>NW_027507903.1:183487363-183857363 GCF_037356315.1 Lithobates pipiens
CGCACATCAGTGAAAGAGAAAAATGTACTTAGTTACAAAATTTACTGACAGAAAGTTTAAAAAAAAAAAAATTCTCTTTTTTTTGTACGAAATAAAAAACCCAGCAATGATTAAAAACCACCAAAAGAAAGCTTTATTTGTGTGAAGAAAATTTTTAAAAATGTGTTTGGGTACAGTGTAGTATAACCGTGAAATTGTCAAAGTGCAACAGCTGAAAAATGGCCTGGGCAGGAAGGGGTGTAAGTGCCCTGTAGGCAAGTGGTTAAAAAAATAAAAAAATAAAATAAGTCCAGCATGTCGCATCTTTGCATCAAAACACAATCTTTACAGGTTACGCTTCGCACCGAATACTCACTGCACAGATGTGAGCTGGCCCTAAGCTAAGAGAACAAAACAATTACGTTGACAAAAATATAATAAACAGTTATCACGTTCAAAATATTTTTGTTTCCACTCTGTATTCATTACTTTCCTGTTTTTCATAGAACTATTCCATTTATGTTTTTTTATCATGTTACACTGCTCAGTTAGTTTAAAGGGGATTATGCTGTATATCAATCCAACCATTATCTATGGAGAGCTCTACTCCTCTCAGCGGGTGCCTAAAGACCTATTAGCAAAATACCGCACACACCATATCTGCTCATCATGGCCAAAAACTACATAAACAACTTTTTTTTTGAACTGGCTAGTGACATTTATGTCAGCAGCATGAAGGTGCATGCCGCATTACAAAGGAGTGGGGGAAACCATTGTTAGTTTTGGAAAGCTTCCACTAAAGCTGTGCATAACAAGCTCATCATAAAACATGTATTTCCTGTCTCCAAACAGGCCCCATATAGATCATTGCGATTTTACAAAATGGGATTTGACATAAAATTGGTCGGTCCAAGGTGAAGGAAAACCAACACCAACATCTAATGAATCAGATCTGGTAAATTCAATGAATCCTTTTTCTAATAACAGTCACTCGGATATAAATACAGACCACAAATCTTACATGTTCTGCCTAGCTGAATATCTTTTTGGGTGCAAGCTTTTATAAACTGCATTTTCTTCCATCAGGCAGATATGAAACAATTCCTCAAGCTTTCAACCCAAAATACATTGCTCACCAAGGCGAGATATTGTGTACAATGATCCTTCCATAGTGCCATCTATTGATTCTTGCCAATCACAAAAAGCACTTCTGCAGGGGACATGGTAATAGGAGAACCCTGCCGGACACATGCCAAGCACTACCGACTCTCTCAGGACATAAGGAATACACAGGACACTTTGCCAGGGACATGCTGAGGGCAAAGGGCATACTGTCAAGTACATGCTGAGGGCAAAGGGCATTCTACCAGGGACATGCTAAGCATGGGGGGGGGGGTTTAATAATGCTGTGGTGCACATTCTTCACCACTTTGAGAATGCATAAGAGACGCTTTTGCAAAATCTGCCTGCGCCAGTCTTTATGAATTCCAGGAACTAAATGCTCTACTAGGGACATGCTGTACTATGCACACTGGACATTCTACATGAACTGTGCATCATGGCAGACACATGCTGTCTACAAGGAGGTACAGAGATAAAATATCTTGGGTACATGGCACACATTGGCATGGATATGCTGAACCCAGTGCTAGGACAGGGACCTATCAAGTACACAGGATTCTCTGCCAGTGACATGCTAATCATGTAAGATTGTCAGTGGCATACCAGATAAAAGGAGCACTTTACCAGGGTATTCTAAACATGCTGAACACAAACGTGGTATTCTAACCACAATAGACACTCTTCTTGAGGTATGCGCAGCACATCACAATCTAGTCTATACCCAGGAAATGCTTAGTGTGTGTGTTGTGACATAGACAAGCATGCTCACATTGTGATAGGTGATGCATTCCATGTTATGACATATAGTGTCACCTCCTGACATACCAGCATGCTATGAGGGTACAATATTTGGACAGAGATAGGCAAGCTTTTTTTTTTCTTTTCTTTTTTTCAATATTTTTACATTTTTGCTTTTCAACAAAACACCCAACACCCGGGAACAACAACTATACTGGGCCATACATCGAGTAATTATCTGTCCTCCTATATACAATATATTTAACCTACACCACTTGTACTTCTATCTAAAAAGTCCTTTTTAGAGGTGTCAGTATAAATAGCTTGAAATTGAAAACTGTCACAAATTTTTTTTACAACATGTCACTAACTCATCATCATGCATTCACAAAAACGTGTTCTCTACTTTTTTTTTTTAATAAAAAATAAAAATAAAATGTTAGAAATGTCCCCATCTGCTTTTATGTAATCATATGACACAGAACTGGAGTGCAGTTATCCAGACAGGCGGGGCAAGATCAAACAGAAGTTAAAGCTGAGCTCCAGGCAAGCAGCTAAACGCACCAATGAAATCCATAGAAGGGAGTTCTTTTACCTTCAAACCGATTTGTATTTCCATCCACACAGCCCTGAGATTAAAGTTGGCCATAGATAAATTGAAATTCATCAAGTTTAGCAAGGACCAGCCAAATTTCAATTCACATATGGCTGTTCCTGTTTGACTGATCAGCTGCTGCAGCCACCGATCATTGAGTCCTCTATCATCCTTGCTTGTGTGAATGGAGGAATCTGTTTTAGGTCATCTTAGTCCAGACAGCCAGCCCAGTGACCTGACTTTACTGCAGTAAGATGTCTTCCAGCCACAATCTGTGACTGGACTGTGAAGGAGCAGCAACAAGACTGATAGGGTCATCTGTCTGCTCCCTCATCCTTGTCAGCCCTGTTAAAAGTGCTAGAATTTTGCTCAGGAATTCACAAAATCCACACCCTTCCTACAGTACAAACAGGTCAGTGACCTATCAGTTTTCTCAACTACAGTTTAGCAATACTCTAAGGGCCGGTTCAAACAGGGGCGACCTGTAAGGCAACTTAGCCACATGACAAGTCACGATCCCTGCATTGCAATGGAACCAGTCTAATGGGAGCGAATCTAGTCGCTCAGACTTAGAAAAAGGTTCCTGTACTACTTTGGGGAGACTTCAGAGCAGCTTGCATTGATTTCTATTAGGGATGCACCGAATGGGTTTTTTGGTGCCGAAACCGATACCGAAAATGAAAAATACACTAGGCCGAAAACCGAAACCGATACCGAAACAGCACCGATACCGAAAATGACTGTTTTTAAAAAATATTTTTATACAGGAGGTGGTCAAAGACTGGGGACATGGTACAGGAGGAGGTCAGAGACTGGGGACATGGTACAGGAGGAGGTCAGAGACTGGGGACATGGTACAGGAGGTGGTCAGAGACTGGGGACATGGTACAGGAGGAGGTCAGAGACTGGGGACATGGTACAGGAGATGGTCAGAGACCGGGGACATGGTACAGGAGATGGTCAGAGACCGGCGACATGGTACAGGAGGTGGTCAGAGACCGGCGACATGGTACAGGAGGTGGTCAGAGACCGGCGACATGGTACAGGAGGTGGTCAGAGACCGGCGACATGGTACAGGAGGTGGTCAGAGACCGGCGACATGGTACAGGAGGTGGTCAGACTGCGTGCATGGTACAGGAGGTGGTCAGAGACTGCGTGCATGGTACAGGAGGTGGTCAGAGACTGGCAACATGTTATAGGAGATGGTCAGAGACTGGGGACACAGTACAGGAGATGGTCAGAGACTGGGGACACGGTACAGGAGATGGTCAGAGACTGGGGATATGGTACAGAAGATGGTCAGAGACAGAGGACGTGGTACAGGAGGCATCCCCCATTACAGGCCAGTGTCCCCCATTACAGGCCAGTGTCCCCCATTACAGGCCAGTGTCCCCCATTACAAGCCAGTGTCCCCCATTACAAGCCAGTGTCCCCCATTACAAGCCAGTGTCCCCCATTGCAGCCAGCGTGCCTCATTGCAGCCAGCGTGTCCCATTTTGCAGCCAGCGTGTCATTTTGCAGCCAGCGTGTCATTTTGCAGCCAGCGTGTCATTTTGCAGCCAGCGTGTCATTTTGCAGCCAGTGTGTCCCATTGCAGCCTGTGCAGGGAGGAGAGCCGCCTCCGCCACCTGTTTGATCACAGCGCCGGGAACATCACAGCTTTCATTTCAATAGCTGTGTGTTCCCGGCCGCGCGCCGTCACACACAGCCCCTCCCCCTTGTTCGGGCACTTTGATAGACAGATCATCCGTCCAATCCTGCGGATGATCTGTCTATCCAAGTGCCCAGACAAGGGGGAGGGGCTGCGTGTGACGGCGCGCGGCCGGGAACACACAGCTATTGAAATGAAAGCTGTGATGTTCCCGGCGCTGTGATCAAATAGGCGGCGGAGGCGGCTCTCCTGCGCTATACAACCCCCATGATGGGCGTCACCAGGGGCGGGGGGCGGAGCCCGTCCCCACCCAGGCCCCGCCCCATTTTCGGCTCCATTATCGGCCGTTTTTCTCTTTCGGCAAATTGCCGAAAAGGGCATTTTCGGCCGATATGTTTCGGCGGCCGAAATTTCGGTGCATCACTAATTTCTATACATAAGTCATTTTGCAAGTCGTGCTGTACAGGGCGGCTTCAGAGTCGGACGAGAGTTGGGCGACTTTAAAGCCACCCTTGTGTGAACCGGCACTAAGACTCAACCCCCCCAGCCTGTTAATTATACAATAAAAGAACATCTCCCTCATGCAGATGAGTTTGTCAGTCTGCTCTCCCCTCCAGTCCACAAACAGCATTATGCTGACAGCACAGTACAACATAGGAAAAAACTTAAGGCCCCTTTCACACTGACGTCCCGTTCAGGCCCACCTGTCAGTTTTTCAGGCGGACCTGAACGGGTGCTCCATAGAGCTCTATGGAGCGTCGGATGTCAGCGGTGACATGTCCGCTGACATCCGACCCGCTCCGATCCGAAAAAGTGTAACGGAGGAAAAAGCTATTTTGCCATCCGTCTGCGGATCCGATCGGGTGAAGACGGGCACTGCGGTCCGTCGTCATCCGATCTCCCATAGGGGAGAGCGGCGCTGTGACAGGTCCGTCCCTGCGCAGTATGCAGAGACGGACCTGTCATCTCCCTGCTCAGCGGGGATCGGCGGAGTGATCCCCACTGAGCAAACGGATATCCACGGGGCGGATCAGAACTGATCCGCCCCATGTGAAAGGACCCTTAGGCTTCATTTACGACTGGGTGTTTTTTAATCAAGGCTATTCAAAACACTTTGGTAAAATAATGAATTGCACAATGCAAATTTCAGATGCCATTCCTATTATTGGCACCTAAAAAGATCCTGTGCAGTTCCACTGCCTTTATCCTTCAATAAATCGTGCCAAACTGCATCGCGATAAGCTTGTCGCCCAAAAAAGTTCCAGAGCTACTTTTGAGCGAAAAGATTCATGTGATGTGGTTCACCACAATTTATCACTCGACAATTATGGCAGAATCACACCCAATTTTGGTGCCATTAAAATGAATGTCATCAGAAATGTGCATTGTGCAATTTGTCATTTCACTAGAGTGTTTTGAATCAAAGCTATTCTGCCCCGATTCAAAACACCCAGGTGTGAATACACACGGTTCGATTGTTGTACGACCGAGCGCCCGATTTTTGTCAAAAGCGTGTGTGCGGGATTTTGTCTAGCATACTAACTATCTGCAAATCGTCATTCAAAAAACATGGACATACTATGAGTATAAAGAGGAAGATCGTTTCTCTCAAGCGCCGCCCTTTGGGCCCTTCTGCTAAATTTGTGTTCGAAGTTTGGTGAGCGTTGATTCACACTTTTTTGTGAA
Organism: Lithobates pipiens; assembly: GCF_037356315.1. Lineage (NCBI taxonomy): Eukaryota > Metazoa > Chordata > Amphibia > Anura > Ranidae > Lithobates > Lithobates pipiens. The sequence goes on from NW_027507903.1 coordinate 183,493,135, forward strand.
GTCATTTTTATTTGGATGGTAGATAACATCTCTAATTTAGTTCGTTTTTTTTCTTCTGCACAATAAATAAAAATTGGGTAGAATACTTGGCTGTGTGTTTTTCTTCAAATGACCGTTTGGGAGTAGGCAATTACATTACAAACAACACAATGGAAAATTAACAAGGGACACCAACAATGTTGTATCTTTGATCTTAAAAACGACGGGATAATGGTGTTGTGGTAACTTCCCCAAAAAAAAAAAAACGATAATATTAATATTATTTATATCACTACAAAACAAATGCCTTTTAAAATACTTTTGGCATAACTACATCAGTATCACCAGCAAAGCAGCTTCATTATTATCCCATTAAAGATGATGAGAATGTGTGCTGCATTGCGACATTTCATCAATTGCCGTGTCACGAATGTTAATTCTAGAATTTCAATGGTAGTTTACAAGACAGAACTCTTCCAGCTCGTTCCTTGATTCCGAGCATGCGTGTTTGTACTTTCGACCTTTGTGACGATTTCTGTACGGACCATCCGAAAATCAGACGTTGAGTTCACATCCGACAAAAATTTTATAGTCTGCACATCCAGCTTTTGTCTGACGAAAAAAAGTGAAAAGCACTGTCCAAAGCACCATACTAATGATCCAAAAAGCCGCAGACAGCTTGTCATACGATTTTTCCCTTCTGATTTTCGTATTGTGTTTGGGCCTTTAGGGTGGGTGCTGCTCATTGGTGGGCTACAGGAAATCTGCATAAAACTGATTCAGTTAAAACTACTAGCTGCTTTTTATTTCATCTAGGGAGCACATTGCTGGTTTAAATGGAAACCTTTCATATCTGCCTTGATTTGAGTTTAAAAATTGCAATATTGGAGGAAAACATTAAAAAGTAGAACTACACTTTTTTTAGTTTTAGATTGAGTGCAGAGGGATTAGAACTTCTATCAGTTTTTATTGATGTCTGTGTCCCCATTAGGGAGAGTTCCCATCTCCATTTGTCCTGTTAACCATTAGCATAGAAAGTGAAAGAAAGAAAATCCCAATTTTTGGGTTGTCCTTAGAAAAATAATAGAGGGGAAATCTTCCAATGGGGACACTAATTCTGGTGACCCGGGATTCCCTTAATTTGCAGAGATTTACACTCACTTCCTGCTTGGCTATGGGAAAGGAAGTGAAGGGAAATCTCCATAATGGGAGACATGGCAAAAAAAAATTAAAAATCTGACTGGCGTTATAACTCTCCCTTACCTGATCCAAAAAAAAGTTTTGCCCATAGCTCTGCTTTGATGCGTATCTATATTGCAGTGTTCTAATCCAGTTAACATCACACTTTACCACGTGCTAAACTGTGCTAAAAATGACAAGAATATAAACATTTTTGGATTTTTTGTAACTGTACTTTTATTAAAGAACAACTTCAGCCTGAACTCTAAATAGAAGGCAAAAGGATGATAATGAACTGGGGAGATCTCTCCTTCATTTGGGGTGCTCCATTGGACTGTTCAGCCATTGCCACCTGTTCCTCAGATCCCTTTTGTTTAAAAGGGAAGTAAGGAGAATCTCCCCAGTGGGGACAGACAACCAAAAAATAAAAATAATAATAATAATAATTTTAGAAAAACCCACCTGAGCCAGATTTTTTCAATTCTATTCAAACAAAATACGTTTTTAGCTGGCGTTGAGCAAGTAAACTTCAACCCAAGAAGAGAAATGTAAAATTGTCATTGGATGCAGTGGCTATATCAGTTAGACCAAGTAGAGAAAAATGCCAGTTAATTGTATAAGGAAAAACCAGTGCCCTTGTAACTTCTGGCAGTGAAATCTCAAACAAACAATGTATGTTATCATCCCCCCCCCCCCCCCCCCCCGTTATATTCTATGGGCTACAGAACACCTTCTCCTATGTGATCAAGATTAGGGGGGAGCCTTAGATTGTAAGCTCTAACGAGCAGGGCCCTCTGATTCCTCTAGTACCAAATTGTAATGTAGCTGTAATATCTGCCCTCATGTTGTAAAGCGCTGAGCAAACTGTTGGTGCTATATAAAACCTGTATAATAATAATAAATAATAAATGACATCTGTATGTACAGTACAGTGAGTGAGCATTGTAATTCTAGGACAGGAAGAATGTTCCTTGTACAATCAAGTGAAAATAAAGGGGGGGGGGGTGGAAGAATTCTAAAAGCAGTCATGTCTGAATCCGCAACAAACTATAAAAATATTGTTCTTGGGTTTACATACACTGTATGTCTTTATCTCACTGTTAGTTTAAAGTGGCGTAATGGTTATGTAGCATGTGATAATATAGACTAATATTAGTGTAATATCTTTGTAGAATATGAAAACGCGCTAGAAAAACCTAAATAGCAGAAGAATAACTACAGGACATGGATGCAGCTTTCAGAGATGAAGAGGTGTGATAGGAAATAGAACCATACAGTGCTAAATCCTGCCTAATATGCAATGACCAATGTTGCTTCTGCTAATATGGGGGGGTTGGGTGGAATTTAGAGATTGATATAAGACAAGGAGAAAAATCGATTTTCTACAGGCAAAGCTAATGTTAACAAGCTTGGTTTAATAAGTTGCAAAAAAGGTACGCATGGGTGAGATCAAAGAAAAGAACATGAAAGTGGCCACAGTCGTCAGTCATCGGTGTATACATGAAAACAAAGCACCGACTTGAATGACTTGTAGGTGGGGAAGCATCCACAGTCTATTAACATGGAAATGATGGGTTGGGCTCTCTGCAGCCGCCACAATCTCCACATTACTACAGCGAACACTTCATGTGCAATCCGTCAGTAGAATTCAAGTAAAACTACTCTAGGAAAGCAGATACAAGATACACTTGTGATAAAAGTCCTGAATAGAATATGGAGCCCTGGGGTGTAATCTGCTCAAATTCTGCACAATACTGTGCAGTGCACATGGACGGTCAGCCTCTCTGGGGAGGGCACAACTGTGATTGGGTAAGACAAATTCAAGCCAGCCAACCAAATTGTCTCCTTGTGAAAGCTCAAGCAGGAGCAGTCTGCCATGGCTGGGTAGGGAACACACAGAGGAACATTCCATAAAAATGTCAATCAGTAGAATATTTGTGATGTCTGTAGAAGCACAGAAACCCAAACCACACACACACACACACACACACACACGTTCTGACTGCTCTCTAATTGTTACGTATTATAAAACGGCGTTGCCAACCTACCAGATTGAAATTTATTGACACGACACCCAAAATTTACTGGCACAGTCAAGTTTTTACTGCCATATTTAAAAGTTACAAAATGACAGTTTTAAGTGTACATTTTCAGTATTTAGGCTACAAACAAGTACAATATGCAGTTAGCAAAGTGATTTAAAGGAGGAAAATAAGCCAAAAACATATTTTATTTTCGATGTAGTAAATAGCTCAGGGACAGGAATTGAGAACGGGTGGCACACACACATGCAATTGACCTACAGCGATGCTGACAGCAGTGTGCACCAGCGCAGATGATGGCACCTCACCAACATGACACCTCCCCGAGTCACAGTGACCCTCTCTCCATGCCAGGTGGTCCCGTCAGTCCATTCCCGGCTTGCCTGCCTCCCATTCCACAGACCTGGACACACTGTAGCAGGCACTCGGATGGTCTCGGCCAAACATCACAGCCATATTTTTTTTTACTGTAAAACTTTTTCTTTCACTGGAATTTACTGGCAGGGGAAAAGTGCCCATTTTTTACTGGCGGTTGGCAACATGGTTATGAAAGACATTGGACACCAAGTATAGCACCCCAGCAGGTAACAGTAAATGCATGATGTGAGGTTAAAATAAAATGTAAAAAAAATAAATAAAAAAAAAAACACACACCAGGGGGTTAGTAAAGTTGCTCTTCAAAGTGTCACTAAACACTAAAAACGTCTGCAGTGACCAACTTCCATCTAAGAGGGTGGCTACATTTGTTCTTCATAGTCCCACTGTATGCAAGTACGTAGCCACCCTCTCTTGCTAATTCTTTAAATTAAACTAGGGACTATGGGATTTGTTGTGTGCACTGAACACTGTTCATTCCAAACTGAAGTGAGAGGGAAAAGGAGAGGTTTGGGAGCTCACGTTAAAAGGAGACAGAAAATACTTTTTTACACTTTATAGTTGTGATGGGGGAGGGGGGGGGGGGGCAGTTGAACCTTTTTTTTACCTCCCCTCAACTACTCCCCATTTTCCTGCAGAGGCAGCAGCTGGTGATGTACACATGCCTTGCTTCATGGTGGGACTTGTACTCAGTCGTGCCCAGCAGACAGTATTGCCAGCCGAGCGTGATCTATTCAAGTGAATGGGGTCGCGCTGCAACCACCCAGAATTACACACACCGCTCTCGGTTTGCGGTGCAACTGTCTGATATTTAGGGGGTTAAAACAGATGGTGGCTTGGTGATCCAATGCCTCCCCACATCTGTCTAATGCTCCCTGAAGAGCAATCTGAACAAAGATCACTCTTCAAAGAGCAAATTTGTTTCTTGGGGTAAATGAACCCCAAGAAACTAATTGTTGAAAAATAGATCACAGGGCCATTAAGTAATGGATGTGTATGGATTTGGAGAATTAGGCCCCTTTCAGACAGGGAAGACTCCGTGAATCCACTCAAAGATCCCCTGCTAATCAGAGTGGGTGAATGGCAGGTCTGTGTTGGCTCAGTTTATGCAGCATGGACAGAGCCCACTCTCCTCTATGGTCGACTGGGTGTAGGAAGGACTCTGCTGTCCAAGTACACCCAACTACTACTGATCCGCCTACGAGAACCGATCCCCTAGCATTTGTTTTTAGTGGACCGATTTAGAGGTAGGTGAGTGTTAACGGATGCAAATCTCTTTACACCTGCCAGTCCATAGGGATGGACGGACCGACCAATCAGCTCTACTTGAAAAACATGGGAACCTAATCAGAATGGTCATGTGAAAGGGGCCTAAAGATATCGTTTAGGGTTTAATGCTGGCAATACTTGGTTATCAAAACAAAAACAGTCGGAATAAAAATAAAATAATCTGTCAAACATGTATGTGATAACGCCTTCATTGTATCATTAGATGTCGCTCAATTTGACATATTATCGATCTAGAATAGCATAAATGTAGATTTTTTTGATCGATTACACCATCTAGGGTAACATTTTAACACGCGCATGTGCTGTAGATTTGTTAGCAATGTTTTCAAATCAATTCCACTACTAATGTTTTGAAAGTCATTTGTTTTGGTGCAACATATTGGTTCGTCTTTTGGAATAAAAATTAGTCACTAACTTTTCAAATGTCGAACGATTTTCTAACCGTGTATGGCCAAGCGTAAAGTGTTTGTTAATGCAAAATGATAAATTACTGCCAGCCCCTCTATTACTTCCTCCTTCATCCACAGCTCTTCTCTCTCACCCTCACCCCCTCCTCCCTGCCTGTCAGCTCTGTGTTGTGTCTCCGTGCCCCCCACCGCTATTATTATAAATCAAAAATGTATTGTGGTCACTGCCATTCGCTTAGTTATAGGCAGGCATACTACACTGCGTAAGCCTTTTATTAAAAGGGGTTGTAAAGGTAAATGTTTTTTCACCTTAATGCATTCTATGGTGAAAAAACATCTGACAGTCCCGGCGCCCCCAGCCCCCCCCCCGTTTAACTTACCTCACCCCTCCAAAGTCCTGCGCTCGTCCCCCGATGTCCTTTCCACCGTTCAGCCTGGCCGCTGATTGGCTGGAGTGGATGGATGGAAAGCAGCGCAGCCATTGGCTCGCGCTGCTGTCAATCACATCCACTGACGCGGAGCGCCGGGGGGCGGGGCAGTGTGATACAGCGGCTGTATCACGGGAGCGGGCCCGCAGATGCTTCTCACGTTCATGCGAGGGAGCTCGCATGAACGTGAGAAGCACCTGCAGGAGGAAGCCGAGACAGCCGCTGAGGGACCCCAGAAGAGCAGGTTCGGGGCCATCTCTGTGCAAAACGAGCTGCACAGTGGAGGTAAGTATAACATGTTTGTTATTTAAAAAAAAAAAAAATTCACTTTACAATCCCTTTAAAACAAGGATTGTAAATACATTTTTAAAGCCATCTTCTGGCCGCTGTAAATCTGATACATGGTTTCTGCAGGAGGCTGCCTCCGACGTTAGCCAGCGAGTTCACATGGCCATATAGCCATGTGCACAAAATCCATACGTTTTTGAGACAGAAAAAAAAAACGAAGGACAAGTTTAGAAATTTTCTGCAGCTCGGAAAATGAATTGAAAGATTGTGTTTCCCATCCGAACTGTCTGTACTAGGTACATGTAAAAAAAAATGTAACAAAAAAAATGCATTCATTTGTGTCCACTGAACAATTTATCGGTCATTACATGATGGCACTATCGTTTGCGCTCACGACCGAATGTTCGTTTTTTCGAAAATGGGTTTGGCCGATTTTTTGTATAATGTATGGCCAGCATAAATTTAACATAAGCCAGCTTGTTACCCTTTTAGTTATTGTCCCCACTGCTAAGTACATAGTGTATCAAACATCTAAACAGTTGGTTATTTTAAAACTGCAAATTTTTCAAACAACAAAGCTACATGAAAAAGTAAAAAAAAAAAAAAAAGTCATGTCATGTTATTGTAGAACACATTATAGGATGCCTCTTGCAGGATACTCCTGTTTGAGCAACTACTTTTCCTGATTATTTTTTTTCTTCTATTAATGTATTTGCGCGTATTGGAGTACATGCGATCACGCAATTTCGGGCGCATTTTCAGACAAATTTGAAAAAATGTATTGTCGCGTTCTTGTTCTGCACAATATGTAAATGGACATTTGCGCACATTTTTTGCACATAAAATTACTGACCAAAAAAGCTGATTTTTTTATTTTACTAAAGAATGCACAGAGCTGGTTTACACGCCTGTGTGCATAGGCACGTTACAATTAATGGGCTGTATTTTAGCTCAGTAGAAAAAAAAAAAAAAGCTGTACTGAGCTTTTTCAAGCTGCAGTGTACAAGAGGCCTAAAAAGAATAAAAAATCCCTTGTTGTACTTTGCAGACCAAGGTGGAAATTTAGCATGATTTTTGGGAAGGACTGTCAGGAGTCATCCCCTAACTGAAACATACGGCAGTCAAAGATTGCGTTTTGCTGTAATTATCATCGTGCGTCATGGGCTGATCTCAGCCAGCTGTGCCGTTGTCATTCGATCACTAGTGAGGTGGTATGTGACCGATTATACCAATCCACAATGAATGGAAAACAGTTTTCAATTGTGCAAAAACTGGACTAATTCGAAGTGCTCCTTGCTGCAAAGGCCAGTTATAGGTTGGGGTGGTTGCCATTTTTTTGTACTGTTGGACCAATTTGAGGACTGTGAGATCTATGTAAAAATAGAAGACTTTATTTAGCACTCAGCACAAATATATCTAATTACTATATCAATCGAATTCTCTGTACAAGCATATCACTATACAGGGAAAAAGGAAGGGAGGTTATAAGGTGCCAGTTATCGACCTGGAATGTACTGTCTCTGTGCCTAGGGACGACAACAATACAAAGTTACTACATAAAATGTGACTTGTTTGTATCCAAGGAGATTGTATACCAGAGAATGAATGTAATGCAAAGATCAGTTTTACCATGATAAGACAGGTAAACGGCAGTGAAAGCAGAAGAAACCTAAGAAAATGTCAGTCACCTGTAGAAAGAAGAAGAAAGGCACCTCAGGCAAGGAGAATGAGATTTTTAAAAGCAGCCATACACAAATGATCCTCTGACGTGTTCAGTTTATATTCAAAATCAGATTGGAGCGCGACACGCCCTGTGCTTATAACCGGCACTTCAACTAAACTATGGGCCTCCAGGAAGAAAAACCTGTAGAAAAGTCACCAGCACCTGCAGACTGGCATCATAGTCACAATGCCGAGTAATTCACTGAGCCATGCGGGTCAGAGAGAACATAATAGTACTGGCACAGTCTCTATGTCCCATTATATACAAATCTGGAGTACCAGGCAACAGGTGAAAACAATGGATGAGATACGAATGAGCATCCAGCAATCATTGCTACTAAGGTCACCAGTCACCCTCAATTTATCTTACCAAGTCACTGGGAGATACTTCCTGAAATGTGTTCCATATCTTCCTCTCTATCTGGATCATATACTACAAGGGAACATCATAGGATGAAAACCTCGAGTAATATGCAGCTACACTGTGCTTCCTATATGGATCAAAAAGGTTTAGTTAAAGGGCATGTAAAGCCACAAATATGTGTAAAAACCCGTCAGGTTTTACTGCCATACGTGTCCCCACTGGGGAGATCCACCCTCCATGCATCTTTGTGATACTGTGGGGTTCAATGCAAGTTCCATCTCAGCTGGTACTGATAGCAACTCACTGACTCTCCTCCTCCCCCCCCCCCCCCCCCCCAATTTCTTCAGTACAAAAAGCACAGGTACAGGATAAGAGGGGAAATATTTAAAGGGGACACAACACATGTTCCAGTGACAACCGTCTACAAGTTTTAAGCGTTAGATTAGAGTGGGTAAGGATTAGACCCCCTGTATGGTTTTTACTGCTATCTGAGGCATTGCAAGTGAGATTTCTCCTTAAAGCAGAACTCTTCTCCCCAGCACTGCAGTAGTCAGAAGCTTTCTGCCAGCCGCTGACATCTTTAGCCAGTCTGTTTCTGGGTATTGATCTCCTGCCATTTTCATTGGCCAAGCCTAGAGGACATCGCTACTATGTATGTGCAGGAGTTCAATCAATTCATATCAATATTCGTGGGGTGCATTTAACCCCATTTTTGGCTGTTAGCGGGGGTAAAAAGCACCCCCCGCTTTTCGGATGCAAAAACGACAGTAAAGCGCCGCTAAAAATAGCAGCGCCTCACCGCCGGCCCCACCGCCCCAGTGTGAAAGTAGCCTAAAAGGTCACATGACCTAAAAAATAAAAAAATTTGTGGCGCTTTAGCAGCACTTTTCAGGTACTTCCCCATTCATTTCAATGGAGAGGGGCATTTTTGGGGTGCTTTCTTAAGCACTCCAAAGACTTTTTTCACTGCGCTGCCCCAGTGTGAAAGCATCCATTGAAATGAATGGGAAGCAGTTTTCAGTAGCTTTTCAAGCGTTATTTTTAACGCAAAAGCACCTGAAAAGAGCACATCCACATGAAAAGGGGTCTAATGCTGAAGAGACAAATTATGTCTTCTGCATTACAAAGCCTGCCTGCTTACAGTACAAATTCTGTACTTTAAGCTGCTCATACATAAGTAGAATGTCATACAAATGTTCATATGAAAGTTTCATCCTAAGAATTGCCATCACTGAAACTACCAATTCCCTTTGAAAGCCGTTACATTTTTAAAGCAATAGTGATAAATCTGCTATTTGAATGTAATCACTGATGTATTAAACAGCTTTCATTGCAATATATAAGATAAGATTTTTGGTACAAGGTTTCCCGACTGAAAACCACATTCACAGGTAGAATTGTATAGAGATGGGGAAGGACAGAGCCTCTTCAGATTTTTATTTTCCAACACTTCATGTCTGGTAAAACCAGGTTGTGATGAACTAAATCAGTAATGCCGCGTACACACGTAGCAGACTATCCGGCGGACTTAGACTGGCCGACTTTCCGCCGGACTTTCCGAACGAGGTACTTGCCCACACACGGCACTTTTTCAGCGGACTAATACCGCGTACCAAGTCCGCCAGACTATCCGCCGTACTTTTGAAATGAACGGACTTGCCCACACACGTGGAGAAAAGTCCGCTCATTTTGAGCACGTCTTCAGGTCGCTGGCCCCGTCACCTGGTATGGACTTAAAGCAATCAGCGTGGGGGTCCCCCCCCCCTAGGTCCACATCAGACCCTTGTCCGAGCACGCTGCCCGGCCGGCCAGGAAAGGGGATGGGGACGAGCGAGCGCCCCCCCTCCTCCTGAGCCGTGCCAGGCCGCGTGCCCTCAACATGGGAGGGTGCCTTGGGGAAGGGGGGCCGCGCGGCCCCCCCCACCCCAAAGCACCTTGTCCCCATGTTGATGAGGACAAGGGTCTCTTCCGCGACAACCCTGGCCGTTGGTTGTTGGGGTCTGCGGGCGGGGGGGCTTATCAGAATCCGGGCGCCCCTTTAATAAGGGGGCCCCCGGATACCGGCCTCCCTATGTGAATGAGTATGGGGTACAATATACCCCTACCCATTCACCTGTAGAAAAAAAAAAAAAACAACAACACACAAGGGTTAAAATAGTTTATTGGACAGCCCTGGGGATCTTCTGTCCGTCTTCGGGGGTCTTCTGCTCCTCCGCTATCTTCTGCTAGCTCTTTTGCTAGTGGAGGAGCCCGGCTTTCTTCTTCGCCGCCGCCCTCTTCTTCCGACTTCGGCGGTGAAGAAGAAAGCCGGGCTCCTCCGCTAGCAGAAGATAGCGGAGGAGTCCGACGAGAAGACCCCCGAAGACGGACAGAAGACCCCCGGAGCTGTGCAATAAACTATTTTAACCCTTGTGTGTTGTGTTTTTTTTTTTACATTTTTTTTTTTTACAGGTGAATGGGTAGGGGTACATTGTACCCCATACTCATTCACATAGGGAGGCCGGTATCCGGGGGCCCCCTTATTAAAGGGGGCTCCCGGATTCCGATAAGCCCCCCGCCCGCAGACCCCGACAACCGACGGCCAGGGTTGTCGGGAAGAGGCCCTTGTCCTCATCAACATGGGGACAAGGTGCTTTGGGGTGGGGGGGCCGCATACCCCCCTTCCCCAAGGCACCCCCCCCATGTTGAGGGCACGCGGCATGGCACAGCTCAGGAGGGGGGCGCTCACTCGTCCCCACCCCCTTTTCTGGCTGGCCGGGTAGCGTGCTCGGACAAGGGTCTGATGTGGACCTAGGGGGGACCCCCACGCCGATTGCTCGGCGTAGGGATTACCCTTTAAGTCCATACCAGGTGACGGGGCCAGCGACGCCTCCTTTGCTGGCCCCGGCTACCTGGAGACGTGCTCAAAATGAGCGGACTTTTCTCCGCGCGGGAAAAGTCTGCTCACTTCAAAAGTACGGCGGACTAGCACACACACGGCCGTACTGTCCACCGAAAAGCGAGTCCGGCAGACATATTGGAGTACAAAAATACTTTTAGTCCGCCGGACTTTTGGGTAAAAAAAAAAAAGTCTGCCGGAGGCTACACACGGGCGGATTGTCCGGCGGACTTGAGTTTGCCGGACTTTTCCACCGGATTGTTTGATCGTGTGTACGCGGCATAAAAAAGAACAGTTTAGGAATGTTCTAATGAGAATTGTCATACAAATGTTTGGCCAGCTAAAGTGAGAGAAAATTTCTCCAGCAGAGGACTATTAAAGAAAGAAAATGTTGTCTGTACATACAGTTAAAATGATTAACCACTTCAATACAGGGCATTGTCACTCCTTCCTGCCCAGGCCAATTATTTTTTTCCTCAGTTTAGGCAGATATGTATTCTACATTTGTTTTTAAACCAAAAACATCCCAATAAGCATATATTGATTAGTTTCCAAAAAAGTTATAGTGTCTACAAAATAGGGGACAGTTTTATGGCATTTTTCTTATCACTAGTAATGGCGGCGATATGCGATTTTTATTGTGACTGGCATTGCACTGGACACATCGGACACTTGATACCACTTTGGGACCATTGTGTTCACACTGTGTGTGAATGGACAATGTGTGTGGCTCAGGACTGAGCCTGCTCGAGTGCCCCCATAGTAAGAGGCTTGCTATTGGGGGCACTCAGAAAGGAGAGGAGCCAGGAAAAACTAGTGGGGGGCAGTGGCAAAACTAGACATTCCTTCAGCTGGGGCAAAGACTCAGTTCACCCCCCCCCCCCCCCCCAGCACCCAGGACAAAAATGCAATGATTATTGAGGTGGCTTAAAGGAGCATGGTTAATAGAGTTTAATGCTAGGAGTGAGAGGTTCACTATGTATACAGTCAAGGGCTCAGATCTACTTCGTCTCCCCTTTCACATTAGGTGCCCCCCCTTAAAATCATTCGTTTCTCCTTTACAGCAGAAGACCTCCCACATCAGGAGCCCGCCCCCCCCCCCCTTCATATCAGTGGTTCCTTCCTTCACATCAGAGTCCCCTGTTCAAATGAGTAAAAAATCCCAACTTCACATTAGGAGTCAACCTTTTCACATCAGGAGTTCCCTCCTTCAAATCAGAGCCCCCCATTCTTCAAATCAGATAACGCTTTACATCAGGAGTCCCCTCTTTAATCAAGAGAGTTACCCCTGCACATCAGCAGCAGCCCTTTAAATCAGAAGCTGCCCTTACATCAGTAGCCCTCTACTTATCAAGAGACCCCCTTTCACATTAGACTCCCTCTTTACATCAGAAGTGCTATGTTCTGAGTGCAGAGTTCTGGAGTGCGCTCCCTACGGTGCACACGGCTAAAGACTGCACAGTTTACATGGTGCAGAGATCAGGATTGCACAGTGTACAGAGTGATATTTCGTCCCCGATATGGGGGGGGGGGGGGGGGCGCTCTGTGCAAAACCATTGGATAGGGCAGGTAAGTATAACATGTTTGTTATTTAACAAAAAATAAAAAATCTTTACTTTAGAATCACTTTAACTACCTCTTGATTTCTATGCACCAACTTTCTTCCAACAAGTTGGAAAATTGGGTCCGACGGAATCAGTCCGATGCATACCACACACAGTCGGATTATCCGACAACGCGGTCCGATAGGACACATTCCGACAGATTCTCCGACCGTGTGTACAAGGTCTTAGTTGTGCACATGAGACTTATGCACTTGCTGTCACTAACCACTAGAAAACTGTGGTCCTAAAGTAATGATCAGGAGCGTGTTTGCAAGCAAGTGCCAGTTCACACAGGGACGACTTGTCAGGTGACTTAGCCACCTGACAAGTCGCGTCCCATTCTGTACAATGGAACCATTCTAATCGGAGCGGCACAAGTCGCTCCGATTTAGAAAAAGGTTCCTGTATGACTTTGGAGGCGATTTGCTTTGACTTCAATAGAGAAGTCGTTTTGCAAGTCGCCGCAGTTGTCGTGTCCAGGTCGCCTGAGGCAGTCGCGCTGCAAGTCCTGCTGCCTCAGTGTGAACCGACACTAAATTGTTTCTGCCATTTTTTTCAGGCGTTTTACAGGCATTTTGACGTGTATTAAGCTTTAGGTGTTGGTCTCCTAGGGGAGGAGAGCATTTTGTGGCCAAAAATACCTGAATGCACTAAAAAAAAAAACCTTACAATGTAATCAAATGTTCAGGTTATAGTTGTGCAAGATGGGGCTTCCCCTCATATTTTCCTCTCCCTTTCTGCAGCATTTTTAAAACATGAAGTCAAAGGGAATCTCCTCAGCCGAACAGACAGGGATCGTATACTTTATATATAAACATCTGATGATTAGATCAACAGGCAAATACGTGAATGTAGCTTACCGGATGAAAAATCTTTACCTATTGCCAATCATGAGGGTTTATTTAAAAGTGTTAATTGTTTTGCTACACCTGTTCTACGCACATTGTTGATCTAAGATAAATGCATGCTCCGAAATCACCGAGGCTTGAAGACACCAAAACAAAATGTGGGGTGTTTCCCGGAGGAATTTGTCTTCTGTATATAGATCAATGATCTCTAATACAGCTGCTTCCATTGTGTGAAAGTAGTTATAGATAAATCTACTGTGTAAAAGATGCAACTTTAAACCCCAATGCAAAGCTCCTCAACTGTCCCTCGTTGGGACCGTCCCTCTTGACACCAAATCCCTTTTTCCCCTCATGTAGCTTCAGTTGTTCCTCTTTTTGGTCTGATCTATACATCTCTACATAAAATGTACAGTTGTACTACACAAAGGGGTTGGATTTACTAAAATAGGAGCACACAGAATCTGGTGCAACTGGGCATGGTAGCCAATCAGCTTCTGAATTTGGCTTGTTAAATTAATCTGAGACAATAAAACCTGGAAGTTGATTGCTTTCTATGCAGAGCTGCACCGGATTTTGCATTCTCCAGTTTTTCGTAAAATCAACCTTAGCGTTATGCTGCCGCACTAAACTTTTTGTCCAATGTCTACATTACTACATTTGTTACTCATAAGTCAATATAAAAAAGGAAAATAAAAAGGTCAAGATAAAAAAAAGAAAAAAAAAAAAACCTTTTTGTTTTAGGCAATGATTTTCTGCATATTATTATATTGCGCTTTCTGTAATGGGCCCATGTCAGGAAGTGTCCTCTGCCTACATACTGTGTGCTGAAAGGTGTTCCTCTATCATTTCAGAGAGTTGGGAGGTATATCATTGAGAAAACATTACAGTTTTTCCAGCAAGTCACAAGATAACACTGAAGCACTTTTTCTGGCATAAAACACACGCCATCGATGGCCATACAGCTATCACTACTTTTACTTTAGAGTATTTGGGTTTGCAAAGGCACTTGCTGCATACAAAGTTGATTTATATCTGATGTGGCTGTTAAAGAGTATATTTTAAAGGATTAGCTTTTTTTTTTTCTTCCCAGATTTCAGCTTTAAAAAGAATCGTCACTAGGTATAAAAAATAAAATAAAGAACACATTAAGACCACTTTCACAATGCTGTTGTTTTTCAGGTCCATTAGCCCCTTTTACCACTTCCTGACCCTCGCACGACGATGTACAAGAATGGGGTGCTGCGCTGGCAGGACATCAAATAAAATTCCTGCAAGCAACTTCTTTGGTATACACCGATCCTAAAGTGCCCCTGCCCGCCTGCAAAGTGCCTCAGCAGCTGCGCTTTGCAGGTGCTTTTAACCCATTATTCAGCTGCTAGAAGGGGTTAAAAGTGCCCCACTAATGGCCGAAAAGTGCCTCTAAAATAAGGGTAAAGTGCCGCTAAAACTAGTCAGTGTGAAAGGGCTCTAAAAGTCAGCAACTACAAATACTTTAGCTGCTGACGTTTAATAAACGGACACTTACCTGTGCAGGGATCCAGTGCTGTCCTCATCCAACTGACTCCTTGTGGCTTCATAGCCGGATGCCCAAAGCGCTGCGTGCCTTGGGGAGGGGAGAAGTAGGAGCAGGCACCCGCCAAAACTAGTTACCTGTTCCTCCACCACAAAAACAAAAACAAAAACAAAAAACTGCCAATAAATTGGTTTATTCCACTATAATAGTTGTGTTTCATGGACATTCCAGCGATACCTGACCCATTTCAGGACACTAAACAGAGCATCACATTACACTCTGCACACTTTTACAGCACAGCAGCCCCTAAATTTGCAGAAATAGTGCATTTATATCAAAAGTGGATGCTCCCACATATCGAAGTATAAAATGTTTTAATTTAGGAATATCTAGATGTAACCATCTCTCTGAATGACAAAAAATAAAACATATGTTTTTTTTTTTTTACAGTAAGACAAAACACAACACACACAAGATGTTTGTTCTGGAACTGTATGTTAAGTGCTGGTTCACACAGGGGCAGCACGACTTGCAGCACGACCTGCAGTGCTACTCACAGAGACGACCTGCACATGACTTCAGCGGCGGCTTGCAAAATGACTCCTGTAAAGAAGTCAATGCAAGTTGCCTGAAGTCACCCCAAAAGTAGTACAGGAACCTTTTTCTAAGTCGGAGCGACTTGAGTCGTTCTTATTGGAATGGTTCCATAGTACAGAACGGAACGCGACTTGTCAGGCGGCTAAGTCGCCTGACAAGTCGCCCTAGTGTGAACCGGGTCTTACTCTCTATTTAAACAACTAGCCTTAGTCCAAGTCAGTACATCCACTTTCAGCACAGTACTTCAAGGTCAACTACATTAATGCCACAAAAGTAATCCCAGTTACCAGAAAGTTTTGTCAGAACCAGCACTTATAAATGTATAGCTCATGAAAACACAGGTTCCGCATTCCTGTCCAAATCCGATGCAATTTCCAGCTCATATTACTCCTACAATCAATTCACTCAATGGTATACATTTCCATAATAATGCATGTGTGTATTGCCCCTATTGACATTTTAACAGCATCTTAGCTAATCATCAATTACTTGATGTTAATCCCAAACTCATGTCTGCTACAAATAAGAACACAATCTGCCCCAGAATCATTAGCTATGGCTCCTCATGTAAGAAATTACACACAGGTATTTGGAACAAACAGTTTTGTTAAGAATGCAAAGTGTTGCCAATTAGGCATTTTCTTTACTTTTATGTAAATCCCGCCCTATTGTTATCGCAGAAACAAGATAGATAAGGAGCTTGGGTAAATAAGACAACCTGGCCATGCATGTTGCCAATTAAAACACTCCAAAGGAAACTGCCAATGGGTGAAAACTCCCAAATTGTCATAAAAAATGTAGTTCTAACCTTTTTAAAAAAATAAAAGGAAAAAGATGTAAATCCACTTGATAAAACATGAAACACTGCAAGCTAATTTTTCAGAGGTCTCATTTCTTCTCGCTTTAAGCAATTATGATGTGCAAAGTGCAGTAACTGTAGCAGCAAGGTCATGACAATTTTTTAGGGCATCATTTAAAAAGAGAAGTATGGCCATAGTTTTTTTTTGGCCATACTTCTCTTGTGGATCACAGGAGTGCACTTACTTGGGCTCTCATGTGACCCAGAATCAGTAGCCAGTGAGATAGAAGCCCGCTGTCAGCTGACGTCACAGAGCGGCTCCAGGATTCTGACTATGTCGGGATCCATCCATATTCCAGAATGGCAGCTGGCTCCGGCACTGGCTCTCAGAGCCAACTGCACCCGCGCTCCCCAGCCTGACGCTCCCATGAGCGCTGGAGGAGCAGAGCAGCGAGCAAAGACCCACAGAGGACCGAGAAATGAGTGATTAGTGGTCATGTGATCACTCAGTTCTCAGGCTTAGAGCTGGTGGAGGACATCTGCAGCAGGGAGGTGGATATAGACGTTTTTTCCAGAACCCCACACTTCTCCTTTAACAGATCCATAGTCCTGTGGGGGCTTATGGTCTGCTCCTTTGCCATTGGAATGTGGCCAGGGACTTCTATATCATTCCATACAATGCAGGACCAGCAGTGGCCACTGGTATTGTGTTGTGCACTGGTGAGAGGGGTGGTGACCAGGCTGGTAGGAAATCAGCTAGGATTATTTTAAGAGGCCAGTTGTCACACCTGGAACTAGCAGAGACGAAGACTGAAGGACTATGAATTAAGGAAAAAATTATTCTGCTTAGATTACTCATCAACTGGGGGAGGGGGGGGGATTTTTATTGTATTTACATATTATTTAGATACACCAAGCAGTTGTAAAGATAAGTCGTTTTATGAACACATGTCAAAGTTGTAAAACTGGGTTAGGGCACTAAGGTTTGTTTTATGTTTGTCGTTAAAAGGAATATGAGGTCTAAAAAAGTTAAGTTTTTACAACAGAAAGTACAGTTCATAAGCGGTTTATAAAATGCCCGAATGTATATCTAGGCATGCTGTATGACAGAGCACCGATACCATAAAGTTCATCTGAAAAGAATCCCGCCAGAAAAGGGGACACATTCAATTTTTTTTTTCTCTGAACTTACTTGTACACATGATGAGAATATCTGACAAATCATCTGTTTTTTTGTTTTTTTGGATGCTAGTCTCATATTGAAAATTAAGAGGTTACTTAAGTTGCGAAAATCTGCGTACGACATAATACAACTTCAGAAGCAATGTACCGATTGTATTGTAATGTATTCTTTTATTTCCGAGCATGTGCGGTGTTCCTCACTCAATTTTTTTCTGTGAAAAAAACTACCGATTAACCACTTCAGCCCTGGAAGGATTTGCCTCCCTTAATGACAAGGCCATTTTTTGTGATACAGCAGCAAGTCATGTTAACTGACAATTGTGCCATCGTGTGACCTTGTGACGTTGAAACAAAATCCCCACCCCACAAATAGAGCTTTCTTTTGGTGTTATTTGATCACCTCTGTGGTTTTTATTGTTTGCGCTATAAACAAAGAGCGACAATATAACTTTTTGCTATAATATACATTAAAAAAATAAAAAAAATAAACCTTTATCAGTTTAGGCCGATACATATTCTTCTACATATTGTCTGTAAAAAAATATATATAAATATATATATATATATATATATATATATATAGCAAAAAGGAGTATATTGATTGGTTTGCACAAAAGTTATTGCATCTACAAACGATGGGATTTGATTTAGGGACTTATTTGTTTTTTTACTAGTAAGGGAGGTTATCTGCGATTTTTAGCGGGACTGCGATATTACAGCAGACAAATCTGACCCCAAACGACACTTTTTGGGGACGACATTATTACATTGATCAGTGCTATAAAAATGCAGTGATCAATGTAAAAAACAACATTGGCGGGGAAGGGGTTGACACTAGGGGGCAATCAAGGGGTTGTGTTCCCTGGGTGTGTTCTAACTGTAGGGGGGTTGGGCTGCTGGTTGGCTAGTAGTTAAATTAAAAGCATTTGTGCTATCAGACGATAACATTTTTCATGCTTGTTCCTTCAGATAATTTTGCATAAACAGTCGTGATCAGCTCTCAAAAGCTGTGTACTAAAAGTCAGATTATAGCACAAACGCTCCGAAAGTGGTCTTTTTCATCCAATTTTCTCATCACGTGTACTAGGCATTCGAATTTCATTTTACTGAACAAATTCTTTATGTGTCTGGCTACTAAGAGGCAGAGCCTTGTGGAAGTCATGTTATCTCTACATCTATGCTGGTAGCTGTGAGAACATGTCTAGGATACTGCACACCTGCTGTGTGAATGACTTTGCGGTAGTTCACAGTGTTCCACTTCCTCATCCAATATGCTGGCTGGGTAAATATTGTCACCTTCCTTTATCTCGACAGTCCACAGCACATAATCTTTTATCAACAAAGATATGAAAACATTATAAACACCTGAAATTGTATACAGCTTCTCCTTTGGGTGACTAACTTTCCATTTAGAGCAGCTAGAAAGGTTTCATAACCTCATAACAATAGAGCACCCTAGTCTGAAAACTTGGCACAAATGCCCAAAGCCAGCCCCACTGCACAGACTGCAGTCAGAAACTACAATGACCAAAGCTGCTCATACAGGAGGGAAATGTACTGAGGAGTCAAAACCTCAAAGTCTCAGTAAATCCTCCAACGTCATGTGGCACAGGTATAGGTCATTGGTTTCAAATTCCTAACCTCATACTTGAAATGTTTGTCTTCTCAGGTGCTCGATCATTTTTGTTTGAACATCAAATGAGAGTGTTGCACAACTGTTCCTAAAATGGTGTCTATGTAGGGTTGGGGTTACGTTTACATACCAGCAATGTAGCTCAGTGGACCGGCATTCTTGTTAATGGTACAGATCAATACGTGATTACATGAGATGTGCTGTGATTGACCAGTCCTAATTTTTAGTATTCCATTGAAACCAGACTTTGAAAACTTGCAGATTTTTAACACAGCACAGATTTCTACATGAAACCTCATTTTATCCCCTTTTCAACTCAAATTGGTCAGTTCCCAAATATATTTAAAGTTTAAACTTTTTTTTTAAAGCAAGAAACAGCCTGAAAACATGTTTGTTTGCAATAGTCTTTATTCAGAGTTTTAATGTATACAAAGTCAGCAATAGCCGTAATGACAAACAGTCGTCGGCTGCAAACCAGGGTATAAATAATAATAAAAAAGGGGAGGGGGGGGGGGGACATCCCATGGCATAGCCATCTCATAGGGCATTTTACAGGTATTAATAATACCTATAGATAATTTGGGCCTTAGTGAGTTGAAGGGAACCATAGGAGATTTCCATGACCCGGTTATGGAGACCCTGGCTGCTACAAATATAAAGGCTATAAATCTCTCTGTGTCTCGATGTCCCCACTACTGGGCGCCCAACAGTGCCTGTAGTGGCGATTTAACGAGGTTCGACTGAAAACCTTTTCTTTTTCACGAGTCCATATTAGAATCCACAATCCCTTTATTCCATCTAGATAGATAGATACTCACAAGCACCTAAAGATAGCAGTATTTTAAAGTGGTGTTGCACATAAAAAAAAAAAAAAAAAAAAAAAAAAAAATCATCAAAGTTCCTAAAAAAAAAAAAAAAAAAAAAAAAAATTGAAAAAACTTTTTTGTTCTTAACTCACCTCTAAATGCCTGTTGCTAGGGGGTCCCTCGTAGTCTGCCTCCTTCAGTGCCTGGGCTGGTGACATCACTTCCCCTCAGCGCAGGAAAGGCTCAACTCTGCCCCCTCCCTCCTGTCAGTCATCTGGGACATGCGACAGGTCCCAGATGACTGTGCAGCCAATCACAGCACCGCTCTCGCATGCACAGTGGGTGCCCAGCTGTGCAACCACAGACGAGTGCCCACAGTTAGGATGTCGGCGCCACCGAGCGGAGGGGGGGTGCGGGGGGGGGGGGGAGTGGGGCTTCATTCCCCCGCATCGTTGGACCCTGGGACAAGTGTCCGATTATTAAAAGTTAGCAGCTGCAGTATTTGTAGCTGCTGACTTGAAAAAAAAAAAATTAAGGGGAACTCCTCTTTAACCACTTGCCGACCGCCTCACGCCGATCTACGTCATCAGAATGGCACGGGCAGGCATAAGCACATATATGTACGTCCTTTGCCTCCCGCGGGTCGGGGGCCCGATCGGGCCCCCGCCCGGTGCCTGCGGCGGTCGGTTTTCGTTCGGGAGCGATCCCGGACGAGGGGACGGCCATTCATTCATGGCCACCCCCTCGCGATCGCTCCCGACGAATGGAAATCCCCGGTGACATCACTTCCTCTCCTGTAATGTAAACACAGGAGAGGAAGTGATGTATTCTCTCCTCCGTGTCGGTATTTTTCGTTCCGACACGGAGGAGAGCGGATCAGTGAGTTGCACCAACACATCCCACACACAGTAGAACATGCCAGGCACACTCACACCCCCCCTTTACCCCCCGATCACCCCCCCAATTACCCCTGCCCCCCAGTCACAGTGACACCAATGTCATTTTTTTTTTTTTTTTTTTTTTTTTTGCATTGGTGTCA
This sequence comes from Lithobates pipiens, assembly GCF_037356315.1. Taxonomy (NCBI): domain Eukaryota; kingdom Metazoa; phylum Chordata; class Amphibia; order Anura; family Ranidae; genus Lithobates; species Lithobates pipiens. Next base: position 183,514,108 of record NW_027507903.1, read on the forward strand.
TTTGTGACTGTAATAACTGTTAGGGCAGTTAGGGTTAGCCCCCTTTAGTTCTAATGTACCCCCCTAACCCCCCCAATAAAGGTTTAACCCCGTGATCACCCCCCGTCGCCAGTGTCACTAAGGCTGGGTTCACATTGCAGCGGTTTATGAGAACGAATGTGATTCGCACCGCACTGCAGTGCAAATCACATCCGATCTCTGTGCGATTCGAGTTCAGCCATTCGCCGCACCCGCCGCACCCGCCACACCCGCCGCACCCGCCGCAAATTCGCACGGGACCCTTTTTTTGGCCCGCAGCAGAATCGGATCGCATGGGTGTTCACACCATGCGATCCGAGTTTGCAGATCGCACTGCGATATGCGAACTGATCTGGGGGTGTCAGTAACATTTCACTGACACTCCCAGCAGTTCGCATAGGGCAGTGTGAACTGCCGCCGGGAGGCATGCGATGCGGGAACCCGCCGCGGATTCGCGGCGTTTCCGCATCGCTCCAGTGTGAACCCAGCCTAATAAGCGATCATTTTTCTGATCGCCGTATTAGTGTCACAGGTGACGCTAGTTAGGCAGGTAGGTATTTAGGTTCGCCGCAGCTTTTTATAGCGCTAGGGACCCCCATATACTACCGCATAAAGCCCCCTGATTGCCCCCTAGTTAACCCTTTCACCAGTGATCACCATATAACTGTTACAGGTGACGCTGGTTGGTTAGTTATTTTTTTATAGTTTCAGGGCACCCGCCATTTATTACCTAATAAAGGTTTAACCCCCTGATCACCCGGCAGGTGTCATTTGTGACTAATAACTGTTAGGGCAGTTAGGGTTAGCCCCCTTTAGTTCTAAGGTACCCCCCTAACCCCCCCAATAAAGGTTTAACCCCGTGATCACCCCCCGTCGCCAGTGTCACTAAGGCTGGGTTCACATTGCAGCGGTTTATGAGAACGGATGTGATTCGCACCGCACTGCAGTGCAAATCACATCCGATCTCTGTGCGATTCGAGTTCAGCTATACAGATAGTATGGCTGAATTCGTGTCGCACCCGCCGCAAACTCGCACGGGACCCTTTTTTTGGTCCGCAGCAGAATCGGATCGCATGGGTGTTCACACCATGCGATCCAAGTTTGCAGATCGCACTGCGATATGCGAACTGATCTGGGGGTGTCATTAACATTTCACTGACACTCCCAGCAGTTCGCATAGGGCAGTGTGAACTGCCGCCGGGAGGCATGCGATGCGGGAACCCGCCGCGCATTCGTGGCGTTCCCGCATCGCTCCAGTGTGAACCCAGCCTAATAAGCGATCGTTTTTCTGATCGCTGTATTAGTGTCACAGGTGACGCTAGTTAGGCAGGTAGGTATTTAGGTTCGCCGCAGCTTTTTATAGCGCCAGGGACCCCCATATACTACCGCATAAAGCCCCCTGATTGCCCCCTAGTTAACCCTTTCACCAGTGATCACCATATAACTGTTACAGGTGACGCTGGTTGGTTAGTTATTTTTTTATAGTTTCAGGGCACCCGCCATTTATTACCTAGTCTCACTAGTGTACCCCTAAATTTAGGGGTGTCTACTTTCTAAAATGGGGTCATTTGGGGGGGGGGGGTTTGTGCCATCTTGGCATTTTATGGCCTTCAAAACTGTAACGCCCTTAGAAAGCCTGAAGGCGGTGCTTGGTTTTTGGGGCCCCGTACGCGGCTAGGCTCCCAAAAAGTCCCACATATGTGGTATCCCCGTACTCAGGAGAAGCAGCAGAATTTATTTTGGGGTGTCATTTCACATATGCCCATGGCATGCGTGAGCAATATATCATTTAGTGACAACTTTGTGAAAAAAAAAAAAAGTTTGTAATTTTCCCGCAACTTGTGGCAAAATATAAAATATTCCATGGACTCAACATGCCTCTCAGCAAATAGCTTGGGGTGTCTACTTTCTAAAATGGGGTCATTTGTGGGGGTTTTGTGCCATCTTGGCATTTTATGGCCTTCAAAACTGTAATAGGTAGTGAGAAGTGAACTCAAAAAATTACGCCCTTAGAAAGCCTGAAGGCGGTGCTTGGTTTTCGGGGCCCCGTACGCGGCTAGGCTCCCAAAAAGTCCCACATATGTGGTATCCCCGTACTCAGGAGAAGCAGCAGAATTTATTTTGGGGTGTCATTTCACATATGCCCATGGCATGCATGAGCAATATATCATTTAGTGACAACTTTGTGAAAAAAAAAAAAAAAAAAAAAAGTTTGTAATTTTCCCGCAACTTGTGGCAAAATATAAAATATTCCATGGACTCAACATGCCTCTCAGCAAATAGCTTGGGGTGTCTACTTTCTAAAATGGGGTCATTTGTGGGGGTTTTGTGCCATCTTGGCATTTTATGGCCTTCAAAACTGTAATAGGTAGTGAGGCGTGAAATCAAAAATTGACGCCCTTAGAAAGCCTGAAGGCGGTGCTTGGTTTTCGGGGCCCTGTACGCGGCTAGGCTCCCAAAAAGTCCCACATATGTGGTATCCCCGTACTCAGGAGAAGCAGCAGAATTTATTTTGGGGTGTCATTTCACATACGCCCATAGCATGTGTGAGCAATATATCATTTAGTGACAACTTTGTGTAAAAAAAAAAAAAAAATTTTTTTTTTGTCATTATTCAATCGCTTGAGGCAAAAAAATAAAATATTCAATGGGCTCAACATGCCTCTTATCAATTTCCTTAGGGGGTCTACTTTCCAAAATGGGGTCATTTGGGGGGGTTTTGTACTGCCCTGTCATTTTAGCACCTCAAGAAATGAGATAGGCAGTCGTAAACTAAAAGCTGCGTAAATTCCAGAAAACGTACCTTAGTTTGTAGATGTGACAACTTTTGCGCAAACCAATAAATATACAATTATTGACTTTTTTTTTACCAAAGACATGTGGCTGAATACATTTTGTCCTAAATGTATGACTAAAATTGAGTTTATTGGATTTTTCTAATAACAAAAAGTAGAAAATATCATTTTTTTTCAAAATTTGCGGTCTTTTTACGTTTATATCGCAAAAAATAAAAATCGCAGAGGCAATCAAATACCATCAAAAGAAAGCTCTATTTGTGGGAAGAAAAGGACGCAAATTTTGTTTGGGTACAACATTGCATGACCGCGCAATTACCAGTTAAAGCAGCGCAGTGCCAAAGTGTAAAAAGACCTCTGGTCATTTACCAGCAAAATGGTCCGGTCTGAAAGTGGTTAAGGAGAAAACAATTTTAACTGAATCTTACACTCAAAATATTACAGAAAAACAAAAATTACACAATGAAAAATTTGTGTGCAGTACACTCAGCTGATCTGTGCAACAAAGTCTTCAGCTACTTGAAAAAAATATTTGATTGGTAAAATTAGCAAACAATGTGTAGTAAGACTGTTGTGCTAAAGGCATTTTGTGACGCGTAGACACAACACTTTGCACAACGCATTAGAACCCCAAAGCACAAGTACAGTAGATGTTAATGCATCAATGTTGCAGCTCACCACAAAGTGTCATGGTGTGCTCCAGTACAAAAATATTTAGCCTGTTGCAGCTTGTTGGCAGTCTATTCAAATTGAAAAGGACTGCCTTATAACAAAGCACATTAACACACAAAATCGTTCATGTTAACACGTGTGGGGGTAACATACTACAAAAGATCAATTTAGGGGGACCTTAGTGAACCCCCTAATCTTAAACTCCAGTTTAAAAAAAAAATCCTTTAAGTATGCATTCTTAAAGGATAATTAAAGTGAAGAGAAATCAACATAATGGAAAACAGGTGGACAAAAAAAAAACAAAAAAAAAAAAAAAACACAGGGGTCAAAATCCTCCATCTAAAATGTTGCTTTTAATGTGTTGTCTTGTAAGGCCGCTTTCACACCTGCGGACCGTTCAGATTTGCCTGTCAGTTTTTCAGGCAGATCTGAACGGGAGCTCCATGTACCTCCTATGGAGCGTCAGATGTCAGCGAAGACATGTCCGCTGACATCCGATCAGCCCCGATCCGATCCTCTCCGCTAAAACCAGATGGATGCAAACTCTATTTTTCATCCGTCTGGTGGATCGGATGAAAAAAACGGACAGGCGGTCCATAATCATCCGATCCCCTATACGGGAGAACAGTGCTCGGACAGAGTGCAGAGGCGGACTTGTCATCCGCCAGCTCAGCGGGGATCAACAGAGCGATCCCAACTGAGCTATTTACAGGCTCAATACAGACAGCCCCATGTGAAAGGGGCCTTAGGTGGCTACATTTTCCATGGTCATATTGTATGCAAGAAAGTAGCCACCCTCTCTTGCTCATTCCAGAGATGGACTAGAGACTATGGAATTTGTATTGTGCATCGAGCAGAGCACATGATTGCAACCAACGTGCACTGCCCGTTCCCCACATTCAGAATTGTGTGTGAAAAGGAGGAGAGGAGAGGAGAGGATCAAATCTCGTGGAGGATATTAAAGACAAAAAAACAGCAAGAAACGATTTAGTGAAAAATACATTTCAGAGCCCTTAAGTAGTGGGCGTGTGTGGATTATTGTTGGAGAATAAGGATACCGTTTAGTGTTACTTAGGGGATTTACAGGGATGGGTTCTGTTTGTGAAAATATTTTTATATAGCCAAGAATATCAACTGTACAAAATTTCTGTGTGTTTGCTTAATAATTTGTTACCCAACTATATGTTCTGAACAGTTGTAAAAGCAACTGAGCTCAAAAGGGTTTACAAAGCACAATTAAACAGCATTGCTGAATGACTATACAGGTAAACCAAGATCTATAATTTGCATTGGCATTCGATAGATCTAACAACAAATCATCAAAACTGGTGTATGTGCTTGGTTGGCAGCCAAATTATAATTTGTTAACAAGCAATATATTAAAAAAACATTTTTTTGGTGGTTCACTGCAGACGGTGTGTATATAATACATCTATCATTTTAAAGGGGCTGCCAAAGTATCTTAATTCAAAATAAGGACATGACCCTGCCCTTTTATTGCAGCTCATGCCATGTGCATTGTGTTGTGCTGTAGCGTAGTGTGCTGTCTGCTATTGCGGTAGTACAAAACGAATGGCACACCACACTGCAGTTTGTGCATTAACATAGGATTGTAATAACACATGGTAAAATGTGTTTTATCTTGCCATTACCATAATGCATCGGTGTTTAGAGTAGTTGTTTAAAAACAGGGATATATAAAAGGATAACAATGGGGATGGTTAACCCTTGTCTGGCATGCTGTGGCACATTGAAGATTGTGAGAGAATTGCACTGCTGTACATAGAGACTCTACAACATTACACCCAGGAAAAGGAGCAGCTGGAGGACAGAAGGCCCGCTCAGCAAGGAGCCCACATATCTGCATATAGTAACAGGTGTTACAATCTGCCTCATTGTGGCAGAAAAGTATCTAATGGCAATTAGAAAGGTTATGGAATAAACATTGTTGCCATTTTATTTTCCTTCACATGCATATCCCACAAGTTCACCTTTAATAATGCAAAGATTAATTTGCAAGTACATTATTTAACAGCAACCAAGCCAAACTAATCTTTTGCTGCAACTCAGAAGTGATCTCATTGGTTACTGTGCATTACATGTCGTCATACCTATTTGAAGTGCTTTACTGAATGGCACCTGTCTATATTATGCAGATAACGTTTTCATGCGTCACCCAATCTACTACAACTGCTTCCATTTGGAGTTCTCACCACAAATACGAGAGCCGTTAGTCAAACCAGTGACTTTTCTAGCATTCATGTCTGATTCATAGACATACAGTGTGTCGCCTTACATTAGTTGGCTGGGTCATTTGGCCATTCATAGAATAATCTGTAAAGTAACGCGTGTTGTCAGAGTTTTGGTACGTCAGAAATGACAGAAACTTATTGAAGTCTCTGATCTACTTCCAAGTGGCATGAGTGGATATTTAGACATCACAGAAATTAAAATCGGACAAGCATACTCATCAAAACTGATAATTACATGGAACCGGCACTAATGCTGGATTTAATGGGGACAATTATGAAAAATATTCACCTGTGCAATGATACTATAGAATGAACGTTATACAGATATTAGGCTGTGAATTCTTTAAATGCTTTTGTGTTAGTAAGCTCAGCAGGAGAGCAGGGCTGTGTACATTACCACAAAGACATGTTCAGATCTCTGAACCAGTCAGGCTGGTTTAATCAATACTACCGGCAAGGGCCAGGAGCTAAGAGCACAAGTGACAATATCTACAATAACTCCGTCTACTGCAAGCCGCAAACTACCCATTGCACACTCAATCCTGTCCTCTCATTTGTGGCTGATGTGACAGTTACTATCCACTGCTGCAAAATAACAGTTTATTATTTCAAAATGATATAGAATGTCCTGTGAGCCTCCACTAACAGTAATAAACCAATAAATCCTCTTTGAATCAGCTGCAAGCAGTAAACATGTCTCATAAACCAAGTAAAAGTACTAAAATCGCATTGAAAACGCTGCGCTAACTAAAAAGTATAAACGAAAAGCCTCAGTCATGGTAAAAATATATCCTATACACCATGGTAATAAATGTATAAAATATATGATGAAAAATATATAAAAAGACACGTGCTTAATAGCCAAATAATAAGTGACAATGTGCATTCATATAGTGATAAAACATTAAAGCAAATAAGTCCATGAAAATCTAACTAGATCCAGTACAAAAGTGCCTAAATGCACTGTGCAAAGTTCAAATTGATCCAATTTACAGGTGCCCCACACTCCATGCGATTCAGTATGCTGTGAAAGTGATGCGATAATCAGACGCTGTGTTCTCACTCAGGTGCCCCCACATGTAATGAAGGCTCACCTTAAGGTATGTGACCTTGCTGTTAAGCTTGGTCCAAACATGCTTTGGAACCACTACAGGGTCCAACAGTGCATCCAGGATCCTGGATCAATCTCCAATGTGCCTCAGTAAATCAACGAAAAAAGGATCTCAGTGTAGTATGCTTATGCAATTTATTGAACCAAAAATAAACAGGTTCCACACAGGGTACTCACAATATCCAGGCGCTTCAGTGCGCCATTCTACACCAAGCAAAAAAAGAATGGTTAAAACCGGTCGGTAACGGGATGGCATGCTGATCTGCTAACCATGCCATCCTGTCCCCTTCCCCTACATGTGTCCATACCAGGGAATTTCGTATCTTCCCCTCATCAATCACCCCCTGAGGAAGATATGAAATTCCCTAGTATCGACACGTGTAGAAGGGGATAGGACGGCACACTTAGCAGATCAGCTGATGGAGTCATTTGCTTTAATATTGTTTATAACTATATGAATGCACATTATTTGGCTATTAAGCACGCGTCTTTTTATATATTTTTCATCATATATTTTATATTATTATTACCACTGTGTAGAGCAGTGGTCCCCAACCTTTTTGGCACTGGGGACCAGCATTGTGGATGAAAATTGTGGCAAGGCCCGGGGGGTGGGCGCATGGGGGACGATGGCTTTTTGCGGCCAATTTGTCAGGAAATGGCTGATGTTAGCACTTCATCACAACACCATGGTTAATATGGTGTCAGGATGACTGAAGTGCATCATTTTTATTATTATATTGTAATATAAAATGAAATAGTTCAACTCACCATAATGCAGAATCGGTCACTAGATGCAGCTTGTCACTTGCTACCAGCTTGCCACGTTGCCCATCACCAGATTTCCACATGCCACCAGATGCAGATTGACACATGCCACAGTCACATGTCACCAGATGCAGATTGCCACAGTCACATGCCAGATTCAGACTGCCATAGACACATGCCACTAGATGCAGCATCTTAAATGCAAATTGTCACTAAGGACAGAGGCAGTGCAGTGGAGTGGAGTGGAGTGGAGTGGAGTGGTGGGTTCCGCATGAGAGAGAACAGAGGTGATGCGGGGCGGGCTGTGAGAGATAATGTAATCTCTCTGCTCGCCTGCTTCACCCCCAGCAGTGTAGCGGCAGGGCTGTGTGGGCAGAAGTGCGGTGATAGCTCTGCTCACCGCCGCCGTATCTCAGTGCACACTTCGCGGCCGGCTGCAAACGGGCTACGGCCCGGGGGTTGGAGACCCCTGGTGTAGAGGATATATTTTTACCAGTTCAGAGGCTTTTTGCTTATACCTTTGATAGCGCAGCGTTTTCAATGCGATTTAAGTTTATTTCAGCTGTGCTACGTCTACTTGTGCAACTAACCAGCTACAGGACTCGTGTGTGTGTGTGTGTGTGTGTGTGTGTGTGTGTGTGTTACAAGAACAGCTTTTATTAACCCCTCCCTTTTATGTGTTCAGAAAAGGTAACAGGAAGGAGAGGATCAGATTGGTTGCTTTGAATGCCATGTACACCTTATGTAATGAATAATGGGAAGTTCACACTACATGCAGTGCTTCTTTTTTTTTTTCTCTGCATCAAAAACACAGACAATAAGTTATATGGGTTCGAATTGCATAGTTCACACCCGTGCAGTGTGTACCAGTGCGTTTCAGTAACAGAAAAAATAAAAATTAAGTATAACGTGTTGCTTTTTTTCCTGCACAGAACTGTACTGGGACGCAGTAAAAAAACATAACAAAAGTGAATGCAGAAACACACCCAGAGCAGATCTGGAGGACATTTTTGAGATGCGAATGGGCACTAAAAATGTTTTACCCCCTTATACGTTTTTATCTTTTAGTGTAAAATAGCACAGAATCATATCAGATTACTAAAGCACTAAATCACGGTGGATTTATAATTGATGATGCACAGAAAAACTTTAAAGAAAAAAAAGAAAACCAATTTCTTTCTATAAATCTGGACAAGGACCCCTGCCAGACAACATGACCAGAACATTGACCTTTGTTACAAAGTAAGAACACCTTGGTTAAAAGTACAAGCCCTCAGTCTGTTAACTGGACAATCAGGATTGTCACTGTCTGGCTCCTTGTACTGCGGTGCTTAGAGGCATAATAGAGGCTAACACAAGTTCAACATTAGCTTGATTTAAAATTATATTTATTATTTAAATGAATACCGAATTGCATTGAAACCCACATTTTTGGATTTGTGAAAAAGCAAACAGTAAAAATCAGCAGTTGATCCTGAAAAAGCCGTCATTACTCTGTGTGGTATGAAAAGTAAACAGACTACTTTGATTTGTGCATTTGGTACCTTCCTCATTACATGGCCTCGGGACATACATAGTAGACATAGTGCAACACTGTGGTTACTGGGACTGTGGAGTCAACATTATTTTGATTATAATGCTAGCAGGAAACCATGTATGGGCACACGCAGCTTTTAGAAAATGCTCATTCCACAAAAATGTAGTTTGATTAGGGTAATGAGGCAGCGAGAGGTAAAAGTCCTGAACACAATTATCCACAGAATCAATTCTATAATCACAAAAGGATATACAGGAGCTTCTATTTTTACATAACCATTTACTATACACTTATCTCTTGGTTTACCAGGTCAGCAGGTGGGATGTGCAGAGCGGTTTTTGAATAGATATAGTAAAAAAGAAGACGCAGTCTATAGGATCTAATCAGACCCCATTGTCTTTTTTTATGCAGAAAGCCATCCACAAATGCCCACTAGAACACAATCTCACCAATAGAGTAGCAGTGGTCACATGATTTCCCTTAATAAGGAAACATCTAAGTGGACCATTTGTCTTTTTTCTACTTTTCTCCAGTTATCTGGAATCACTTATGGAACCTTGCTTATACTTATTTTTCCATGTCTATTTTTTGCCATGTCCTGCAGATACGAAGACTACATTTTAAAGAATAGGTCACTCCAACATTTCATATTCCTGAAGTGTGCCTGTTGTGCCATGTACTTGTGTTATGAAATATATTGTTTTTGTTGTATTTTTTTCCCTTTGTGTGAAACAATTGGCGATTCTGGCAGTCCCCCTGCTTTCCTATCCAGCATCTATCCCAGCATGGTCTTTTTTTCTGTCTGTGCTGGAAAAACAGCCCATCTGTCCTCCAATTGTCAGATTTGTGCAGACACTTATACAGCCAACCATTCACTGGGAAGATCAGTGTAATGCCATTTCTCCATTCCTTGCTCTCTAAGCCCCTTATGCAGCTGAGAACAATTATGTGATCACAAAACGCGCACACACATTTCTAATAAAATTATATATATATATATATATATATATATATATATATATATATATATATATATATATATATATATATATATATATATATATATATAAATTCTGAACTGTAGCTTGGTGGAATTCATGTCCACCACCTCTGGCTCAGGCCCTCGCCTCCCTGCTCGCCACTATCATGTTTTTTTTTTTTTTAAACAAAGGTTGAAGCGAATTTCTCAGACTGCCAGTAACGTGAATACCCTGTAATATAACACACACACAGAAATGCAGGCAGGTAGTTCAGCCAACATTAACGTCAGTGTAATTAGGAGTATGAAAACAATAACTAAACAATGAAAATATCAGACTTCCCATAAGGTATTTTTGTAGGTTTGCTATGCCCAGTAACATGATCCATAGCTGAAAGGTCACTATGTAGGCCCATTAAAATTACTCCATTATTATGACACACAATTAAGAATCCCCAATTCATTTTTGAGCACATCGACTTCCACAATAGGTAATGAGGAATGTTGAGTAATAAGATAAAGAAAGGCAATTATGCGCTATAGTTTTATTGTGGTAAAGAAAGTGTGTAACGTCTAATACTCGAACTCTTGATGAGAAAGCTGAAGCAGTTAGAACACAACTGGTGTCCTTTTGTAAAGTGCTATTTATAGTGAGATTAGCACCTCTTTTATAAAAAAGGACCCTGTCCAGGCTACTTTTAAGGCCACCTTTAATCTTAGTGGTGGTTTAACAATTGCACACGACACCATGCATACCAATTAAATAGTGGGAGGAGATGCACTACAATACATATTAGAGCGCTGCTTAAAGAATAATGAAGTACAACCTAGTCAACCTCGCCAATTTAAGGAGGTCCAGTTATAAGGTTTTCACACAAGATTCATACAGGAGTCACACCGTTTTTTTTATTGAATTAGAAAAACTTATAAATCATGGGTGAAAACATTTATAAATAATCCCCTAAAATTATTTTTTTGAAAGGGTGCTTAAAATGTAGCTCCATCCTTGTGGGGGAAAATAAATAAATATTGCAAAAAAAACTAAAATAAAAAATTTGCACACAAACACACAATAAATATATATATATATATATATATATATATATATATATATATATATATATATATATATATATATATATATATATATATATATATATATATATATATATACACACACACACACACACACACACACAGTAACTCACAAAAGTTAGTACACCCCTCACATTTTTGTAAATGTAGCTACGACTATTAAAAATGTGAAACGCGTCAGTTTCATCCTGTACCCCATTTGAACTTTTGTTATTTTATACAATAAAGGCATTTACATTGGAGTGCGGCTGTCCAGATCCTCCTTCATTGTAATTTAATGTTATTATGCCACCTCAAAAACTTCATGTCAGAAAACTGGAGCTTGAAAATGCTCTAGATTTTTATTTTTATTTTTACACCACTATTGCTAAATATTCTTCCAGAACGCTATTAAAGGGTCAGTTCACCCAAGACTGATATTCAAATTCCTCTCAGCTACTGAAGAATTGAGAATAGAGGAGGTGCCCGAGCAGCCGCTGTATGTTAATTGAAATAGAATGGGACTGCTATTTGGTGAATGCATGGAACACCAAGCAAACCACGGCCCTCATACGCTCATGTGAACGAGACCTTCAACCACCTATGTTCCTTATTGTAGTCTCTATGCGATTTCCAGATTTTTTATGACTATAGTTAATCAGTTTATCTCAAACAAACCATTACCTTTACATACCTGCTGTAATATTCTGTTGTATCGTTGGCTACATAGAATGTGTGAAGCTGTGTTTCTGCAAGTGGCTTCACGTCTTTTGCCAGAACTAAATAATCAGTCTGAATCCATCTCTGCCACTCAGGAAAAGCCTTGTATTTTTATCATTGAATACAAGGCTAACTCTGATTGGCTGAGGTTTAGAGTGGGGTGAAAGTAAGATTTCCACCTCGGCCAATAAGAGGAAGCACTGTAGTCACTGATAAAAATACAGGGCTTCTGTTGAATCACATTAATGCCAACTATATTTCGTTTCAGCAGCAGACAGAAGTCTCCAGTCCTGCTGCTGAATGAAGCGCTGCATAGTGTATGTAGCGAATTATAAAGCAGTATATTAGAGGCAGCATAGCTAGGTAAAAAGATACAGTTCATTTGGGCCAGCCTGATCCAAACAAATGATTTACAGTCATAGTAAAGTTGGAATTCTACTTTGAGTTCTTGGGTCGTTACACCCGCTGTGATCTTCTGTTGAAATATCCAAAACATAAAAGAACCCAGCAAATGACTCCGAAAAATAGGCTCCACCAAATACTAAAATCAGTTTTGGGAGGACTGAGCATTTAAATAAATACTGTAGAGATAGTATAGGTTACTGCAGACATATACACAAATGCACATAAACACCACAAATTACTGAACATATATCTAAAATACAAAAGCAATTCTAAACATATATACAGTACATACATATATAATAAAGCAGCAGCATATGCATTGGGGTTGATTTACTAAAACCGGAGGGTGCAAAATCTGGTGCAGCTGTGCATGATAGCCAATCGGGTTTACTTCCCCTTTGTTTCCCTGCCAAGACAAAGCATAATTGGCTACTATGCATCGCATAGTAGCCAATTATGTGTCACTTACCTGACACAGGAGCCAGCGATGTCCCCGATTTCCTCGCCGACTCGAAGCGTCCATCTTCCTTCCGGGGTCATGGAGTCCGGCTCTGTGACTGGCCGGAGTCGCATGCGCATGGGAGCCGACAGTCACGGCATGTCGTTTAATGAAAACAGCACGCCGTGGCCCTTCTAAAGTGTGCATGCGCCAAGTACATCGGTGCATGCGCAAAAGAAATGCTTGTACAGGGAATTTTAAATGTCTCCTAAACCATGTAGGTTTAGGAGATATTTGCAGCACCTACAGGTAAGCCTTAATCTAGACTTACCTGTAGGTTAAAGTGTGTTGTAAGTGTTTACAACCACTTTAACCTCTGCTTAAAACTTGGAAGCCGATTGGTTTCTATGAAGAGCTGCACCAGACTCTTCAAATTTAGAAATTCAAACCCAATGACTGCATACATGGTGAACCTACCCAAGTCAACCAATTCATCAATATTCGGCTAACTGCAGTCTTATCAGCGGCAAAGTTATGTCAGATTGGCCGTTATGTGTCATTGCATATTTACATTTTCACTCTAAATGGAATATTCCAAATACAAGTGAAGACACTTGAAAAATAAATGATAAACTACCATACTTATTACTAAATATACCAAGCCCAGCGGAAGATTTCCTTATCACAGTAAATCCCGTCATTGCTAGAAATATTAACCTATAAGAGCCATTCCTCACACCTCAGAATATAACTTGGGCCTCCATTTCTCCCGAGGTCCTTCATGTTAAGTGTAATTAAAACAGCCATTCAAACACAAACAGCTCCTGAGTACCATTGATTTACTGGTGACAGAAATCTGCATTAACACAAAGCCACGGGCTCGTCGATTTAAAGGGTCCGTTGCTCAGAAAGGGACAACAAAGGTAAATCCTGCAGTCTGCTTTCACTGTGAAATGCTTTTGTGAAGATTTCAGTCACCATAGTGATCCTATTATACTGCCAACACTTTCCTAACCCAGACAACCATTGTCTTTTCAAAGGGCATGTTTCAAAATTCTGGCAAAACTCAACTTAAAGGCATTAGTGACCAAAAGATAATAGACGGGGTGACGGGTTCAGCAAACTGCACCCTATATACTGGAAGGTTCGATGTTGGCTGCTATTTCACCAGGCTCTGTTCTGTGCATTACACATTACAATTTAAAGAGATTAACAATAGCCACAAGATACTCAGCAGACTTGGACAGCTAATAGCGGGTTCCTGCTTGTAACATCACATTAACCACTTGCCGACCACCTTCCGCATATATACTGTGCACCTGTATGTCGGTCTGTGTATGCGATAGAGTGGGTGCGCATGCACCTGCTGCATGCCGGGGGAGCGCGTGTCCGGCAGACTTGATGTCCGCCGGCCACCTGTGATCGTGGTACAGAGAGGTAGAACGAGAATCTGCTTATGTAAACATAGCAGATCCCCATTCTGACAGAAGATATTGAGATCTACTGTTCCTAGCGATCAGGAACAGAGATCTCTTTTGTCCCAGTGAGCCCATCCCCCTCAGCTAGCACACACCGAGGAAACAAACCCTTGATCGCCACCTAGTTTTAACCTCTTCTCTACCAGTGTCATTTATACAATGATCAGTGCATTTTTTAGCACTGATCACTGGATTAGTGTCACTGGTCCCAAAATTGTTACTTCAGGTCAGATTTGTCCGCCGCAATGTTGCAGTCCCACAAAATCACACATCACCGCAATTACCAGTAAAAACTGTTTAAAAAAAAAAAAAAAAAAAAAAAAAAAAAGTCCCTAAATCTATCCCCTATTTTTAGATGCTATAACTTTTGCGCAATCCAATCAATATGCACATATTGGGATTTTATTTACCAAAAATATGTAGCAGAATACATATTGGTCTAAATTGATGAAGAAATTCGATTTTTTACTTTTTTTTGGATGTGTGTTATAGCAGAAAGTAAAATTATATATATATATATATATATATATATATATATACACACACACACACACACACATATATACACATATACATACACACACACACATATACACACACACACACACACACACACTGCAGAGGTGATCAAATACCACCAAGAGGAAATTTTGGGGGGGGGGGGGGGGGAGACATAAATTGTATTTGTGTACAAGGTTGCATGCCTGCGCAATTGTCAGTTACAGTGATGCAGTGCCATATTGCAAAAAATGGCCTGGCCATTATGGGGTTAAATTCTTCCGTGGCTGAAGTGGTTAAAAGGAGTTGTAAACCCTCCAGGGTTTTCATCTTAATGCATTCTATGAAGAGATTCAGTTGAGATTCAGTAAAGGCAAATAGACTGTTCACTTTGATGTAGACATTACACTTTGCAAGGGAATTTTACCCAGAAAGTGGTGAAATTTCACTTTTCAAAGAATACCCAATCAGGTTCAAGGAAAATAAATAAAGCAGAGCTTTACCCGATTCACCAAGCTCTGGGGAAAATGCGCATGCGTAGCGAACAGCTTTTAATTACATCAACCCCAAGTGTCAGCTATAATAATGAAAAGCAATAAATTCTGCTGCTTTCCATACTGATCAGACATGGCTTACAGCAGTATTGTACACCTCAAGGTTTGTTGCCATCGGCAATCCTGCTCGCTACCATTTGTAAGCTTTGAAGCAACACAACATTAAAATTGTAAACCGTAACAGATATGGTCTTTGTTCTGAACTTTAAAAGCATCACTTCTGACAGAAGTTTACTTTCCAATCTACACATTTTTTAGCTTAACGTGCTCTGACTCATATCTATGAAACTTGCACCTGAAGCCAACTTATTTGAGATGCAGCACACCCTCAAAAGCCTCATCTTTTTCCAGGCATGTACTTCCACGGGTTAAGATTTATTATAGGTTATCAAATGACATGAAAGCCAAATGAAAACTCAACCATAGCTCTATTACTTTTAAAAGAAACAATAAATTACTATGACATTTTTCTGGCGCACAAATTTGTCAGATCCCAATTCTACTGATAACATTTTACTCCCGACAATGGTGAGAATGCAGAAAGCCTCTAAAAATGGCTTCATTTACATCTAGCGTTTGCGCATTTTTGCATGTTTTCCGTGCGACCCGCATAGGTCCACCCCTTCACACATCAAAAGAAGCTCCTGCATCCTTTTCAGCCGTAGAGCTTGGCGCCATTTTTACCACACATTTTAGCGTGCATTAAAAATAAGCTTTGCTGGGCACATTTGTGGTGCCATTAGCAATTGCAGCGCAATTTGTTTGTCCGTTGAGCCCCATTACCATACTACAACTGGCAGTGGTACAAATAAACATTGTTAAGGCTTCATTCACACCTGAGCGTATCGATTTACTGGCATTTTTTTTTTAAGCTTTTTGAAAGCGTTTTACAAGTTCAGGCAATTTTGTTCAGGCAACAGAAAGGCACTAGGGGGGAGGAGAGGGAGAGCAAATTAGGGGTGGAGCTGCTATTTGAGCGTTTTACAAACATTTTTCTGCTCAAGTCAGTCGTTTCTATTGAAGTCTATGGGGCCAAAAACATTTGTAATCTGCCAGAAGCTCATTTACTTCTTCAGGTACAGAAAACTCATATGTGAACAAGGGCCATCGAAATTAATGGAATTTTGCTTGTTGGGCATTTTGGAGCTTCAGAACTGAGCGTCTTACAAGCTCAAAATAGCTCAGGTATGAACAGGGCTTAAGTGTCATACTGTTAAAGTCGTCCTGTAAATATGTCATGGATACTTATCCTAAATGAACATATATATTCTGCTCCAACTAAACTAATAACTCAAAAGCAGACTCAGAGTGAAGTACTATGGGTTCGCACATTTTCCTAGGGGGTGAGTGTGGAATTTTACCAGTACCAGCTACCACTTCCACAGTCCTTGCTAAACAAGTATGACACTGCCTGCCCCACACCATCACACAGCCCCCTGGGACATGTCAACATGTCCAAAGAACCTGCATGACCAGAGTGTTGGGTGAGCTCGCACATGCACAGTGGGGAGCCAGCTCTATTTTTCAGGAAGCCACAGCCGGCTCCTATATCCAAGATGCCAGCAACCCACAGTGGTAAGGAGAACTGGCGACAGCTCTAGACTCCAGCCATTGTTAAACCTAGTACAAACTTGCTGACATTCGGCCCGTGTGTAAGGCAGCCAGGCCAACAGAAGCTGGCCGTTTGGACAAGCATTCTGGAAAATCAGCAGCTGACCAGCTCCCGATCAGCGCGCTCAGCCAATGGCTAAGAGCGCTGATCAGCGTGTTCTGGCGGGGGCCATCCGCGTCAGAACACAAAGAAACAGCAGGGGAGATCACTGTTCTAACGTCAGTCTATCGGCTCCAACCAGCGCTGTCTGTTTTAGTTTTGTTTTTTTTCAGTTATTAGCCGCAGACATTTAAAAAAAAATCTATAAATAAAATAAAAACTCACACACAATGTGCCATTTCATGGTGCGAATCTCAAATTTACCGGATCCTAAAACCTACAAGCACAGGCAGGTTTATAGTGCTTGATAAGATCTACATGCTTCCATTATGCAGGTTCCATAGACTCCAATGTCTAGATTTCAGGTTGCTTGCAACACAGAAAAGTAGGAAATACCAATAGTGTAGAAAAGCCATTGATTTAAAATGTATAAAAACAAGACTCACTGGGTGACAACCAGAATAATAAAAATAACCTAAGTTCCTTCCGGCACAAACGAGGCACCTCCGATCACCCATGCTTCTTTGCACATGTGTGCTGAAGAAAACATGACAGAACCTCCAAGCTCAACTCCAAACCACCTTTTTTTGCAACATGGATTAAAGCAAATGTAGCAGGTGCCCAAGCCATCATGCTTTTAAACTACTCAAAGACAAGACAACCACAGACCAAAAATGATTGAACTGGGAAATCACTGTACATCTGTGACCACCTCTGCAGACACCCCTGGATAGCCATTCTCAGAAGGGAAAATCTGACCACCTGGAGCAAATTCACAAAAAAGTTGATATCGCATCAGCTAGATACAGGTGGCACCAGGGGTGGGTGTCTGCTCAGTGTGTAAAGAGGCATGTTCAGCCAAAGCTTTTGAACCATGTCTACACACACTAGGCCTTAGGCATAGTCTGCAATTAGCCAATTATATTCTGTCAAACCTTAAGTGATGTTATAATATATTAATTAGATTGGCCTTCAGTTGTGATTGGGTTTACTTTGTGTTCTTGAGCCTAGGTTCACATTGGAGGGATTTGTCATGCGATTTGAGCGATCAAGTTGCATGACAAGTCGCAGCCCATTTATAGGCAATGGCACTGTTCCAATTGGAGAGACACCGATTTTGCGGCTTGGCACTGATTTGCAAAAGTAGTTCCTGCGCTACTTTTGCCAATTTCAGGCGCGACGTCAATAGACATCTGTGCATGAAGCCACACAGATGTCTATCAAGTAGCACCTGAAATCTGGCTGACCTTGCTACTTTGAAATCGCACGATTTCAAAGTAGCATTTAAATGTGAACCAGGGCTTAATGTAAAACAGAGCCATCCATGAAAAGTCATATCAGATACCCATTTTCTATCGGATAGATCAAATCCAGAACAAAATGATACTATTATTTGCTGGTATAAAACACCTAACTCTGTCCTATATTTATTGAAATAATTGAATAAAATATTGAAAAGTACATTCTTTAAACAACAATGAGAACCATCTGCCATACTCGAGTCATTACATAAGAAATTAATCTTTGCGTCTAGTGATATTAAATTTAAGGTTCAGTTTCACAAACACCTGCTGTTATAATCACGCTATTGTGTTTTCTGTTTGACGTCAATTATTTCAAGTAGAAGGTTGGACCAGTTGTGAATTACGTGCAAAATAAAAACATGGGCAAGCGCTTGTTTGGTGACTGAATAACCAATGAATAGCCTTGTCAGCACAGTTGTGTGTGGGAGCCCATTTGTATACGGCCTGATACTGATGTTCAGATTATGCCAAATACACTAGTATGTATGGCCTTGTGCCATAACCCAATATCACCTTGTGTGTACGCCTTTTTGAACCAATGAGATAGTGAATACACGTAGAGAGGACAACATACACACAGGGTTAATGGAGACAGCAAGTTAATAAGTGAATGTGAAAAGGTGAAGTTCACCTTAAAAAAAAAAAAAAAAAAAAAAAAGGGAGTATAAAATTATTTATAATATATATATAAACTATCAGTGTCAGAAGACCGTAAGCACAGGCAGATAGTTGCTGAAGTGCAAGCAGTGTCAATGAACTATGACAGCTCCAGTGCCTTGCAGTTCATTCAAAACTACAAGCCATCTGCCGCGGTGGAAGACTGTGCTTGTGGTTCACTCATTCACAGGACTCTGAATGAATGGCTTGGGAGGGAAATTGTGCCGGTGCTGTATAATAACACATTACAAAACGGTGAACCTATTGAATAAGCCAGCCATAGACTAATAAAATCTTAGCCAGTTCAGTAGGGACTGGCCGATATTTGAACCATGTATAGGCAAGGCTGATTGTACCCAATTCATTCCATCAATTAACTTGGATACAACCAGCATTTTGGATTTTTAGATGTGGTTATTAATAGTGGCTATATCCAGCAGGGACGGCTAGCTCCGCCCCCACAATAGCTCAGTGGGAGGGATTCCCCCATCAACACTATCTGTGTTGATGGGGGATTGATGCAATTTTCCTTCCTGCAGCCCATGCAGGAAAGAAAATTGCATAATCTAGGGCCTGCCTAAAACATCGTCTATTTTTTGCATGTAGTCTGGATCATGTTCAGGTTCTGGAGATGATAAAATTTTATAATGTAAATTGGTGCCATTATTGCGGCGTACATTAGGTACATATAATAATAACAACAACAACAACCTGACAGGTCTGATTTGACAACACAAAAGGTTGTGGAGAATGAACAGATGGCAATATGTGGAACCTTTAAGGGATGAAAAGTGGAAAATTTATAATATTTTGGTTAAAAAGGAGACCACTATAATAGGGCACGGCAGATAAATCACAATGCACATTAGTCTGCAGTAAAAAAAAAAAAAAAAAAAAAAGAAGACAAAGCATCTGTTATTTTAAGCTTCTTCATAGCTTTTGTGACAAAGGACTAATTATTTATTAATAGAATGTGTAATGGACTGCACTTTACATTAGGTTTCTATTGGTCATGATGTAAAGGGCCTAATTGAAGACCAAAGATGAGTGCAAACTATATGTAATGTGGTCAGAGTATCGGAAAGCGGGTCTTCTGGAATTATTCTAATGAATGTATTCAGCCTTAGTGAACACTGTACAGGGAAAGCTTTTTGTTATAGAACAGAATCCCAATCCTATTTCTAAGGCAGCATTTACACCTAAGCGTTCCCCTAACATAGGCAGATATGTTCACGTCTGCCCCCTTTTCCAAAAAACAAGGTAAAATGTGACTCCCACTTATGGTGCCATTATTTATTAATCGCATGCCGACCAGCCGCCGTCGTCATACTGCGGCAGGTTGACTCCCCTGGGCAAATCGCCGTAGGTGTACGTCCGCCGCTTTAAGCCCAATAGGGGGGTGCGCACACCCGCCGGCCACCCATGATCGCTACACAGCGAGCCAGAATGGTGATCTGTGTATGTAAACAGACAAATCCCTGTGCTGACAGGGAAGTAGAGAGAGATCTGCTGTTCCTAGTGACCGGGAACAGCGATCTCTCTCCTCCTCTAGTCAGTACACTGCCAGCACACTTAGAAACGCCTCCCTAGGGAACACTTAACACCTTGATCGCCCCCTAGTATCAACCCCTTCCCTGTCCATGACATTTATACAGTAATTAGTAGCTATTTTTAGCTCTGATCACGGTATAAATGTCAATGGTCCCAAAAAAGTGTAAAAAATGCCAGATATGTCAGCCACAATCCCGCAAAAAAAAAAAAAAAAAAAAAAAAAAAAAACACGCAGATCGCCACCATTACTAGCAAAAAATTAATAAAATAATAAAAAATACTATAAATCTATCCCCTATTTTGTAGACATAAAAACCTTTTGCACAAACCAATGAATATACGCTTATTGCATTTTTTTTTTTACCAAAAATATGTAGAAGAATACATATATTTGCATAAACTGATGAAGACATTAAAAAAATGTATATCTTTTTTGGATATTACAGCAAAAAAAGTAAAAAAAATTTTTTTTTTTTTTCAAAATTGTCGCTCTTTTTTGTTTATAGCATAAAAAAACAAACACAGAGGTGACCAAATACCACCAAGAAAAAGCTCTATTTTTGTGGGGAAAAAAAAGGGACATTAATTTTGTTTGTGCACAACCGCGCAATAGTCAGTGAAAGTGACGCAGTGCCATATCACAAAAAATGGCCTGATCGTTAAGGGGCAAATCCTTACAGTCCTTAAGTGGTTAATGACACCCCATTTAGTGGCAATTGTGTGTTTTGTTGCCCAAAAAAAAAAAAAAAAAAAAAACACACAGCAACTTATACAATGCAAAATCAATAGCAAAAAAAAAAAAAAAAAAAAAAGAAGAAGAAGGGTACATGAGCTACTGTGGCTCCTTTGTCACATGTAGGGGCAACCCATTCAACTGAATGGACTGTCCTTTGCTGCTGTGCAATAAACAAGGTAAAAACTTCAGAGATGTGAATGCAGCCCAAGTATTTGTCATTCATAATGTACTAGTTTATATATTGACAATTTACTCAATGCTTTACATACTGTATACTCACATCATACCAATCAAAGATCCCTAACTCGCATGCATACAATACATACATATATACTGGGGCCCATTTTAGAATGGAGTCAATTCCTCTACCAGCATGTCTTTAGAGTGTAAGAGAAAACCGGAGCACGCACAGGGAGAACCTGCAAACTCCATGCAGGTAGTGCCCTGAATTAGAAGACTCAGGAGATGCAAGGTAGAAGTACAAACTACTAAGCCACTGTGCTGCCCATAGAGGACTACATGCTGCGCTTATCCCAAATAAGAAGCAATACAAATCCAGACTACTTACAGTGGAGCAGAAAACTATTTTAATTGTATTTTCAGTTAGTGTGCATTAAAAGGGGCGTTTCACAATTTTGCTTGCTTTACATTGTATATACAACTTTGTAGATTTGAATTCTAGTAACTTTCTGCATCTATAGATCAGACAGTGCAGTCTACATGGTTGCTTAATGACTGCAAAGTTGAAATCAGTTTAGTGCACTTTAAGAGACTCGGAGGTAAACATATCTGCAGAGTACAAGCCATAGGTCTTTATGTAGTAATTTATTAAGAATTTCCATTTGCACAAAAGTGGGTGAGGTATTTTCTCATGCCAGTAGAGCCAACAGATTTGTTTAGATAGGGAACAGCAGTATAGAGCGAAATGAAAGTGTTATCTCACTAAACAAACCTAGTTTAAACATTACTCATTAATACACTGAAAAGCTGACTTCTTTTATTTGAGCATACCATACAAAACTAAATCCTCTTCCTTCACACCAATGTGAGTCACCAGACACAAACCTAATTACCGGATTGGATTTTTAATATCGTTAACATGGCACACTGTGGGACTAAAACTAAACTCAACTACAGCTGGCCATAGACGTTTCGAATTCCTGCTAAACTGGCACAGGTTCGACCCATGTATGGGTAGGCTGATTGGGTACAGGTACAAGCAGCCTGTTGGATTTTACATGCGATTACGGTTAGCAGCTGCTACAGCCACTAGCAATAATCATTGTGTTCTCCCGACGGGGATGGCTTCCCCCACCGGGAGAACACAATGGCTCCAATGGAGGATTTCCATCAACACTGACCGACGGTGTACAATGTTAATTCACCTTTACATTTTCTGTGAAAATGGTGAACTTGTACTTGAAGCTGGACAAATCACAAAGTTATTCAGCATTATAGATTACCACCTACTCCTCCCACAACCTAAACTTCTTAAGAGTTGTCGTGGTGACATGGTAAATTTGAGGGGAGGGGGCTGATGGCATGGGAAGCATGATTGCAGTTGCCATGCTGAAATACCAGAAAGCTTTTTATCCAGTAGGAAGGAGGGGGTCGGAAGTTTAATAGACACAACAATGCAGTGATCTTACACTAAACTGGGAGCAGATACCTGGTTTAAAATTACCGTATTTATGATTTATTTTTATTTTTTTTGTGTGTATTCATTGTAGTAGTATTAATACCCTAACAAAATAGCCCTAACCTTAACCCCGTACCTCTAATAAAAAGATTTTTTTTTTTTTGAATATATTTTATTATGTTAATAAAAAAAAAAAAAAGGAGAGGAAAAAATGCCAGCAGAAAAAGCTAAAAACATGGCAAAAAATGTTTCAACAGATGATGTTTTTTTTTTTTTTTAATTGGCCAATTGAGAAAACCTAAAGCCCAACAAATACTATGATTATATATAATTTTTTAAATCACAAAATTGCGCAGAAAAACCATGCCAAAGTCACGCAAAAAAACACTAATACACTCAGACACTACGCTCAGGTGTGAATGCAGCCTTTTTTCAGTTGCTCCTAGGAGGCATCTGTTATTTTTTTCCTGCCTCTAAACGCCCCTCTGCATGTTCGCCTATGTGTCCATGCATGCATAGGCTTTTAGGCTGCATTCACACTACAGAGTTTTGAAGCATGGGCAGATTTACTGCTGATCTGCCTGCGATTTGACAGCGCCGTGGTGTGAATGGCAAAACGTGGCACTTGCATTTGAGATGCCATTCATTTGAATTACACCTCAAATCCTGGTGCGGGACTGCCGTGATAAAACGTGCTGCAATCGCAGCAGGACGCACATCGCCCAAAAGAAGCTCACTAGGTGATCGCTATGCGATGTGGCTTCCTATGATTGCAGCACCTTTTTTGCGCAGCAGACCTGCACCGTGATTTGAGGGGTCATTCAAATGAATGGCATCTCAAATGCGAGTCTCCACGAGCAGCAGAATTCTGGCAGAAAAAAAGCACTTGATACTTCAAGATGCACGTTACTGCTAGGCGCATTTAGCGCTTATGCGTTAATTCATTTAAATGGCCAGAATAAAATTATTATTCTGGCCAATGAGCTTAATTAACGCTCAAGCGTTTGATGCCTGTAAACGCACTACACAATTTTACGTTTTTATGAGTATTTTTTTCTGCCAAAATATTGCTGTCAGGAGAAAAGGCTTCTAGGAGAGTTGGCAAAACATCCTGTGTGCATGAGGCCTTGGTATTCGTTCTCTGCATCAAACCACCATTTCTTTAGAGTCACATGTAGCTTCTAAGTCCTTTATCAAACAATGGCTGTAATATGACAGCATAAGCCTTACTAGAATCAGCTGGATGCATCTTATATGCGTTTTAGCTAGAATTACTCCACAGTGACATTTCTTCCATTATATACCAGTCGGAGACACAACAGACCGTATTCACATTTAACATTAGTCTCTAGCTTTGCAGAGCACTAGAGGACGTGCAGTATTAATGCCATACAAAAGAGTATCACAACATCCTAATCTTACACAGAATAGGCAGTTGCACCACAAGAGCCATTGTTTATTCTGCAGATTTGTTGAATCGTGATCTTTAGAAATGTTTGTATGAACGCTGAAGGAGTGGCTTGTGTGCTCATATTGAAGGTGAGGTAAAAATGCATTCAAGTCACAGTTTAATGTTTCGTGACAAAGAATGGCACTTGAGAAATGAAGAAAAGGTCTATGCGGTGCCAGGTCCTCTCGAACACAAAGACAAATTGCTTTCTGGATATCAGTACTCTCCATCAGGTAGACGGAGAGCCAACCTCAACACCAGAAACATGCCTCTTGCTAGTAATCATCAACTTCAAATTCAAGAACTCGCTAAACAAAAGCTTTCCCATTGCTTCCGAATTTAGAACTTTAGTTAAAAGCAAAATGTGAGCAATCGAGCAGAAAGGAGATGGAGCGCCGGCCATGTTCTTATTGCCGTTCATTCCCCCGAAAAGTATACTCACTTCTGGTCAAAATGGAAATTTATGAGCAAATCTCTTCAAACAAGGAGGCAAAACAAAAACATTTTGTATAGTGATGATGGATGAATGTTTATTGCGGTCTGTGCCTTTCTGTCCTATGAACACTATGGGGTGGATTTACTAAAAATCGGAGAGTTCAAAACCTCTGCATAGAAACCAATCAGCTTCCAGCTTTATTTTGTTTTGTCAGAGCTTAATTGAACAAGCTGAAGGGAGAAGCCGATTGGCTACCATGCACAGTTGCACCAGATTTTTCACTCTCCAGTTTTAGTAAATGTTCCCCATATCTCTATTTCTCAGACAAGCTATAACAACCGCAAGCCTGTCTCAGTCATGAGTATCACAGGGACAAAAAAAAAAAATGCAGAAAAGTTTTCAAAGTGGGGTCAGACAGGAAAAAAAAAAATGGAAAACACTTTCTCCTGATCTAAAGCTCATAAAAAAATAAGATGGCCATACACCGATCGAAATTCAGCCACATTTCCATCAGTGTGTCAGCCCCCACTCACAACAACAACAGAATTAGATTTATTCAACTTCTGATGAAGAAACATGTTGGGGAAAAATGGGATTGGTGGGTGCAGCTGTATGAACATTAAGCTGGGTTCACACTGCAGCACACTCGATCACCGCAGGGGTCCGATGCATCCCCATTCACTGTTTCAGGTGTAATTTCAGCCCAAATTTTTGGCTGAATTCAAACCTGAAATGGACCAAAAGAGGCACAGGACTCCTATGCAATTCGCACTGCAGCCGATGTGGAGATGTGTGAACGGGCTCCATAGAGAGTCAGTCACAATCTCCCGCTATGCGAATTGGATGTGAGGAAATGTGCATCCAATTCACAATTGTGTCAATTGTGTGAATCCAGCCTTAAATTTTTTATTTTTTTTTTAAAAGGAAAGTTTGCTTTTTTTTTACCCTGAAATATGGTAAGAACAACACTGGCTGGCTCTAAAATCCCTGAAACTGAGCAATATCAGGCTGCAAAGCAACTTAAGGAACTCATGCAAACTGCATCCCAAAGAAGCTGCTCCTACATTAAGATTTCATTTTTTTCTGCCTGGAAACTCCCCTAAGCTGGCCAATGTGTCAATGCACACTATGGCTTTTTCAGGAGTCCAAAGGCAGAAGCTCTTACATGCAGAAAAAACACCCAAACTCACGTTTTTTGAGAGGAGCTTTCAAGCAGAAAAGAATGTGAAAAGTGTGAAAAAGCTCAAAGCTGCTTGAAAAAGAACATAAAAGAAAAAAATAAAAAATTAAAAGTTCAAAGCAGCTCAATAAAAACGTGCAAAAGAGCACAAAAAAAAGCGCATCTTCAAGCTTTAGGCTAAGGCCCCTTTCACACATGCGGATGGTATGTCCGTATTTCATCCATCCGTTTGCGGATGAAATACGGACATCCATTCATCCCTATGGGATAGCGGGTGTCTGCGGATGAGCATCCGCAGACACCCGCTATTGTCCGCCTCCGCAAATGTCCGATTCTGCAGACGGAGGAAAATCCTATTTTTCTGTCCGTCTGCAGAGCTGATCGGATGAACACGGACACACGGTCCGTGCTCGTCCGATCCCCATAGAGGAGAGCGGAGAGCTGACAGGGCGGTCCCCGCACAGTGTGCGGAGACCGCCCTGTCCGCAGCCGGCTCAGCGGGGACAACGGAACGATCCCCGCTGAGCGAGCGGATCATCACGGGGCGGATGTTTACTGATCCGCTCCGTGTGAAAGAGGCCTTAATGTACACGGGACATTTTAAAACCTCCCCTGAACGATTTAACTTGACAGATGGTAAACGACATTTAAAAACCTCTGTTTTGCCACATTTACGGGAGTTTAAGCTTTATTTTTTATTTTTTCCCCCCAAATAGTCAAAAATGCATCTCCATTAAAAACGCTTTGCAGCTAAACGCGAGTTACCACGTTTACAAGCCGTCACAGGCATTTGGTGTTTCAAATGCCTCTGAACATCCATTCTGAATGCATTTTTTTTTCTTTACAAAAAATGCTTCTAAAAACTCAAGTGCTTAGAAACGACTCTAAACGCTCCTGTGTACATGTACTGATAAGATAACAGAGGAGCGTGATGGGGCAGCAGAAATGACCAACTGCTCCTAAACATCCATTTACCAGCAGCGGTGTACATGAAGCCTAAGGCAGAGAATTAAAAGCGCAAATACCTGTAAAATCAGCTTTTTTTGAACTGCAGAGTGCATGAGCCCTAAAGGTCTGCCTTAATTATCTTCTAAAAACATTTAAAGTGGAACTAAACTCTCAACTCAAAACTCCTTATTACAAGTCTCAAAGCAGCCAGGACTTCTAAAATTCCTAGACTGAGTTTGTTAACCAGGTAAACCTAAGCAGACTACGCCACCCCTATGGCTGCTAAAGCTGGTGCCATCCTGGGTAAATTCCAGCACTCCACTTCTTCACTGGTTGGAGCCACACATATCACTAGTAAATCCTACTGAGATAATTCAACCCTCATTTAAAAATAAAAAAAGAAGTATTCATGGTGCTGGTGAAGCAAGACACCATGTCACAACCCTACTCCTAAGGCCTAATGTACACAGGACTTTTATACAACCTCTCCTGAATGATCATGCTTAAAGTGGAGTTCCACCCATTTTTTTTTTAGTTTATTAAAAGTCAGCAGCTACAAAAAGCATAGCTACTGACTTTAAATAAACCGACACTTACCTGCCCCACGGTCCAGCGATGTCTCCTCCCGAAGCCTCACTCCTCTCTTGAGCACCGTCACGGTAACTGTGGGCACCCGGCCATGACAGCTCTCCTATTGGCCAGTCCCTTTCTGGGACCCGAGTTGTTTCCCAGAAGATTGCTGGCATGGAGGGGTTGCCTAGGGCGAGAGGAGGAGTCATCTAGGCGGCCGAACATAGGAAGCGGGACAGGAAGTCCCACAAAAAAAAAAAAGTGTACACCCCCTCCCCCCCAAAAAAAAACGACATGCCAAATGTTGCATGTCAGGGGGCTAAGGAGTGCTTAAAGCAAAAGTTCAATTTTTGGGTGGAACTCCACTTTAAAACTTCCCTTTTACAGCTACAGAGCTGGGAGCATGCAAGAGCTTCTGCCAAGGAATGTGGCACCCTGATGCAGCATGGAGAAAATCTAGGCAGCTAAAGGATGCTGAGAATTTTGCTGCAAATGCCAACCTGACTTAGAAAATGTTAAAATATCTATATATTTACACACACAGGCACTCACTACCTTTAGACCTTATGAAAGCTTAGCCATTAAATGGGATATTCTGTAATTGGTAAATTTAGTGCCCCTTTGATTTACAAGTTGTACAACTCAAACTCCCTGTGGATTTCAGCACTGTGGTTGTAAAATTGTAAGAGGTGTGTCGGAGGGCACTCACAGAGCTTAGCAGTCTTTTACTGCACAGTCCAGCTGACCATAGGAGGTTTTTTTTCAATTATTCAGTGGTTGAAATGTAAACAATTAAACCATATAGATGCCAGCATGAAAACATTTATGTTTAAGGCTGAATTCACAACTGAAAGTTTTCAGCTCATAAAACTCTTGGAAAATGCCCAAAATAATAAAAAAGCCCAACAAGCAAAATCCCATTCATTTCAATGGCGCCTTATCACCTCAAGCAAAAAACGCCTGAAAACGCCTTAAGCTCAAAAAAAAACATGAGTTTCTTTGGGGCAGATTACATGCAATTTCTGCTTTTTACATTGGTGGCCTGTACAAAATCGGGGAAAAAAAACACGCAACTTTGAAAAATGCTCAGGTGTGAATGCAGCCCAAATGTCTGAATATATTCTGAATTACGTGCTTTTAATACCTATTTTTGCCATAACGTATGTAGCAGCACACATACAGGACACAAATTCAGTTTTTTACATTTACATTCAGATAAATCACTGTTCAGTTTTTTTAGTTTTGGTTTTTTGCACATCTCTATCGGCTTTTAAGTGCTCGAAAATGTTAAATGGAAAGAATTTGTTGAATGATGGTTAATAATTGACTATTTTTTCCCAAAGCAAACCAGCCTGTCATATTACCTTGAAGGATTAATGAGCAGGCTATGTCCCAGAAGTTAGTTTGAAAACCAACGAAGGCCTATCTGCCTGTTGTCGGGAACATTTCTGCCTGAATATTGATAAACAATGATATGCATACATACACACACATTGTCTATGACCTTTACAGAAGGAACACATGGGATGGACGAGGTGTCTGGAAGCAACAAATTCCTGGCACTTGGACTTCATACTGTTTAAACTATGAGGAAAATTTGTTACCCTGGCATTTCTAGAATTCTACAGGAACCGTCTCTCAACTATTTTAACTATATTAATAGCAGACCTTACTATTATAAAAGGCAAAAACTAAAAACACACAACACCAACACACGCTCAAACAGGTAAAAATAACTTCTGTATATTGTTTTCACATTATTATAATGGCAAAACGTTACAGCAACAGTAATGACAGTAAAAAGAACCAGAAAACCTAAAGATGTATAAAATAAAAAAAAATAAAAAAATATATATATATATATATATATATATATATATACATACACACACATATACACATACATACATACACACACACACACACACACACACACAAACTATGACCCTTAAAACATTTTTTACAGTGTCTTGATTCGTTTAGCATTAAAGTAGTTACTTCGCCACAGAAAGCTACATAGAAAACTGCTAAACTTTCCATTTTGTACAAAG
Source organism: Lithobates pipiens (assembly GCF_037356315.1). Lineage (NCBI taxonomy): Eukaryota > Metazoa > Chordata > Amphibia > Anura > Ranidae > Lithobates > Lithobates pipiens. Next base: position 183,543,641 of record NW_027507903.1, read on the forward strand.
AGAATTTATGACTAATAGAGAACATAAAACCTCCATCTTCATCACAGAATACTGAATAGTAAAAAGGAGTGCGGAGTTATATACATCATCATTACCAAGACCATACTGAATTACTGGAGGCTTTCCCCAGAAAGTTCTCCTTCCGGGGACAAAGCATTCTTAGCAACAGAAAAAACTAGAAATACAGTGTTCTTCATAAGGCTACCTAACCCACATCTCCACCAAATATGCTCATTATAACTGGATTATGTAGTATATATTTTAAACATTTAAACGCATACAAATGAAAATGTTTGACACAACTTCTATATCATACAAAACACTACACGTGTGATCACTTACATATGAATTATTAATCTAGCAGCGTTCACATATTGGTGAACATTTAGGACACGCATACCTTTAAGTACCTGGCAGTTCCTGTTTAGACCAGTGAGAGTTCGGTATTGTAGTCTCGCTTCCTTTGTTCTTTCAGCAATGTAATGTTTTCTCAGATGACTGACTGATGACCTCTATATTCCAGCCTTCTGCTTATACTGCACACACTGTATTTATACCAAATTCACAATACAGCTGGTTAAGGAACTTCACAAACCGTATTTAAAGGCTGATAAACACTTGTGAGTTCCCATTCATTAAAAAGCACATACAAAGTATATAAATTTTTTTTATAAATATATATATATATATATATATATATATATATATATATATACATACATATATACACACATACATACAATAATATAAAATATTATATATATTTACACACAATATAAAATATTATATATATATATATATATATATATATATATATATATATATATATATATATATATATATAGTTTTGGTAAAACCAAAGACAAAAATCTGCAGAAAATCGAATAGCGTGTATAGGGTCTTAGTTATAAGAAATGTCCACATTTTCAGGCTCTCGAAGTGTCCAGTACGAAATAACTACATTCTGACCATTGCCTTGAATGTCTGTCAAGAGTTTTCTATAGTCAACTTCCATACAAACATTATTCCACCACATTTACATGATGATAAAAACGTTAACACCAAGAATCTACCTACACAACAGAGCAGGATACCTGCGATTTTAACTTGGCAATGCGTTACTTTAAGGGCTCCTTCACACAGGCATGTCCGTGTACGGAGCCTGCTCTGCTCAGCAGGGGATCGCTCCGTCGATCCCCGCTGAGCAGGAAGCGGACGGGTCCGTCTCTGCACACTGTGCAGGAACGGACCTGTCAGAGCGCAGCTCTCCCCTATTGGGGAATCGGATGAGCACAGTCCATGGTCACCCGGTCAGATCCTCAGATGGATGCAAAAGTAGGTTTTTCCTCAGTCACACTTTTTCGGATGCTGACCGCCGACATCCATCGCTCCATAGAGGTCTGTGGAGCGCCCCTTCAGGTCCACCTAAAAAAAACGACGGACCTGAACGGACAGTCCATGTGAAAGAGGCCTAACTGACAATTGCAATGCTGTACCCAAATAAAATTTGCCATTATTTTTTCCTACAAATAGAGCTCTCTTTTGGAGGTATTTGATCGCCGTTTATTTTTTGCACTATAAAAACAAAAAAGAAAGACTGACAACAACAGCAAAAAAATAAAAATAATCAAATTTCTTCATAAATTTTAGGCCAATATGTATTCAGCTACATATTTATTAAAAAAAAATCCCAATAAGAGTATATTGATTGGCTTGCACAAAAGATATAGCGTCTACAAAATATGGGATGTATACAGAAATTATTTTACACTAGAAATAGCAGTGATCAGCAGCTTATAGCTGGACTGCGATATTGCGGAAGACATTCTGACACTTTGTGGGAACCAGCAACACAAATATGTGATCAGTGCTAAAAATATGAACAGTCACTGTACTGACACTGGCTGGCAAAGGGTTAAACAGCTAGGAAGATCAAAAGGTTAACTGTGTGCCTAGCCAGTGTTTACGTGTACTGTGTGTGGTGCTTTTACCAAGGGGTATGATTAATGTTATTCCCTGCTTTTCGGGGAAAGAAAATCCATCACTTCCCCCGTCAGAACAGAGCTCTGCCTTTTTTTACATAGGCAGAGCTCCATTCTGTGTGTCTCTCCCTGCCGAGCAGTGGGTGCCGATGGACATCCATTAGGCTTCTGCTGTGACAAAGTACGATATTTGCTTAACATAACTTATGCAAATACATTTAATAAAAAGTTCCTATCAGATCCACCTGTCAGCTTTTCTGGCGGACCTGATTATAAGGTCCATGGAGCCCAATGGACAGGCAGATGTAAAACGGACTTGGAAAGTAGGTTATAAAGGTTCCAATGGCATAGTTCACGCCAGTGCAATGCGTTCTCTTGCATTTTAGTTCCAGAAAAAAAATTAAAAAAAATAATAATACTACTACAACATTCTGCTTTTTTTTCTGCCCAGAACTGTACTGGAATATGCCAAAAGGCATAAAAAAAATAAAAATAAAAAAAAGCAACAAAAAACACACCGGACTCCAGTACAGTGGAAAAAAAATAAAAAAACACACACACACACACACACACACACACACACACACACACACACACACAAAGAAAAAAATAAAATAAAATAAAAAGCATCTGGAATGCATTAAAAAACACATCCAGAATAGATCTGGTGGATGGTTTTGTGGTTTGAACAGGGACTTACACCCACCTACCTCCGGGTTCATTCACGTCTGGAAAAAACTAAAAGACCTGCATAATTTTCCATTTTTTGGAGGTAGCTTGATGTAAATGGACAGTGGAGTCTGTTTACACCTGGCCGCCCATAGAGTCTGTCTGCCAGGCGACCGATGCAACACCAGTTTGCATTTCGCTCCGCTGTGTGTGAAAGGAGCCTTACTCATTTAACTTCAAAAATGAGGAAAGTTTAGAAAAGACATCCCCAACAAAACCCTCCCCCCACACTTTCTGGTGTGAAAAATATCCCTCATTACAAACCCCAAATGAATGCTTACCCTGATGGACTAGCTATGACTAATCTGAAGCAGTGGCAAAGGGGGTTGATTTACTAAAGGTAAACAGACTGGTTACTTTGAAAGGGAAGTTGCACTTCCATAATCCAAATCACTTGTGTTTTTCCTTGTAAGTGATCAATGTATTCTTTGCAAAGGGAAATTTCACCAACTTCACCAAGCCCAGGGGGAAATTTCCTTTCCAATGTGGTGCTTTCGATTTTTTCACAGCTGTCCAACATGCATTTCGTCTCTCCTAGAAAACATAGGCTGTCTCCAGACAAATGGGCATGAATAGGAAAAAAAAAAATATATATATATATATATATATATATATATATATATATATATATATAAGTGTGAGATGTCTGCACCTGTATTTAGTAATTCAGGTAAAATTGGCGATAAAAAAAAAATTTGGTGGGATGAGCTTGGGCCACTTACTGTTAACGTTTAAAATAAGCAGCACACAGACATTCAGCCAGTAAATACAGACAACGTTATAGAGATGGAATGGACTTTCTCTAAGTCAGTGGCCTTGAAAATGTACTTGTGAGACAGTGCTCTCTGTAGGATTAGGTAACAAACTTGGCACAATTATCAGAAAAGAGTGCCAAGAGGGAAACAAATGTGAATAAACTCTGCTACCTATCATTACTGTACTATTTTACTCTAAAAGTATACAAAAAATCCAGTCTAGCACAAGAGAAGCGAGCCATTGTTGAAGCTAAGCCCTATGCGGCTGCAATCAAAAGGAAAAACTTCCTCTTTTGCAATGTGTTTAAATAATACAAGCTTACATATACCATTACATGTTGTAATTTGTATGGATTCCGTATAAATCTCACGTTAATTATATTACAAGATAAATTAAGACATTTTCTGTGACATGGACAAAATTGAGATGTGAAGCGCCCAAATATATTTTAGGCTTGTGCCATTTTCTCCATGCCAAATAGAGCTAGTAGCTGAAGGCCAGCTGATCTACACGTGTGACCTTGGCGAAAGTTTCTCTTTATAAAAAAATAAAAATAAATAAAATTATTAAATCTTCACATGTTGACGCTCAGAGCCGAGACCAGCTCTGTTCCCAGCTGGCACTTCCAACAGTTAATGATGGACTAGGACCCTTTGGAGCCCGAGTGGCACCTATATTTTTACATTACAAAAAAGGTACTTATTTGGGATACTAAAGCCTAGTACACACAGTCAGAATGTCAGCCTGTTCAATAGAAACTAGCTGACATTCTGCCTGTGGGTATGGCAGCTGGGTTGGCTTCTGTTGAAGGCTAAAAAACTGTAAAACAATCTGCTGACCGGCTTCCAATCAGAGCTCTCAGCCAATGGCTGACCAGAGTGTTCTGGCGAAAAGAGCACCCCCCCCCCCCCCCCCGTCCGTCAGAACACATTAGCACGGCAGTGGAGATTGTTGTACTAACATCGGATTGTTAGTACAGCGGCTTCAACCTGAGCCGAGTTTTTTTCATTTAACCCAGCGGTTGTGGTGTGTACTAGGCTTAAGAAAGATTTTAAACAAAACAATGCTCACTAAAACTTTTGCAAACAAGCTTATCCAGAAGTAGAGGGGACTTCCGGGCAGATGCCATTTTTAGCCTGGATTCACACATGGGTGTGAGCATATTAATGCGTTTAAGCCGACGCAAAGCAAGTTACTAAGGAAAGAAGGCAAAATGAAGGCGATGAGGACAAACATCTAGAATTATGCCTCACAGTTGGTCTTATACCTTTTCTGTGGTTTGAGCGACAGCACATTCCTCCAATGTGAACATGTAAAATAGAACAACATGGAAGTCTGCTGTTGAGCTTGAAGCGATGGAAACATGCTTCAAATTGCTCAGGTGTGCATGGAGATTCCTGAATATGACTTATCTTAAAACTACTCCTTCCCCCTTCTAACACCTATACTAACTACCCTGTGGAATAAACATGCTTATACCTACCTAGATTTCAGTTGATCTAGACCGGTCACATGATCAGCTCCCATCTGTCAGCTGCTTCAGGGGAGAGGAGGGAGCGTGAACAGGTGACCCATGCTGCTCAGGCAATCCAGCTGCTGTTGAGGGCTCCCTCCACATTATTGGCTGACATGGGGGAGCTCATGTTAGAGGACCAGAGCGGCCTGAGAATAGCTGTGTCTTTCTTCCACAGGGTAGAAGGTATAGGCGTTAGAAGAGGGATGGGAGCAATTTTAAGATTAGTTACATCCCAGAATTTTACTTTAAATGGAAGGCCTGTAGTTCAATTCTTCACAAACTGGGTGGTTTAAAAGACTTGTACTAAAAGTATGGGGGATTCAATTGCTGACCTGCCACCCCGTGTCTCCTTGCTGTCATGCCAATCTTCTGGCTTCAGTGCCTTTACTGTCCCCCACACAAGTATACAGATTAAGACTAACACTGACTTTCCTGATCTGTTCCTGGTAAGAGATTTATAAAGCATGGAAGCAATGGCAGCTAGTTTTCTTCAGCACATATTTCCTTTCCTGGAGTTTCAAAGAGGGTATGCAAACAAGGAGGTACTTCTGACAGGCTTAAGGGGTACTTCTGTTTCCTACAATTATTTCATTAAATATATATATATATATATATATATATATATATATATATATATATATATATATATATATATATATATATATATATATATATATATTTTTTTTTTTTTTTTTTTCCTGTTAAGGAAAATGCCAGATAATGTAATCCTCACCAGAGAATACCTATAAACATTGACCTTCATTAGGAGGGTCATACTTAAAGAGGAAGTAAACCCTAATGGGTTTACTTCCTCTTCGATTCCCTGCAAAGGTAAAGCATAATGGACTACTATGCATCGCATAGTAGTCCATTATGTGTCACTTACCTGACACAAGAGCAGCCAGCGAAGTCACCACTGTCCCCTGTAGTTCCGAGCGTCCATCTTCTTGGTGGGTCTCGCTGCTCCGGCGCTGTGATTCGCCGGAGCAGCGATTACGTCACTCCCGCGGTCTGCGGCTTACCCAGTGCGCCTGCGGGCCGTTGTCTACGGCGCATGTGCCGTAGACAGCGGTGGCTGTCTTCAGGTAAATATCTCCTAAACCGTATAGGTTTAGGAGATATTTCTTGGACCTACAGGTAAGCCTTAATCTAGGCTTACCTGTAGGTCAAAGTGGTTTGTAAGGGTTTACAACCACTTTAAATAAAAGCACCACTTTAAAGAATCACATGAACCAAAACACCAGCTGTACCCTTTGGGTGTCATCTATGTGGGCACATGGTTTTGGATATGATGGGACGTGTATCAGAAGTAGGCAGTACTTTGTGCATGTAAAATTGAAATTTTCTAGTACGGAGAGATCGATCTGTAGCCTGCTACCAGGAAAGTTCGGTTTTTAAATCCAAATTCTCACAAATTAAAAAAAGTTTTCCCACCTCAATACAGCAGGCATATGGATACAAATCCTTCATATTACCAAAATTACTTTAATCCTTTGTAATAAAATAAGATAAAATTGTGTAATGAAAATAATAATGACATATTCATTTACGATCACATCAAATTATTTTCATTGCGCGTGCTTCTGCCACAATTTCCCTAAGGTCTACATAATTGAGACAAACTTACACTTATAAAGAACAACAAACACTAAAGCAACATACAAAAAGCCTTTCCTGCTTCAGAACGTGGCCATCTGAGAAAAGCTCGTCTATCCTGATGTTTCAGCCTTGCAGAAAGGAAACGAGGTCATTATGCACGTTTGTATGGAAAACAAAACAGAAATTCAGCAATTTCACGTGTGAGAGCTGCTACAACTTGCCAAAATTTTAATAAGATTGATGAAGGAAGCCGTCATAATTCATTGTAGCTTTGATGTGACATTCTGTCTAGTCATGCATAGAACGGAGGTGCGAAATTTCTTGGAGTCATTCCTGGGTTAAAAGTTACCAAGTAGATTATAGAACACGCACATTTTTTCCAAGCCATAGAAATTAGAATTTTCTGGGCAAAACTCTTTACTACTAACATTTCATTTTTCCTTTCATTCTTTTACTTGTAATTATTTACAATTTTATGCATTTCTACCAACATTCACAAAAAAAAAAAAAAAAAAATTATGGAAAATCAGATTATTAATGCCAAAAAATTGTCCTTTGGAGATCATGTCATTAAGTTCTTTATCCAAAAGTCTGTTTGGGACCCATTAATGCTAAACTTGTATTATAGGTAACCATCAACACAAACACAACTTCTTAAGCCTCGAACACATGATGAAATAAGTGGACGAATGATTTTTTATTTTTTTTAAACTAAACTAAAACTAAAAAAAAAAAAAAAAAAACTTATGAAAATTCTCGTACGACAGAATACAACTTCAGAAATTATGTAAGGTGTTGTACTGTATTCTTTCGTTTCTGAGCATGCATGGTCTTGTTCTGATTTTTTTCGGACAAATACTGTGCAAGAAAAATGTTCATATTTGTTCCTTCAGAGAATTTCAGATGAACTGTGGTGAACAGCTCTCAAAAAGCGGTGTACCGATGATGAGATTATTACACGCTGGAAAGCGTTAGTTTTTGTCCAATTTTCTCATTGTCTGTACTAGGTTTTATGCCAACTGTGCAGAGCGTTACACTAAAAAGAGTGGGAACAAATGTGACTACGCGCTTCAATTTTAGAGGCCAAATACTACCATAAATTTTAGTTTTAATATTTGTTTTCACTGTTTTGGACACACTCAGATGTCTTTGTAGATTAAGGGTAAAAAAATACGATAACTGTTTTAGGCCCCTTTCACATGGGGCTGTCCACATTGAGCCCATAAATAGCTCAGCGGGAATCACTTTGTTGATGCCCACTGAGCCGGTGGATGACAAGTCTGCCTCTGTGCAGGGACAGACCTGTCCAAGCCCCGCTCTCCCCTATGGGGGATCAGATGATTACGGACCGCCAATCCGTTTTCATCCGATCCACCAGACGGATGAAAAATAGAGTTTGCATCCTTCTGGTCTTAGCGGAGTGGATCGGATCTGGGCTGATCAGATGTCAGCGGACATGTCTCTGCTGACATCCGACGCTTCATAGGAGGTACATAGGGCTCCCGTTCAGATACGCCTGAAAAACTGACAGGCAAATCTGAGCCCTTCGCAGGTGTGAAAGGGGCCTTAGGATGTTTTGTAAACTCTCTTAGGAACCTCTCCTCCTGGCAGCAGCGTTTTTGCAGGGAAAAAAAAAATCCTGACCCTTGTAAACGTATCTAAAGCTTTTACAAGCGTTTAGGAGCATTTACATCTAGCAGCGGCAAGCATTTTTTTCTGCCAACAATCTCTTCTCCTGGACGCACTGGCAGTGGGTTTTTTCCTGCCGTCAAACGTTGCTAGAAGTCTAATGGGGTTATTTTCTAAAGTCAAATCCACTCTGCACTACAAGCGCAAAAAGAAAAAAGGGTACACTGCACACTATTTTACATACATGAGTGATATGTTAGTTCAATTTTTCTTCAAATAAGGATTGCCCTTATACACATTTTTAAATGCGCACTTAACATGGCACACTTTTTTTTTTTCAAGGTCTTTACTCCCTCATATAGCATATTTTATAGTCATAAAAAAAAAAAAAAATGTTCAATTTGTAAAGGATATATAAGCCTAGCGGAGTATTTATTCTGCCTATAGCAACAAATCAGATTAAGGATTTAGGTCTTGCATACATTTTTAGATTAAAGTTAAAACCTGACTGGCTGCTTTGGGCAACACAGTTAATCAGTACTAATTGGGACGTCTCTGTCTAATTAGATATCAGTTCAGGTAGATAAAACTAAAACTAAAAAATGCAGTTACGACTATCGCTGTATATGATACAGAACAGCAGTTTGTCAACAAGCATTTAAAGCTGTCAGAACTGCCAATTATGCTGTAAAAATAACTTACTTTCGCTTTACTATCAAGGAATAGAGCATTGTACCAAAAATTTTAAAAAATATCCACAAAGCCCAAGACTAAACTATATTAGTTGGTTGCTTTACCCATTTTAGATAAAATAAAGGGTACTTTAAACATGAAGTGGATTTAACAAAACAGAAGCAAAAGCTGTGTAGGTGTGTTGAGGTTTGGAATTCTGAAATCAAGTATGAATTAGGCAGTTAACTGTACACTGTGGAACACTGAAAAGTAGATTGTGGGATATGTGCTTCTTCTGGTAGCTCGGCCTTCAGGGAACTGCCTGGCTTGCTGGTAGTAACTTGCTGGGTTTAAGGTCACAGGTGAAACAAGCTAATGGCTGAAGAGATTACTACATGAAAATATCTTGTCACCTAAATTGCAGGGTGCCCAGATAGGAGTGCTTTGCTGGTTTGCATTCCACAGATTTAGTACTACCAAAGATTGTCTTTAGCCTGAAATCTTAACCTGAACTCTTCATTTACCATGTTAAACTAAATCTAAATGATCAATTCTGGACAAGCAAATCCACTTAGTGAGTTATTATTGCCATATAGCAAAGCTGCTCGGATGTCAGAATATTCACTTTACCTTAAGCTATAGGCCAAGAGTCTACTATGGGTGTCTATGGGGAGAACTGTCCTGCATCACAAACAGGATCTTCAGCTCCTTTCAGGTGGCCTGGGAGCAGTAAAAACAGGTAGTTAAGCCACAATTTTACTGCCCACATAAAACCACATAGCCTGTACACATTCAGCAGGCAGATTTAACATGGCTTTAAAGTGGTTGTAAACCCTTACAAACACACTTTGACCTACAGGAAAGCCTAGATTAAGGCTTACCTGTGGGTCCAAGAAATATCTCCTAAACCTACACGGTTTAGGAGATATTTGCCAAAAGACAGGCACCGCTGTCTATTGATCGAGGCACCATCAACGGCGAATATGCTGCGCGTGGCGGCTCCCGTGCGCAATGCGCGGGAGTGACATCATCGCGGCTTCGACGAATGACAGCGGCGCAGCAGCGAGACCTCCCGAGAAGATGGATGCGCTGGACTACAGGGGACAGTGGTGACATCGCTGGCTCCTGTGTCAGGTAAGTAGTAGTTATAGTCCATTATGCTTTACCTTTGCAGGGAATGAAAGAGGAAGTAAACTCATCAGGGTTTACTTCCTCTTTAAAAGCAGCACTGGCTGTTAAACTCACCCATTCAAGTCATTGGAGTACATACAACTGCAAGTCAAACTATTGGCTTGTGGCATAATTTTTCACATTAAAAATGTCTGTTCAGGACAGAAAGAAAAAAAATACACCCCCCCCCCCCACAGCAAAAAGTATATGGCCTACTAAATGCATGGAAGAGGCTCCCCTGCCTCCATGTCAAATGTGCTTCACAGTGGATCACTTTTCAGAAACATCCTGTGCTGCCATCTTATCCTATATCAGGAGCTGGCTTGTCTGATCTGGCTGGCTGACTAATCCTTCCCCTTTAGAAGCTGAGTGGAAGCCAATGCCTTCTGTGGATATCCAATGCACATATTCTGGGAGGCTGTTGGAGCACCACCAATGTCATTCACGCATAGGTGAGAATAGAGGCGGGGTGAATTGAAAGCCACCGCCCCCTCAAAAATAAATAAAAACACACACAGGATCAGATTTTTTCCAAGTATGCATTAGAAGGGAGTGTTCCACTGCTACAGAGTCTTTTATTCTATAAAGGTCTGTGTTAAAGTATAGGTAAATCCAATCACTGAATGCACACAAAAGCCATGTTAAATGTCATTTCAGAAGTTGTTTTTAATATTTTCAAGTCTGCGGCTTTCATTTAAAGAATTCTTGCCATGAGGTTCCTTGTCAGACACTTCCTATATTACGGTGACAACAGCGTCCCCGACTTCTAAATGTGCTTCTACATGATCAACCTGTCAGACCACACTCCCATCTTCTGAAATAAAGCCATATACTTTCACGTGAAATAAGATTTTAATAAAGCTAATCAATTTGCAAATCAAGCAAGGTCTTAGATGTACGTAGATTTGTCCAATCTAGTAACAATTTTCTGGATTTCTAATTTCCATTTTTCCCACAGGCAAAACCAAAAGTCTGTAGCTCTCAGATTCATTGCTTTCTATGAACAAAACATATGACGATTATAGAATACAAAGCAGTATGATAAATGACGCTTCGATGCACTTTTGCAGCTTCATTATTCATAAAATAAAACAAGTAAATGATGTTGTAGAAGCCGACATTCAGCTCAATGTACTTATGACTTGTACTCCACTCGGCTGTAGTGTGATTAAACACACTCGGAGGAGCTTAGAATGTCACAATGACGGGACCATGTGCTTTATTTTTACAGAAACTAAAGACAAGAAAAAAGGCAGCACACTGACTCAGAAGCCGCCAGCTGCATGGTGGAGCCGCCACAGGTGCCGATCGCTCTGGGTGTTCTCATGTGACAATGTGTCAACCTCCATTTACCACTAAAAGGACACAACCTAATGAAACCAAACTATCTGCTCAAGTGAGAAACATGCAGGCAAAATCATCAGGCGAAAACTGAACAATACAGGCTTAAATGTCACCTTACTGTACATTCTTTATGACATTCCTAACTGTAAAAACCCATGCTTGCCAGACACTTTAAAACCAATTAAAATCAGAAGCAAGCCGTGGTCTATCAGTCATGAACATGTCTATTCCTTCTTTCATGTTTTCAGTCTAGCTGGCAAGAGTGTCGGTCCTTTAAAAATAATGAAATGTTATTTGTTGCTGGCAGAAGTACATAGAGCTTCACAAGTACCTTGACACCCACATAGCCTTAGACCTTGGACATGCTGCACCTGGATTTCTGCTGGGTGATCTGAAGTCATTGCTACAACAAATCACAGGCAGCTCACTTATTTTATCACAAGATAGCTATGTGGGACCTGCAACTTATTCCTACAAAGATTGAATATATCCAAGGTGTCATAGACCTCCCAAACAACAGACACATTTTACTTGTAAAACTGGAATCAAGAGCACAAAAACCTCAGGACAAAAGAAGAGTGCAGCTAGAGGCGTGGAAATTCATAGGACTTCTTGCCCCCCAAGGCTCTGTTCTATTAGGGGATGGCTTGGGGACTGTGGAAGACTAGAAGGATCAGAGATGACAGGATCAAACAGATACAGAGGGTTAACACCCTGTAAGGTCCACAGCGAGTAAAACAAGCATGCTTTACTGCATATACAGACTGATTTTACTCTTGTGGGTTTAGTAACACTTTTAAGTCTTACTTTTAGGTAACAGACCAGGTATAAAAATAGTTTTTACTGCATTTTTGCACTGGAGATGTGGGAAAACAGCCAAAAACACAAATGAAATGCCGCTAACTGGTGTGAAGAGTGTGTAGAATTTAAAGGAGATGCATTTTTCTTCCACTTTTTTTCCTCTCCAACTGAAAAATCGATCAGTGTGAAAGGGTCCTTATCCCAGGGGCACAGTTCAGCGTTTCTGAAAAAAGTGCACAAACCTTTTCTTAAACGTGAGCCACAGGGAAATCGCATAGTCATTTTGACCATGCGATTTGCCTGTAGTTCTTGCACCCACGTTGTGATTTTACATATGTGGGGTGTCATTTAGAATGAATTCTCGGAACAGAGCGTGATCACTGCAGGTGTGGGAATTGCTGCAAAAATAGGTGTGAACCAAGCCTCAGATGGTAAAAGTTTTACTATCATCCAACTACTTACAATAATTCATAGATGGGACATAGAAGGGCTGGAAAGGGGAGCAATCAGACAAAATTTGTTTCAGAAAATGAGATCTGATAAGTCCTTCTACAGTGCCAACCAATCATCGTTCTCAATACATTTTTATTTTTTTAAGAGAGAAAGCAGTCAGAGTCAGAGAAGGCCACCTTGACCATTGGGTATTCAATATCAAAGGCCAGAGACCTACAAAACAGGATTCAAAAAATGATCCTCATCACATTTATTGGTTAATTTTGTTGTACGCATACCACGTTATTATATTTTTAATAATAATAAAACAAACGTTCTGAGTATGTGTACAGAGAAAATGTTAACTTAAAAAAAAAAAAAGTCAATAAAAAGGTTGTGTATAACAGAGCTCCTTATACGCACTCCATAGAAATGTGTAATACGCAGCTGAACTGTACCTCTGCTTCGTTTTATACAAATGGGAAACCCTCAACATAAGGAGACATGTGCTGCCAAAAGCTCCCTTTCCCATGAAAAATATGCTCAATTGTGTGAAGAGGAAGAAAAAAAATAAAAAATAATCAGCTTGCCGGCATTGCATTTCGCGATTCACATCATTTTGACGGATACGTTTGTAAAGTGATACAGAATTTCCTTATCCAATTATACAAAAGACTAGTTCTAAACGATCTGTCCTAACATGTCAATCCCGGCTCTCAGAGCTCCTCAGCCTCCTCCAGAAATCTTACAGTAGCTCCGTTTAGTCTGTGTTTGTCCGCTGTCTGAAGATAAGGAGCTGGTCTTTATGGGGAGAATGAGATCGGTATGCTGTAGTATTACAGTGCTAAAAGAATCATTACTTGCCTTCATGAAAGACTATTTTTTTAAATACTAAATTCAATTGCTTGGTTTAAAAGTAAATATAAAAACTCATCGGCTTATGACAACTGACAAACTTGCTACACTGAACTGTTGCTGTTTTATAACATGAGGGCTACCAGAGACCAAATTCCCCATTGAAGTTCCAACTAGTCCAAAAAGTACTTTCAGATCGATAATGCAAAATGGAAAATAACAAATGCGACACTAATCCTGATTTATTTATAATATTCAGTGTCCTATGCCAGTTTGTTAAGCATTACAAATTGCTACAATGCCATCCATGCTGTAGACATGATCAATATTTGCATACTGAGTATAGATTTTTTTAACAACCATTCTAGTTCTAGAAATCATTCCAATTCAGGTTCTAAAAGGAAGAATGCTAGTCTTGGATATACAGGAGACTTTTCCATAAGGCTGGGTTCACATATTTGCAGTGCTGTGCATCTCTATTCACCGATTCAGCCCAGGTTCACACTGACAGCGGGAATGAACTCTCACAATCTTATTTCCGCATGCCAGTCCGACTTGGGGGGGCGATTTCAGAGACAACTGTGTGGGTTGCTGCACAGCCATCTATACAAAAATTGCACAAAGTTGCCAAAAGTAGTACAGAAACTACTTTTTGGAATGGGTGGCACGTCGCAAAGTCGGCGTCGCACAGGTTCGGAATGGTGCCATTGCCGGCAATCGTGCCGATTCGGCAAGCGATTTTACATGTCAAATCGCATGCCAAATCACTGCAATGTGAACCTAGGCTCAGGTACGAATTTTTCCCCAAATGGGATGGGACCTAAAAATGCACAGGACTCTTTTCAAAACCACACCGCAATCGCCCCGGACATGTGTGAACCGGCTTCACCGAAAGCCAGGCAAAATCATGTTGTGAATTGGATGCAGTTTAAACCGCATCCAATTCGCTTATACGTGAACCCTGCCTAAAGAGGCACATTTGCTGAACTTTTATTTCGCTGAGAAAATAGCAAATCTTGTTTCACAGAAAGTTTGTAAAAATGAGCCTCTAATTTCACAATAGGTTGCTGCAAGGCAAAAAAAATAAAAAAATACTCCAGAAACAAGTTCGGTGACTTGGTGTATAATAAAAGGGTAAGGGTTGCAGTTAACATCAGTTTTTTTGCCTTCCACAGAGGCAAAGACTCCAATTGTGCCCATTTTCCCTGTAGATGTAACATGTACATGTAAGCAAATGGTTAAAAGCATTGCTAAAATACTTACAGTATGTGTGACAGGTCTTAATGTAAAAAAGAAAACGAATGGCGTTTAGTTACTTCTCTCATCCATCAATCCTTGCCTGAAACTATTCAATTTGACTGATTGGATAGTGAGAGACCCATAGCTCACTGATGAGGTTATATCCGTGCTCTCCACCCAAACCAATAAACTATTTAATAAATGTAGGGGACTACAATGCAGTAGAACCTAATTGACTAACACCGTTGCCCCTACTCCATCTACATGTTCACCTGCAGGGGATTAAGGTTAGTTCAAAAGCAAAACAAATGTACTATAACAAAAAAAAATTATAATATGTAAATACACATTTTAAAGAATATGTAGCTATATTGGTTGGGGCATTTTCTAAATTTGTTATCCCAGATGTCATGGAAATGATTTGTCCACATTGATGGAAGATACTGAACTAAACTATGCAATCTGTACAACCAGCATTCATTTTAAATCTGAAAAATAAAGCCAACCATACACTGGGGGCGATTTACTAAAGGCAAATGGACTGTGCGCTCTGGAAGAACAGCTTCTCCATAGTTTAGTAAACAGGGTTGATAAAAATCTGTGGGGGGGGGGGGGGGGGGGGGGTTTATGTTTGTTTATCAAATTTAATAACAAATGTTTTTGGAGTAAAAATCTAAAGATTGTTTTCCATCTAAGTGTTGATTTAAATCAAGACTTCTTACTAGTGATCTAAATCAAATCCACCGTGTTAGTAAATAAGCAAAAGCTCTGCTGACTTCCATCATCCAATCATGTGCAAGCAGGGTGGTGCATGGATTTTCATCTACTTAGGCAAAGGTTCATTTTGATGATAACCCCCCCCCTTTCCACAGTCTTCCCGCCACCCCCTCCCCTTCACAATGCAACCATATGGCATACACTTTATTTGCAGAACAGAATTACTCAATACATCAGGGTGCCCAGATTCCCTCCTTACATCAATGTCCCCAGAGGGCTCCCTTACCTCAGAGTCTCCAGTTTGACCCCTTTCACATCAGAGCCTCCCTTTCAGAGTCCACAGAGTTGCCCCTAAATTTAAGTCCCCAGCATTCCCTTTGTACATTCCTGTCCCCCTTTACATCAGATTGCACATATTTTTCCCTAAATCAAATTCCCCAGAAGTCCCGCCTTACAAAAGGGTTCCCCTGCATTCTTTCCTTGCAATCAAGGTTCCCAGAGCCCCCTTACATCAGAATTCCCCTTTACATCAATGTCCCCAAGCAGGATGATGCAGAGGAGACACAGGACAGCAGGCTGCAGATGATGGAGGCACTTAAACTGACCACGGTGTCAGGGCTCAGCAGCCATGATACATTGTGGTCAGTATACACAGGGGAGGGAAGAAACTGGCAGGATCAGCCAGGTTTTTAGGTGTTACAGATGGCCAAATGACAGGACAAGCACTGTGTCATAACATGCTTTAAAAAGGAACAGGATTTTTTTGGGTTAACAAAACGCTTTGCGTTCCAGGAGTGGGATGGGACCTTCCCATCCCACTGCTGGAACATAGTGCTGTGTACTGTATGTAGCCATGGTTACATACAATACAGCATGCCTAGCAAGCTTGACCCAAAACATAAAAACATTAAAATGTAGGGATAGGCATTAAGAGGAAAAATGACATAAAGTGCCCTGTACAGGATTACAAGGATGTTTTGCCTCACAGTACACTTAAACGAACTTTGGAAACATGAAACTTGTTTAAAAAAAAAAATACAAGTATTTCCAGCACACTTCATGAACACACCTACAAATGCATGCCTGGGCTGCAGATAAAGATTCTTAGTAGTGAGCAGAGGTAGGCAACCTCGGCCCTCCAGCTGTGGTTAAACTACAAGTCCCATGACACATTGCAATACCCTAACAATCACAGGCATGACTCCTAGAGGCAGAGGCATGATGGGATTTGTAGTTTCACCACAGCTGGAGGGCTGAGGTTGCCTACCCCTGAAGTAGAGGATTACCTTAAATCTGCTCGCTGAACTGTGGAGATCAGCTCTGGCTTAATATCTCATCAGTAAGGCAAGAAATGATGTGAAGCTGAAGGGAGTGGGGTCTATCCGGCTCACCAGTTTTCTTTATAGCATAGCTTTAATAAAGTGGTTGTAAACCCTTACAAACCACTTTGACCTACAGGTAAGCCTAGATTAAGGCTTACCTGTAGGTCCAAGAAATATCTCCTAAACCTACACGGTTTAGAAGATATTTACCAAAAGACAGGCACCGCTGTCTACGGCGCATGCGCCGTAGACAGCGGCGCGCAGGCGCACTGAGCGCGTCGCAGTTAACGGCGATATGCCGCGAATGGCTGCTCCCATGCACATGCGCGGGAGAGAAGTCATCGCAGCTCTGATGAATGACAGCGCAGGAGCAGCGAGACCCACCAAGAAGATGGAGGCTCCAGACTACAGGGGACAGCGGTGACATCGCTGGCTCTTGTGTCAGGTAAGTGACACATAATGGACTACTATGCGATGCATAGTAGCCCATTATGCTTTACCTTTGTAGGGAATCAAAGAGGAAGTAAACCCATCAGGGTTTACTTCCCCTTTAACCAATATGTTTTCAAAGTCGATCTATGGTCAAATGTAAAGTCATAGATTTCCACACTGAATTTCCAGCCTAATATTTTGAGCAATCCTGGAGTTTGTAAACTTACTGTAAACTTACCGTACTTTTTATATTTGTAAGAAAAACAAAGGCACGGTACATGTCATGCATAACAATATAAGGATGCAAAGTTAACACAAACAGGTAAATCTTTCCGAATATCCATTACACAGTATGCTCTGTCTTGGCATCTAGTGTTCCGATGTGTTTTCCAGATTATAAATCATCACCCTGCGTTTTTGACAAACTCAACATACTTTAAAGTGTTACTAAATCCAACAGTAAAATCTGTCTGTATATGCAGCATAGCATACTTGTTATACTCACTGTGGAACTTAAGGGGTTAATCCTGTCTAAAAAGACAGTTTTATCCTGTATGAACAGATCCTTCCCCTCCTGCACTGTCTATCTGGGGAAGGCCAGCTAACACAGGCAGGGTAGCCAACCTGCACATGCTTAGTTGTGTCTTTTATGCTAGAGAGAACAGTTTCTTGTTCTCAGAGCTAGTCAGGTCACATGATATTGGCACCACACATGTAGTGAAAATCCCCTCCTTCCTGGACTCTCAGCACTGGAGAAATTGTGCGTTTTATCACTGACCGCAGTATACAGATTATCCAAAAAAGGTATATAGTGGCAGTATTTTAATGTAAAAAGAGGATTTATAAGCCGTGGGCACTGTGGGGGGGGGGGGCGGATTTTCCTATTACTGGGTTTAGTAACACTAAGAATCCCAAACATTTACTTTCTTGAAGTCTGATATATACTCATGTCCTGCGAGTAGTCAATGCTTTGTCGCAAAATTCACAGAGCCTGCCCTCTTAACGGAAAAATCAAGGAGCAAAACATGCAAATAATCCAGGAAACTGTGGACAAGGATGACCAACAGACAGGCAGCAACCGCAAAATGAAAGGAGAAATTGTATTGTCGACAATAACTATGGTTTGCATTGCTATTACTATGCTGGGGTTATAAAATGAAAGCCAATGCGGTTTCTATAGATCTCCTTTATGGTTTTGCTAGAGCAGGTAAGAGTTGTCCAGTTTTTATTTTCCAATAGAGAAATATTAGGTTTACTTCCTGTGCCGTAACTACAATGTTAGGTGAAAGAAAATTACTAAAAAAAAAAAAAAAAAAAAAAAAAAAAAAAAAAAAAAACACAAACACAAAACACACACAAACACACACACACACACACACACACACACACCTCAGAGGACAGTTACCACCACAACATCTGTCCTCACTGGAACATTTCCACTGTATTCCTGTTCTGGAGACAACTAAACATTTTGGATTATCCCTCTGAGTTTCTGTAACAATGTCTACTAGGAGAATAAAATCACCCCAACGAGTGCACAGATAGGAATAAAAATCTGACATGGCAGAAATCCTCCTACATTATTCAAACCTAAAAAAAATGTTTGGCTTTCAACACACTTTAAGAATCAGCGTGATACACACTCCCCCTCCCCCTCCCCCTCTCAGTATTCAGATCTTTAGAAGCATTGGGTGGGTGCAGACATCAGAAATATCAGAAGTGAATATGGCCAGATTTCTTATTTACCCAGGTGACAGTTATACAGCAAATTGAAAAAGAATAAACAAAATACAGACAATTACGGGGTTGCCGTTAAAAAAAAAAAAAAAAGGGAAGAATTAGAAGAATCAAGCAATCTGTGATTGACGGAAAGAAAATTGCATAATCTATGGCTTGCTTTAACTTCACTCAAAGCTAAATCATTAAACTCCAATGGTCTGGAACGGGATAAATAACATTTACATATGGGTTTCGCCAGTTCAGCACACCAAGGTAAAACTACTTCTGCAGTTTCATGACACAATCTTAAAGTGGAAGTAAACCCTTCTATCGTTTTCAGTCAAGGAAGCTGCCATCTTGGCCTCTAATGATTCTTCAACTGCCATAATGCTGCACATGTGATCAGTTATGAAACCAGCCATTGGACGGTTTGAAAGTTTGGTTGAGAGCACAACCAATGTGAAAGTTATATTCCCGGCATGCCGGAAATGCTAAGTGTTTTTTGAAACTGGGTTTACTCCCGCTTTAAGCTGGCCATACATTCTACAAAATTCTACTCAATTTTTTTTAGATGTACTTTCAACTATGTAGTGTAATGGTCTGTCCAATTGCTTACAAATTGAAAGTGTAAGTTTGACCTCTTATTATATGAATTTGGTAAATCTAAAAGGAAAACTTTAAAAGAAAATTGGATAATGTATGACCAGCCTAATCGACTACCGCCCTATGAAAATTAAAACCATAAAAGCTGCTCTCCATCCTGAAACATCCCCCGCAGGAGCCGGGGGGGGGGGGGAGGGGAGGTAAGCCAGCAGCACAGCAGGTGGAGGGGAATCGGCACTGTGCGTAGTGATTAGGGTGTGCCCAGGCACATGCAAACATAAAAAAAATTAAAAAAAAGAAGTAGTATATGATAGAGGCGATATATCCATACACACACACACACACACACACACACACACGTTCAGCTTAACTCTCAGGATTTCAAACAGGCATTTCAGTCCAACTTCGGGGAGATTTGACAGACATCTGTGCAGGTTCATGCACAAAGGTCTATTGAAATTGCCCCCGAAGTTGACAAAAACTACCTTTGAGTATTGTTACAGCGCTGCACCGATTGTACGGCACTTGCTATCAATAGGTTTCGATTTGACATGTCAAATCGCATGCCAAACCGACCCAATGCGTCTGTGGGCTTACAGCAACATTTTACCATTAAAAAAGTAGCTCCCCAACTGCAGTCAAGTGATTGTGCCTCGACAGCAATTCAGGGTCCGTCTGAGACAAACCTGCTATAAGAAGGATATAGAAATAACTGGAACTCTGTTTCCTATTTATTAACCCTAATGTTTTAAATACTGCTAGTAGGTTTGCTTAAAACCATTATTTACTTTAGATTAAAGCATAAATAAAAAGGCAAAACTTTTTGGCGGGGTTTTGGATAAGTGGAGAGGTATTAGAACACCTGTCAGATTTTATCGCTGTCGGTGTCCCCATTAGGGAGAGTCACTCTCCCTCTTTGTCCTGTTTACCATTATCATTGAGGCTGGGTTCACACCATTGAGAATTGGATGCGGTTTTATCCACATCCAATTCACATGTCAGTTGATTGTGACCAGCTCTCAATGGAGCCGGTTCACACATTTCCGGAGCGAATTGCACAGGAGTCCTGTGCATCCTCTGGTCTGAATTCAACCAAAAGTTTGGACCTGGAAAGATGAACAGGGATGGACCGGACCCCTGCTGTGAGGCGCTCTGTACAGAGGGAACACAGCCTGAAAGTGAAAGTAAAAATAAATAAATAAATAAAAATCCCACATTTTGGGTTGTCCCCAAAAAAGTAATAGAAGAGAAATGTTCCAATGGGGACACTAGTTCTGATGACCTGGAGGTCCATAAGAGATTCCCTTAATTTGTAGGGTTTCACTTAACATTTTGGCTACAAGACAAGAGGTGAAGGGAAATCTCCCCAATGGGACAAAGGAGGGCAAAAAATAAACCTTACAGGGGTCATGACCCTCTTCTACTCTATCCAAAAATGGGAAAAATATCAAATAAATGCTTGGGCTATAAATTCTACTTTAACAACATTTTGCACACCCAGAATCACACAGAGAGGTCATCAGTTTGAGCCTGTCAGACTCTGATAGAGTTACGGTGATGGACACATCGATGACCTTCTAATACAGGAGACCTCATCGGTGCACTGGTGCTCCCTCACTGTACTCAGCAGGCTGGAGGCAAGGATGGGACTAGTAGGAATTCAGGAGCCATCTTTCCTACAGTCAGCCACGTGATGGGCAAGTAACATTCCTCACATTTATAAAGTAGTGTGCTAAAAACTACACATGGGGGGGGGATGTGTGCAAGGATTAAGAAAACCATAAACAATGGGACTCATTTTATCAGGAGTTCTGCTTTAAGGTTTTCTTACATGACTTAGAATTACGGTAGTATCATTTAAATAGATAATGCGTGAATGTCTAAATCTCATATTAAACCTGATATTAAGATAGAGATGTAATCCAGAGCAATCATCTAGGACCTGGCTGTCATTGCACACAATGTTTCACGTTTTACTAGACATTACCTACATATGTATCAGCCTGTGCTTTTGACAGCTCTAACTACTATAAATGCTTATACTCATATTGTATGAGCCTGCACTAGTACGAGGACAGCTAAATACTAAGTTGCAGCTAAGAACATAAAAAAAGATTACACACATAGGAATGATACTACTTGTTTTAAAAATGATTTACAAATCAAACAGCCTTGGCCAAAACTTTCAAAAACCCCGATAGCACCAAGAAAAGTGACAATGTCTGCTCAACCATAGGAAACCCCAAGCAGATAAGACCCATGGTCTATAGAACATTCTACAGCAAGTAACACCAATGTACACAATTTTTAAAACACTGCAACAGCACTCTGTTTACTAAAGGTTGTTTGTTCTAATTTAAGCATTGGACAATAATATAGGTGATCATAGGCAAATGGCGCATACTGGAGACATCTACAAAGATAAAATCAGAGCTCTGAAAAGGTTTGGAGCTCTAAGAGACTGTCTTGTGTCACTGGTAACCTCCAGCCTTCCATAAGTACCCAGACCTCTTCAGGCTAAGCTCTATTGCAGGCACACCTACTTTTTATCTGCTACACTAGAGAGAATGCTAAACTTTCAGCAACATTCTAATTAGAATACGTTCTCTTGACACCTTGTCCATCTATAAACAACATGTGGTTTACACAATAATTATGCGGTTAGGTATAAAATAACTAAATAATAAAAGAAATTACCTGAAACAGAGACTCTCAAAAGAGCTTCCAGAGGTCGGTTATTGTCCAAGTCTCGACTTAACTTGAGCTCTCCAGTGGAAGGATTGAGGAGAAGCAGATTCAGCTCATTCCCCTGTACAAAGCTGTAGTGCAAGGTGTCAGAGACATCAGGATCATAGGCAGGGATTTTCCCAATGACCCCTGATGGAAAACTGTTGGACTTGTTGGTCACATAGTTGTTAAAAAGGATTTCAAAATCCTGCAGGACTGGGTAATTGTCATTCTGGTCCAATAATTTCACATGGACTGTGGCCCTGCTGACCAAGGGGGCTGAGGTGGCCTGGACCACAATGACATATTCTGTTTTCACCTCATAATCCAGATCAACTAATGCAGTTAGGTCACCATTAAAGAGATCCAACTGGAAAACCTCTGGGTTGTTTCCTTCCACAATTTGGTACATTATTTGGGCATTAGTTCCTTCATCAGGATCAGTAGCAGTTATCTTTGCAACAACTGTCCCTACAGGGCTATTCTCCTCCACAAAAATATCCAGCTCGTCTTTTTCAAATACTGGAGGGTTGTCATTGATGTCTAGGACAGTCACTTGGATGTCCACAGGAGTTTTCAGTGGTGGGGTTCCCTTGTCCACAGCAAAGGCTTTGAGGTTGTACACATGTACATTTTCTCTATCCAGTCTTCTGTTGGTCCTGATTATGCCAGAGGGTTCAATCTTAAAGTCTCCATCTCCATCGTCCCCTCCCTGAAATGTGTAGGTGACCCAACCATTCGACCCAGAGTCCCTGTCTGTAGCAGATATTTGAAGGACACTAGTGGACTCTGGGACATCCTCAAAGACAACACCCTGATATCTGTCCCTCTGAAACTGAGGCATATTGTCATTGGCATCCAAAACCAGTATCTCCACATAGGTGGTGTCAGACTTCTGCGGAATGCCATTGTCCTTAGCAGTGACAGCCAGTGAGTAGACCGCCTTGTCTTCATAGTCCAGCTCTACCAATGAGGTAATGGTCCCTGTATCAGGATCTATCTTGAACTGAGAAATGCTGTCTTCCAAAATGTAGGTTATTCTGGAATTCTCTCCCGTGTCCTCATCAGTAGCACTTATGGTGACTATGGAGGTGCCTATGGGCTTGTCTTCACTCACACTCACCGTGTAGTGGCTGCTCTGGAAGACGGGTCTGTGGGTATTAGCATCCGTGACATTGATGAAGACCTGTACAGTGTCAGAGCGGGTGCCATCGGAGGCAGTGACAGTGAGGACATACTGCCTCTCCTGCTTGTAGTCCAGTGGAAGGGCCAAGGTGATTAGCCCCCCTCCACTCTGACTGCTGATGGCAAAGCGGTTCCTAGTGTTGCCGCTGGTAATCTGGTAAGTCACCACACTGTTGACATCCCTGTCCACGGCAGTCATGGTAAGGACACTGCTCCCCACCGCCGCGTCCTCGTTCAGCCTCAGCTGGTAGACCTTCTCAGTGAAGGTGGGGTTGTTGTCATTGACATCCAGCAAGGTGATGGTGACACTGGCTGAGGAGGTCATCACAGGCTCTCCGTTGTCTCTGGCCTCCACCCCAAAGGTGTAGAACTCCACAGTCTCCCGGTCCAGCTCGGAGGCAACGGTAATCCAGCCAGTGTTGTTGTTGATGATGAAAGGGAAGTTGGGGGGCAGATCGGTCAGGCTGTATTGTATGCGGGCATTTTCCCCTGAGTCAGCATCGTTGGCTTGGATGTGGACAACAGAGTACCCTATGGGGACATTCTCAAGCACAGTGGCCTGGAAAGGGGTGCTGACGAAGATGGGGGCATTGTCATTGACGTCCACCACCTGCACTGACACCATGCCCGTAGTGTTGATGAGAGGGGGTCGGCCGCCATCCTGGGCTTTGATCCTCAGGTTGTACTCCCTCACCACCTCATAGTCCAGCGGGTAGTTGACTTCAATGTCCCCATTGGAGGGGTGGATGATAAACTGGCCCCGGATGTTGCCGCTGATGATGCCATAGTGGATGTTGGCGTTTGTGCCGGTGTCGCGGTCAGTTGCCTGCACCTTCAAGATCTTGGTGTTGGGTTGGACATTCTCCAGCACCTGCACCACATAGCGCTTCTCAGTGAACTGCGGGTAGTTGTCGTTCTCATCCTCCACGTTGATGTGGACAGTGGCGGTGGCACTCCGGGGCCCGGGGTCCTTGCCCTGGTCATTGGCCTCCACTATTAGCAGGTAGGAGGTGATGGCCTCCCGGTCCACCTGGGCCCTGGTCCTCACCACCCCCGACCGAGAGTCTATCTCGAACACGGAACTCTCCTCCCCATCAGCACTGAGCAGCCGGTAGACCATGTTGGCATTGGAGGGGGCATCTCCGTCAGTGGCCCGAATAGTCATCACCTCATAGCCCACCTCGATGTTCTCCCGGATGTTCTCCCTGTACTCAGACTGTTCGAACTGTGGGACGTGGTCGTTGGTGTCACTGACGGTGACAGTCAAGTAGGTGATGGCCGATCTCCTGGGGGAACCGAAGTCGGTGGCTGTCACCTTAAACACATGGGTATCCTTGGTCTCCCGGTCCAGAGCTTGGCTGGTAGTAACTGTGCCGGTCTCTGAGTCCATGTAGAAGTAATCATTGGAGCGGCTGTCAAACAAAGCCTCCATGTAGTACTCCAGCCTGCCCGCCTCCCCCGAGTCCTGGTCGGTGGCTTTCACCGAGATCACCCGGGTCCCCGCCGGCTCGTTCTCTGGCACAGAAGCTTGGTAGCTATGGAGCTGGAACTGAGGGCTAGTGTTCACGTTCCTCCTCAGCCTCTTGGGGCTCCTCTGCTCAGTTCTGACCCGCACTACAAGGTCCCGGGAGTCTCCATCATCATCATCATCACCAGCCCGGCACAGCAGGTACAGCGGGGCGAAGCAGCGGGATGGTCCCCGCACCTGACAGTCTGATAGTCCCAGCACCGATCCCAACAGATCCCGGCTACGGATCCCGAGCCCCGGAACACAGCCCGACCGATCCCCGTACATCACATCCACATCGGGCTCAGCCGGCCAGGCGGGGCTCTTCCTCCGGTACTTAAAGTAACAGTCCGCTCCGTGCCTGTCCACCTCCGTCCTCATCCACACCGACACCGCCCGGGACCGGAGCTGGAGCAACACCGGATCGCCCGACCTCCGATCGCAATCAGTCCTGCTCTGTAGCCGGAGCTCCCCGATCTCTGTCCGCTCCACATCCCCGATCACCGAAGGAGGACCTCTCCAGCCGTACGTCCACTCCGATCCTCCGTACACCTTCACTGTCCTCCCGCCGACCGGCAGGACCCCCAACAGCACACTCAGCCCCCAACATAGAGCCCACATCTCCGTCTCCATCACTGAGCCCTCAGCGCGGGCTGGGGGGCGGCATACCGGCTACACCGAACTCTCCTCCGCCACCCGCAACTTCACTCAACTCACTCCAAAATGGCTTCAACACCCCCCACCCCCCACTCACCCTCAGCACAGTCCCGCCCACCTCATTAACATAAACCTGCTCTCTGTCCGACACCCTGCTGGGAGCTTCCCACACTCCCCTCTTCACCGTGCTGGGGAGGAGCGCACCAGTCACACCGAGCCTCACACAACACCTACATACCGAGTAGCGCACCAGTCACACCGAGCCTCACTTATCGCTTCACCTACACACCGACCGAGCCTCATACAACACCTACGTTCATTTATCGCCTCATATACCACCTACATACCGAGCCGGGGAGGAGCGCACCAGTCACACCGACCCCATAGACCACCTACACCGAGCCTCATACAACACCTACAGTCACTTTTCGCTTCACATGCTGCCTACATACCGCCAGACACCGAGCCTCATATGCTATGTACATACCGCCCGACACGGACCTTCATACAACACCTAAAGTCATTTATCGCCTCATATACCACCTACATACCGCCCGACAGCGAGCCTCATACAACACCTACAGTCATTTATCGCCTCATATACCACCTACACACCGAGCCTCATATACCACCTACATACCGAGCCTCATATACCACCTACATACCGCCCGACACCGACCCTCATGCAACACCTACAGTCATTTATCGCCTCATATGCTATGTACCACCTACTTACCGACTGCACACCTCTCCTCACACTTTGCACAGCCCCGGTCACTGTTACCTGTACACCGCCTGTCCATTGCTACCCTCCCCGTATATATACTGCATGGACACCTCTCCTCATATACCACCTACGTACCGCCTGAACACCTCTCCTCACCGTGTACCTACGTCCTCCACCCCGTACACCTGTCCGGTCACCTCTCCTCGGTGCCCCCTGTAGCCCTCTCTTTCCCCCACACCCCGCCTGGTAGAATGTATTTTGCATGGTTTAGTGCAGCCTTTTTCAACCAGTTGGGGAACCTTCTGGGTTCTTCAGGGGTACCTTGGCTATTAAAATTGCCTCAAATTACCCAAACATTGCCAACAAGCTGGCAGGAGGCGGGTCCTCATTTTCTGTTATGCCCCACGGTCAGGGGTTAATATGGTGCATTACAATCCGGGGCACCTTCAAACTCATGATGTCATTGGGTGGTAGAGGACATGGGGCATCTGATGTCATTGTTTGCCCCTCTAACTCCCTCTCCAGGGGCAGGGTGGCAGAATGATAGGGAATGATAGAGAAACCTTGGCATACTAGTCAGTCCCAGTGTGCACAGGACTACTTGGTTTTGCTTTGTAAAACTAAATTTTCTTTAACTCTGGTGTCCTACCTGTGTGGATGTGCAATATGTGGTTTTTTTTTTGCCTGTACACCATGCCTGGATACATGTGCCCTGCCTGTACACCATGCCTGGATACATGTGCCCTGCCTGTACACCATGCCTGGATACATGTGCCCTGCCTGTACACCATGCCTGGATACATGTGCCCTGCCTGTACACCATGCCTGGATACATGTGTCCTGCCTGTACACCATGCCTGGATACATGTGTCCTGCCTGTACACCATGCCTGGATACATGTGTCCTGCCTGTACACCATGCCTGGATACATGTGTCCTGCCTGTACACCATGCCTGGATACATGTGTCCTGCCTGTACACCATGCCTGGATACATGTGTCCTGCCTGTACACCATGCCTGGATACATGTGTCCTGCCTGTACACCATGCCTGGATACATGTGCCCTGCCTGTACACCATGCCTGGATACATGTGCCCTGCCTGTACACCATGCCTGGATACATGTGTCCTGCCTGTACACCATGCCTGGATACATGTGTCCTGCCTGTACACCATGCCTGGATACATGTGTCCTGCCTGTACACCATGCCTGGATACATGTGTCCTGCCTGTACACCATGCCTGGATACATGTGTCCTGCCTGTACACCATGCCTGGATACATGTGTCCTGCCTGTACACCATGCCTGGATACATGTGTCCTGCCTGTACACCATGCCTGGATACATGTGTCCTGCCTGTACATTACATGTCCTGCCTGTACACTGCCCGAATACATGTGTCCTGCCTGTACACCATTCCTGGATACATGTGTCCTGCCTGTACACTACATGTCCTGCCTGTACACTGCCCGAATACATGTGTCCTGCCTGTACACTACATGTCCTGCCTTGCTTGTATACTACATGTCCTGCCTGTACACTGCCCGCATACATGTGTCCTGCCTGTATACTACACTACCCCAGATACATGTGTCCTGCCTGTACACTGATCTTCACTAAGCTTGCAAGTGAGATGAGGCTTGGTCGACATTCACTTTGCCAAATGAGCCCCCAACTCCTTCATTATACCCATCCCATTGACTCCAAACTTATTCAACGCAATTAGGACTTTCAAAAAGAACCTAAGGGCTATCTCCACCTTTCTTCCCGTGTCATAATCACATCCATATCTGGGGTATAACATGGTGCCAAGCTGCCCCCCTCGATGGCAGGATTGCAGGGTTCTCATCTCTACTTCACATACAGGTGGACTTCTCCTTTAGCCCTTGTACACACAGTCGGACATTCCGACGGAAAATGTCCGATCGGACCATGTTATCGGATAATCCGACCGTGTGTGGGCTCCATTGGACTGTTTCCGTCGGAATAGCCAAGCGACAAAGTTTTAGAGCTGGGCTATAAAACTTTCCGACAACATGATCCGATCGCACTTTGTCCAATGGTGTGTAGAGAATTCCGATCGGACAAAGTGCCACGCATGCTCAGATCAAATTCCTAGACCAAAGCTATTGGCTACTAGCCTGAACGTAGTCCGGTCGTAACTAAACGTCATCACGTTACGTACGATCGGATTTTCCGACAACTTTGTCCGACCGTGCGTATGAAACACCAGTTTCGGACAAAATCCGACGGATTTTGTTGTCGGAATGTCCGACCGTGTGTACAAGGGCTTAGGCTGGTATCACATATGAACACGCAGCAGCTCCAGTGCGTCCTCATTCACCGTTGCAGTTCCGATTGCAGCCCAAATTGGGGGCTGCATTTGGACCTGAAATGGACCAAAAGACGCACAGCTTTCTGTGCAAATCACACCGGAGCCGCTGCAGAGATACTCAAACCGGCTCCACAGAACACCAGTCACAATCCTCTGCTATTGCGAATTGGATGCCGGGAACCCTCATCCAACTGGCACTAGTGTGAACCCAGCCTCAATCATAGAGTCTTTCAAATAACTGTTAGCAAAGGTTTTTTTTTTTCATGGTAAATAAAACATCAGGAACAAATCCAAGATTTTGTAGCACAGACTGGGAGATTGTTAGACTTGTATGACACGTGTCCCCTGTGGTGTCACATTCTGTGCTCCATCCAGGTCACTCCTAGGGTTATTTTTGGTATGTCTGCCCAATTCTCCCACCCCCGCTGCTGTCCCCACCTGTTCCTCTGGCTGAAATCTCCCTATGGGGGGGAGATACTCCACTGCTATGACCTGACATTGGAATGGCTCTGTCCATCCTACAAGGGTTTAGGTCATGCATGGCGAGGTGAATGAATGGGGGAGAGGAGCTTCCTGTATATCGTACATTCCTAGAGAGCAGGTTGGGTGAGGGCTGGGGGCAGGGAGTTTCTGTTCATGGGCAATTGACAACATTCCCACTTCTCTATACACACAGGGGCCTGTCACACATTGTCACCACTCTTTAGATGTAATAGAAAGACCTTTAAAATTATTTTTATTATTCGTGATTAACATCTTTAACTTCACAATCAGTCCAACCCGAGCTTTAATTATATAGAATACACTTTAGAAGGTTAATAAACTTCTCATCGATCCAATAAAGATCTCGTTAAAGCAGAATGTCATCTATTTTATCACCCCCTTTACACATTTGCAAAAGAAAAAAAATGTCTAACTTTTTTTTTTTACTTGCCAAAGTTTTGCCTAGGTAGGGTGATGACATTAGCCCCTGCTAGGGTTGCCACCTGTCCATGATTCACCCGGACAGTTCGGGTTTGGAAGCATGCGTCCAGGTTTCAGACTGCCTGAAACCCGGACACATTATTCAGACTGGACCATGGCTTCCCAGCAGGGTTACTGGCTGCAGTTATCTAAGCTGAGAGTGTCTGTTACACCCTCTTTCACACTGCCTAAAGCCAGCACTACCCCCAAACACGCACACAGACAGGAGAGGAGAGAGGGCTTGATCTGTACCTCTTACTCTCTTGATTAGAAGTCCAGCAGCCTCAGATACATCTGAATGAGAGGTGCTGACTGCCAAGGAGTGAGTGAGCTCACCATCCATCCCTATCTGTGACTGAAGTCTCCCCCCTTCTCTCTGCTGGCTCTGAGAGAGTACACTTAGGTAAATCAGGGTTCTCAGAGCACCCTTTACATCAGAGTTCCCCTTTACACCAAAGGGCACAGTGTTCCCTCTTACATCAAAGTCCTCTCCTTACATCAGAGTTCTTAGTGTTCCCCCTTAAATCAGGGTTGCCAGAGCATCCCTTATGTAAGAGTCCCCAGAGTTCTCCCTTACAGTGAAAGGGAGCTCTGCAAGTTCAGATGTAAAAGGGGAATTCTGTGGACTCTGATGTAAAGGGGAACTCTTGTTATTAATGTCATATGATTAGAAATGTTATTTAATAGCAAAATATATGTATAGTTTATACCAAAAAAAAAAAAATTGCTGTGCGCCGATAAAGTGTTCAGGTTTGACTTGAAGAAAAGGTGGCAACCCTAGCCCCTGCGCATGTGCAAACCCACCATGAGCTTCTGCCAGTCCCTGCAACCCGTGTGCATGAGATCTAACAAACTGCCTCCTGGGATGTGTGACACAGACACCCCACACCCCAGGAGTCTGCTAGTTTTCCAGTGGTTTAGAGGGTAGCACTCTTGCCTAGCAGTAAAAAGGGTCACAATTTGAATCCCAACCACAACACTACCTGCATGGTGTTTGCATGTTCTCCCTGTGCCTGTGTGGGTTTCCTCCAGGTACTCCGGTTTCCTCTCACCCCAAAGACATGCTGGTAGGTTAATTGGCTTCTGTCTAAATTGGCCCTAGTAAATGAATGTGAGTTAGGGACCTTAGATTGTAAGTTCCTTGAGGCTAGGGACTGATGTAAATGTATATTTAAAGTGCTATGTAAATTGACGGCCCTATATAAGTAGCTTAAATAATCTAAATAATAATCTCATATACAGTATGTAGGTGCAGGCTCTGTGCCAGAGGACAAGACCTGGCAGAGACTCAGGATATGCATGCACTGCAAGTCTATTAAAGATGGTGGTACTGGAAAAGTGCAGCAAAGAGCAAGACAAGACTGGACTCCATGGTGAAATATATATATATATATATATATATATATTTTTTTTTTTTTTGATACAGTGATAAGTGTTGGAGATTTTTATGTTTGGGGTGAGGTAGGCTGAAGAACTTCTGTAAAACACTGTATTAATCACTTGCCGACCACCGCACGCCGATATACATCGGCACAATGGCAGCGGTGGGCAAATGGGAGTACCTGTACATCTTCTTTAATTGGTGGGGCTAGCGGAACGTGAGCACGCCCACTGCATACAGTGTGACCATGCCCACAGGACCTGCGGACTCGATATTGCCTCCACAGAGCTGTAGAACGGGGAGATGTAAACAAGGCTTTTCCCATTCTGCCTAGTGACATGACAGATCTCACTGCTCCCTGTCATCGGGAGCAGTGATCGCTGTCATGTGAGTGGAAGCCCCACCCCCCCACCGATAGAATCACTCCCTAGGACACACTTAACCCCTTGGTCGCCTCCTAGTGTTTAACCACTTCCCTGCCAGTGTCATTTACACAGTAATCTGCATTTTTATTGCACTGATTGCTGTATAAATGACAATGGTCCCAAAATACTCTCAAAAGTGTCTGATGTGTCCACCACAATGTTGCAGATCGCCCCCATTACTAATAATAATAATAAAAAAAAAATGGCATAAAACTATCCCCTATTTTGTAGACGCTATAACTTTTGCGCAAACCAATCAATATACGCTTATTGCAATTTTTTTTTTCTACCAAAAATATATAGAAGAATACACGTCGGCCTAAACTGAGGAAAAAAATAGTTTTTTTAAATATATTTTTGGGGGATAGTTATAGCAAAAAGTAAAAAATATTGCTGTTTTTTCAAAATTGTTTCTCTTTTTTTTTGTTTATAGCACAAAAAATGAAAACCGCAGAGGTGATCAAATACCACAAAAAGAACGCTCTATTTGTGGGGAAAAAAAGGACGTAAATTTTGTTTGGGTGCAACGTAGCACGACTGCGCAATTGTCAGTTAAAGAGACGCAGTGCCGAATCGCAAAAAGTGCTCTGGTCAGGAAGGGGGTAAAATCTTCCAGGGCTGAAGCTGTTAAAATAGTTCAACCTGGCTGATCCTGAGCACCAAGTGCACACCATCGGCAATAATCCATAGTAAAAGGACAGGCGCGAGCTGATAACTAAACTTTCCTGCTTCGGTTGGGCACATTGTTGGAAGCAGGAATACTAAAGCGTGAGTTCTTGTCACCATGGGGACAGATCTCTCCCAGGCGTCCCGAGGGAGGGGACTGCCTGCTACGCCCAGCTTATTACCAGCTGCCGCTGACAGGTGTGTGTGATCTAGCACCATCTAGTGTTCAGATGTGAAATTACATACTTAATTGGTGTGTCTTCACCACTGCAGGTGAATCCATCGCTGTCATTTAAAACACATCCACATGCAGTGAATGTTACCTTCACTGTTTTATAAAGATAAACTTTTAGTGTCTCCATCAGCTAGCGTGAGCTTGTTTACATGGGCTTTAGCTTGTTAAAGGGTAGTCTGTAATGAAGCTTTTCACAACCATTTTTTTTTCTTTTTACGTCGGAATCCTTAAAGCCCAACTCTAGCCAACTTAAAGCGCAACTCCACTTTTGAGAAAAAAAATATTCCCCTCTGGGTGATCTGTGTATGTTACAACAAACTTTGTTGCAGATTCTTATCTTTTTCTTATTCTGAAGAAATCCATGTGTGTTTATGTCCATGTGGGAAAGTGGGTCTAATGAATGGTTTCATATTTATCAATAGGCTGTTTACCTGTATGTTTCTCGGGGGTGTTCTGTACGCATTCTGTGTATAGAACACCTCCAGGAAGCCATATTGCATTGCATTTTCAGAAAATGACAGAGCTCCACAAAAGTGGAGTTACCCTTTTAAGTGGCTTTAATGGCTCCAAGTTTTTTATCTTCATGTATTCTATGCATAAAAGTAAAAAACCTGTGTGCAGCGGCCCAGCCCCCCAACCCTAGTACTTACCTGAGCCCCCGCTCAATCCAGTGATGTGTGCAAGAGCTGAGCTTCTCCTGGGTCATGTATTCCTCATTGGCTGAGACAGCTGAGGGAGCTATTGTCAATCACAGCCGGTGAGCCAATAAGAAGAAAGCGAGTGGCAGGGCAGAGTCACAGTTCTGTGTGCCTTATGGACACATAGGGTGGGGCTTGGGAGTGAGCACATACCAGTAACCCCAGAGCAAGAGGCTTGCTATTGGGGGCACTGGCTGAAGAGGAGGAGCCCGGGGTGCCGGCAGGGGACTCAAAAAGAAGAGGATCGGGGCTGCTCTGTGCACAACCATTGCACAGAGCAGGTAAGTATAATTCAATGTAATTAAAATGATCCCCTGCAGTGGGTTAATTGGTCATTTAGGTCTATGAAACATAGAAAAGAAAATCTGTTCGCCTTATCATGTGGGAGCGCTATCTGCCAGGGGAGTAAAGGATCAGGTATGCTCAAGTGCATTTACTCTCTCCTAGAATAAACAAGAAACGCAGACTTTTGGAGCTGAATGACCACATCATTTGATGTTCTTGTTTGATGAACCACTCAGGCTTTCTTGTGGGGGGGGGTTCCTCACCCTCTAAGAAACATAAGGATTGTGTGACCATGCACCATAATTTACCACAGTGATAAACACCCCCCTCCCCATGAAGATTCGTACCAACAATTGAAAGGTATCGGGGTTCTATGTGCACTCTTATGCTTATGTATCTCATCGTAGTTTTGTCTATACAATTATGGACCAAGTTCTTTCTATGTTTTTTGCATTTTTAAACAAACAAAAACAATAAATGTTCTAATTTTAATTTTGTCAGATTTTTTTGGTGCCTAAAAGATCCCCTTCTTTCCTATCATATTTATGGGATGTGGCACCTTATATACCCAGATTGGGCTCTACCCCTTGAACAAGAAACCAACTCTTGAAGTGCGGGAGCAGCCCAACTACAAGGGAGATTTTTAAGTTTCTCAAAACTGGCCTTTAACCACTTGGCCTTTGGAAGGTTTTACCTCCTTCATGATTAGGGCATCTTTTGCTATTCAGCACTGCACTACTTTCTGGTACAATGATTTGTATTGGCATATAAAGAAAGAACAAATCTAAAATCCCCAAGTTTTGTCTGGCTTTGACAATAAAGATTCTCATCAAGCAAACTTCCGGTTCCGGTGTGCGACCACTTTGTTTTGTTTTCCTATAAAATTCCCACGTAGGGGATATGAACATTAGGCATAATGCAAAATTTGCATGAAAACAAAGAAAAATATGTGCCCTAAAGTGCAGCCTATTAGCAAACCATGATCCACTGACCCAGGTCGTTGACCAATTCCTAATGTCTGAGCCGTAAGACTCGGGGGGCTAAGTTCTAAGTGTCCACCAAAAATGGGTTAACCAAAACAAAAAGGAAAAAAAAATTTAAATAAATAAATACATTTTAAAAATAAATAAAGGGGGGGATTGCTAATTAAAGCAGTAGGCAAAAAGAGGGAAAAAAGAACAGAGTGGTGGACGTGGGGCGTAGCACTGCGTTACTTTAACTGGCAATTGCTCGGCCATGCAGCACTGTGTACAAATTACATTTATATCTTTTATTTTATTATTTTTTTTACAAATAGAGCTTTCTTTTGATGGTATTTGAGCATCATTGGATTTTTTTTCATTTTTATTATATAAACAAACAAAAAAATACTTTTTGAAAAAAAAATAAAAAATTTACGTTCTGTTATAAAACATATCTACTCAAATCAAATTTCTTCATAATTTTAGGCCAAAAATGTATTTTGCTACATCTCTTTGTTAAAACAAAATCCCAATAAGTATATGTTATTTGGTTTATGTGAAAGTTATAGTGTCTTCAAACTATGGTATATATACTGGAATTTATGCAGCTATAGACGCTATACTAATAATGCCAATGATCAGGGATTTATAGTGTGACTATGATAGTGTCGCAGACAATCTGGCGAAAACAGAGGCTACTTTCACACTGAGGGGCTTTACAGGCGCTACAGCGCTAAAAATAGCACCTGTAAAGCGCCTCTCCTGTGTCTCCAGCATTTGCATTGGCCACTAGTGCAGAATGTGTTGGAGTGCTATTCACAATGCACACAGTGATACATGCATTGCTGACTGTTTCAGTAACATTCATTACAGCAATGCACAAGTTTTAAAGTCGTTGTAAACCCTTACAAACCACTTTGACCCACAGGTAAGCCTAGATTAAGGCTTACCTGTAGGTCCAAGAAATATCTCCCAAACCTATACGGTTTAGGAGATATTTGCCCGAAGACGGGCACCGCTGTCTACGGCGCATGCGCCGTAGACAGCGGCGTGCAGGCGCACTTAGCGCGGCATCGTCGATGACGAAGATGCCGCGCGTCTCGGCTCCCGTGCGCATGCGCGGGAGTGACGTCATCGCTGCTCCGGCGAATCACAGCGCTGGAGCAGCGAGACCCACGGAGACCCACCAAGAAGATGGACGTTTGGGACTACAGGGGACAGCGGTGACTTTGCTAGCTCCTGTGTCAGGTAAGTGACACATAATGGGCTACTATGCGATGCATAGTAGTCCATTATGCTTTGCCTTTGCAGGGAATGAAAGAGGAAGTAAACTCATCAGGGTTTACTTCCTCTTTAATGGGCCCTTACTCGAACTTTATTTCCAGTATGGGATTGTTAACCATTTAGCGACTGCCCTATAGCAGTTTTACTGCTACAAGGCGGACGCTGTGTGCAGTATCCCATATATATAAGGGATCCTGCACTTCCGGGTACCTGCTGATCACTCGGTACACAGGCAGAATGGCAGTCTGTAAACTAGGCAGATTGCAGTTCTGTCAAGAGGGAAAACATGGATCCTGTATTCCTGCAAAGCAGGGACATTGCTCCATGTCTTCCCCTAGTACAAGAACCTCCCCCACAGTAAAAAAAAAACACTAGCTAGGCACACATTTAACTGCCACTGATGTTTAACCCCTCCCTAGCAGTGTCATTAGTAGAGTGACAGTGCATATTTTTAGTACTGATCACTTATTAACCTCCCTAGCTGTAATCCCAAATCTGGCTCGGGTTGGGATTTCTGCACCATAAGCGGTAACCCTGAGCCAGACTCGGGATCACATCGCTGGATACAAGGAGGACACAGGGAGAAGTGACTTACCTTGTCCCCTGGATCCAGCATGTCCTCCGTGCTGTGTAATCGAGCCGTCCTCCGCTCGATTCACACAGTGCCCGAATGCCGCCGAGCTCCGTTCCCTGCGACGTTACAGCGCACGGGAGCGGAGATCGGCACCAAATTCAAAAAAGTAAAAACACACAAAACACAAACAGTACTGTAATCTTACAGATTACAATACTATATAAAAACATTACACACCCCCTTTGTCCCTAGTGGTCTGTGCAGTGCCCTGCTTGCACTTTTATATTATAAATACTGTTTTTTCTGCCTGGAATTTGGAGATTGTCCATAGCAACCAAAAAGTGTCCCTTTATGTCAAAAGGGATTTTGGACCAACTAGAAAACAGCGATAATAAATTATAATCACTTGCAGAATTGAGCGATAGCGATTTGTGGGGAAATTCGTCATCAAATACGAAATCTAATGACAGCAACAATTCTGCAAATGAGCAAATTTCAGTGTTTTTGGATTTGATTACATTATTGAATAATTTTTATTATTATTTATTATATCATAAACTTTATCATACCCGGGATGTCTGCTAGACTCTGGTTTGAACAGATTTAAGAGAGTTATTCCTAAGAATTACAAGACTACAATATAAAACGCCAAATTTCCATGCAAAATAATTGTACTGCTTTCAGCACCTAAAACCAGAACTAATCATTCCGCCAGGGAGGTTAAAGCAGAGTTCCAGCTGCAAAATATGTTTTTTTAAAAGTCAGCAGCTACAAACACTGTAGCTGTTGACTTTTATTAAAGCGGAGTTCCACCCAAAAATGGAACTTCCGCTTTTCCGGTTCCTCCCCCCCTCTGGTGTTACATTTAGCACCTTTCAGGGGGGAGGGGGGAGCAGATACCTGTCTAATACAGGTATTTTGCTCCCACTTCTGGGCATAGACACCCGAGCCACCTGCGGGTATTTACGCCAATTCCCATCCCCCCTGCTGTATTCTGGGAGACACACGGGTCCCAGAAAACAGCAGGAACCAGTAGGATAGTGCAGCGTGAGTTGTGCATGCACAGTAGGGAACTAGGATTCCCTTACTGAGTATGGCGGTGGCAGCACCCGACAGCTGAGGGATAGATTGGCTTCGGGTGCCGACATCGCGGGTGCCCTGGACAGGTAAGTGTCCATATTTTAAAAGTCAGCAGCTGCAGTATTTGTAGCTGTTGACTTAAAAAATAAAGCAGTGGAACTCCACTTTAGGACACATACCTGTCCAGGGAGCCTGCAATGTCAGCCCCCCGAGGCCGATCTATACATTGGATCGGGTGCAAAGAGGACGTGATGTACTGGGCCGCGGCGAGGCTGGGACGGAAGTACACAAGGTACTTCATAAAAGGTAAGTAAGGAAAATAAATTTAAAAAAATAATTATACAAAATCAAGTGGTGGAGGGGTTGTCATTCCTTTAAAACAAAGTTTAACTCTACTCCACTTAAAGACTCCACTTTAATGTCACTGGTTCCCCAAAAAGTGTCAAAAGTGTCAGTTAGTGTCTGATTGGCCATCACAATATGGAAGTCTCGCTGTAAGTCGCTGATAAAAAAATAAATAAACAAAAATACCCCATAATTTGTAGATGCTATAACTTTTGCGCAAACCAATCAATATACACTTATTGAGATTTTATTTACCAAAACTATTTGCAGAATACATATTGACCTAAATTTATGAGGAAATTAAATTTTTGTCATTTTTTTATTGAAAATGTTTTATAGCAGACAGTAAAAGATATTGTTTTTATTTCAAAATTGTCGGTCTTTTCTGTTTATAGCGTAAAAATTAAAAAACGCAGAGGTGATCATATACCACCAAAAGAAAGCTCTATTTGTGGAGGAAAAAAGAAATCAATTATATTTGGGTACAGTGTCCCACAACTGCGCAATTGTCAGGTAAAGCAACGCAGTGCTGTATTGCAAAAAATGGCCTGTCAGGAAGGGGGGTAAATCTTCCAGAAATCAAGTGGTTAAGCTCATACTCTAATGGTCCTTACCCATGGG
Organism: Lithobates pipiens; assembly: GCF_037356315.1. Classification (NCBI taxonomy): domain Eukaryota; kingdom Metazoa; phylum Chordata; class Amphibia; order Anura; family Ranidae; genus Lithobates; species Lithobates pipiens. The sequence continues at coordinate 183,581,815 of NW_027507903.1, forward strand.
CTTGTCCACTTGACGAACTCTGCTTGCTCAGCGGGGGATCAATCTGCTAAGCCCCACTGAGCAGGCGGATGACAGGTCCGTCTCTGCTCACTGTGCTGAGACAGACCTGTCAGAGCCCCGCTGTTCTCAATGGATGCCGCATGGATACCGCATGTCCGTTTTCATCCAAACCCATGCAATCCGATCCACCAGACGGATGGAAAATAGGGTCACCATCCGTCTGGATTTTACGGGCAGGATCGGGTCGGATAGCAGCAGGTGTCAGCGGACATGTCACCGCTGACATCCGTCGCTCCATAGGAGCTACTGGAGGCTCTGAAAAACTGACAAGCGGACCTGTTCTGAAAGCCCGAATGAAAGGAGCCTAAAGGAAGTGCTAATTGCCACATTGAGCAGGCTGATAACAGGCTTTCAACAAACTTCAAGCAGTGCTAAAGCCTACAAAAGCCAGCTAGTTGTGTGTTAACAGTAGCAACACTCCCATTAATATATGTGTTTACCGCCTCATCCTGGAGCAGAATGGTGCTGCAAAGCCCAGTACCGAGCATAAAAATCACCACCCCATCTTCCTGTAGCGACGTCCCAGGCCTCCTTCAGTCTAATAAGAACCTCCAGGGCCAGAGATAGCCAGACACTTCTTGAATGCAAAAGAGATGTTTATTTCTCTTACAAACTTTTATGGGGGAAAAGAGGGTTAGGGCCAGGACACCCTTAAATAGCAAGACTTCAGTAAGTGGACAGCCATGCAGGGAAAGGCCTCCAGCAGGAAGTCACATCTGCAGGAATCTGTCTCCTATGGCAACAGTCTTTAACATTTCCTAACACAAAGTGTAACAGTTCTTTCACCTTCACTACAACTTGTCCTTGTAGTTCTTCAGCTCACTGAGCTCCCGGTCTCTCACTAGACCCTCTGATTCCTTGCGCTCCTCCAATCTTAATGGTGGTAGCTTCCTCAAGCGTCACCCCCGCTTCTCTGCTGGGTTCCTAGCTTGGCACTCCCGATGTGACTCAAGCTTCACCCCGCTGGCCTGTTCGGTCCCTGACTTGACACACAAGGCTGCTCTGTCCCTGACTTGATCCCCGTCTGAAGTTTCCCAATTCTCCACCGTGCCCATTCGGTGAGAATGTGACCCCCGGTACTTGCTTCAGTTACTCACTGTGGTCCCTGGTATTAAGATGGATGGTCCCTTTGTGGCGACAGCTTCCCCTGTACCTCCGGACCACTGACAGGTTCTCCGGCTGGCAGAACCCTCACTTCTGGTTGGACTGCAAGCTGCAATCCCAGCCCTGCGCTGCTCTCTTGCTTCTGGGTAGGCCTCAGACAGCCTAGCAGCCAGATGCCCTGGGGATAGGCCCAATCTCTGGCCTAGTAGCCTGGGGCAACACGACACACGTCCACCCAGACAGCCGTCCAGGTGGCACAGAACATAGATCGCCTGACACTACCTGAATATATAGGTTCTCCCAGCAGGCCAAGGAAACCAAGAAAACCCCTGGCCATTGGCTGAGATACCCCATATACCCATAACCTGACCTTGAGTTGCCCTTCTCAAATCTAGTACTACCAAGTGCCCGGCCACCTAGTGGTAGAAGAGAAAAGTGCAACGAGGCCAAACTTAGGGAAAAATCAATAGATCTCTAACAATCAACCAGGTGGACTACTTAGGGTTGCCACTTTTTCTTTAAGCCTAACTCGAACACTTTAGCGGTGCGGGGCAATTTTTATTTCTTGTAGTATACACTATAGTATTATTAAAGACCTGGGACAACTTTGGGTGGCCCAAGGATAGTAGTAATGCAGCTTGCACAGTGCATTGTGGTGAACAGTGCTTGTGGCCAAATTTATCTTGCTGACATCATTGCCTCCCCCCCCCAGGGTTGCCGAACCTGCCCCCATACAGCCACCCACAGCTCCCGGATGGCAGCAGATGTGACTATCTTGGTTACTTGGAGAGCCACAGCCCTGTCTGAATAATGTGTCCAGGTTTCAGTCTGCCTGAAACCCGGACACATGATTCAAAACCCAGACTGTCCGGTTGAATACTGGACAGGTGGCAACCCTAGGACTACTCCTGGCAAGTAAATTTGTAAGGAGCAACCCTGTCTAAACTCCAGGGTGCTACATTCCTGTAGTAATGTGGACTACAATTATGAAGTACAGTGTTCCTCCAGTATTTCTATGCATCACATGTCCCTCTATTGCCCAGTGTTATCAACTGACATAATGTTTGTGAGCCAAGCTAAAGGGATTGTGGGATGAGTAGTTACTCAGATGGATAATTGCTTAGCATGACTCTGTACCTGGACTACAGATCCCAGGGATCTTTGCTATCATTGGAGAGACTCCTGGGAGGAACTATATAAAAAGCCAAAGCCCTGCCTGGTGGTCTCTTCCTCCCGGGCCTGATGCGAGACGGACTTGTCCGTGCATGGAGAGAGAGAGGTCGCGGCCTACCACGCTGTGTATAACATGCCAAACATGATGAGAGAGGCCTAGCACTGCTTGCTGTTCCTCAGACACCAATCCAGCACCACTGCCAGCCTGTGTTCTAAGCTTCGCATCAGGAGATCGAAATAGCGGATCCGCTGAACGTGTGTCGCTACAGGTGCTGCTGTCTGGAGGGTATTAAATCGTCCTGGTTGTTGTTAAAAGGGCAATTGCCCACCTTTACAAATCCTTTTCTCACGTTTTCACTGGGACACTTTGCACAGACATCTTTACCTAGGGAATATCTGAACCTATCTTGAACATTGTGGCTAGACACCTTTAGCTACCAGCATTTCACCTTACTGGATACAATTAATGAGTTCCTACATGCCAGTGAAGACCATCAGATCTGGTGTGGGGACATTGCTGTCATTATTGCTACAAGGGTCCTTATACCACTACCATTAAGTCTGACCTCTCATTAGGGTTAAAGGTTTATAGGCTGGCCGAGGTTTCCCCTTTAGAAGTTTGTCAGTATAACCACCTAACATTGTTTATTCTTTCAGGTGCAAGCAGAACTCCACTGTACATGTGTATATAATAGACCATTTTACCTGCAAAAATTTGTGTTATGTCGGGGAATTCCTTTGCTGAGTTGGCGCTGTTGTCCAAAACTCAGCAGATCTATTACCTCCTCTTTGTGACAATATCTTATATGAACTGTTCTAGTAAACATTATCAAAAACATAAACGCACAGAGTTGTCTGACTTATTGCTTTAAGGTGGCGCAAAGATGTCTGAACCCAGAGTGTCAGTGTTCATCGGGTTATGGCAATGCAGATGAACAAGTAAATCCAAGCAGCCCCTTAAGGGGTCATGCTACATTCCCAATGTGTTCTGTAAAAAAATCCTTCAAAAACCCATGAAAATGTGATTGAATCTATCATATGATCTGTAGGGCAGCTGCTCCAGGAACCGCAAACAGTATTCTGAATCAGCTCTCTATTCTCTTTAGCTGACTGGCCTTGTATGCCGTTGTGTGACATCATTCCTATGTTCTGCAGGTCCATTTGAGGACCCTGTTGCCCAATGTGAGAACCTTATGGTAGCCAGAGGGCAACGTCCATTTGACCAGGTAGTAACATGGACACACATAGGCAGGCCCTCCTATACTACCATTTAGAAGAAAAAAGATGCAGGATTTGGCTTGTCATATAGCCGCAGATTCAGGTAAAAAAACAGGGCTTAAGATACGATCAAAAGAATTCAGTAAAGGACTACGGGCAATTTTTTGACTCTGGGGTTGCTTTACTAAAGGCAAACAGACTGGGTGCTGTACTTTACAAAGAATACCCAATTACACACAAGGAAAATTAGAAGAAAAAAAAACATTTTTGATTGGATATGATTGGATGATGGCAGTCATCAGGGATTTACTAATGTAGCACTGACCCCCGAAGCAGCGGCTGATTTTATTGGGCTTACCATTACCTTCTTGACCTCGTGTGCGTCTAGGGGTTTGCCGAGGTAGATTCCCCAAAGAATTGCAGAAACTGACACTGGATCCACTTTTGGGATTTTTATTTAACAACAAGTAGACAAAACAGTCTCTCAAAGAAGGGTAGAAAGTTGGGTAGGAAGTTCAGGTACTCTTGGAACTGCAAAAGATAGGAAGTCTCTCACTATAGAAATCCAGAGAATTACTGCTCCCAACTGGATTCTCACAGCTACCGGATAGACCTCCTCTCACTAGGCCTAGCAGCCGATAGAGTGTTTAAGTAAAGCAAAGTCTGGGGGGGCGTGACCGGATGTGATCGCGGCAGCAAGCTTTTCTCCACAGCTCCGCTCATCCTGCCGTGGGACGGGATGGAGCATCCTGCTCATGCAGCGGAGTTGGGAGCAGACGGTGAGGGACCCGAGGACCATCCTGTGGCAGTGGACGCTGAGGCGATCACGAGGCCTATACTGGAAGCCATTAATGTCAGTAAGTCAGAGTTGATGGGGTGCATTGATCATTTGTCCTCAGAATGCACCCTGATACGACACGACCTGGACAAGATCCAGGGCAGGCTCACTACAGTGGAGGACAGGGTGTCTGGAGTTGAGGATACCACACATTCACAGGCAGCCCATATAACTGAACTCCGTGACATGGTGCGGAACCTCCAGCGCAGAGCAGATGACGCCGAAGACCGTCAAAGGCGAAACAACGTACGGGTGGTGGGCCTGGCGGAGGGATCAGAAGGGGACAGGTCGGTGGAGTTTGCGGAGGCTTTGTTCAAAAAATATTATCCCTGGAAGATTTACCCCCCACTTACGTGGTAGAACGGGCACACAGGGTCCCGACGGGCAGGCGGCCACCGGGGGCGTTTCCGCGACCATTTCTTGTCCGATTCCTGAACTACAGGGATAGGGACATGATCCTGGCCAAGTCTAGAAGAACGCAAGAGCTGTTTTATGAAAACTCTAAGTTAATGCTATTCCCTGACTTTTCTACCGCCACGCAACAACAACGCAGATCCTTTACAGATGTCCGCAAGAGGCTCCGCGCGAAGGAGATACCATACAGTATGCTATACCCGTGCAGGCTCCGAATCCAATACAAAGGCAGTGTGAAATTTTTTGACAACCCTGCGGAGGCCTGCGACTGGATGGACAAGGAACTGGCTTAACGGCTTGGGACATTGGGCGCGGGGTTGCTCACCTGCCACGGCTGTGGCGGAATATTGTGCCTGTTGCACACTTCTATGACAAGTTGTCCGAGACAAGGACTGGCCTACTGAAGCCTAGTGAGTTTTGCCACATCCTGTCAGTAGAGACACAGCCATGAGTCGGGTGGCCCCCGGCGGAACAGCCCTACCTGCGGACAATGGATTGGAGCAGGACCCTCCAATTTATCCGGAACATTGCTAGACGTACCCGCAGCTAGGGAGGAGGAAGCTCATGGTGCAGGTTGCGGTACTCTGAGGTTGCTTGAGGGGGAGGTGGGTTTTTCCCCGGAGGGATCAGGGAGCTCACGGTCCCTTTACTTTTTACTTTTTTCCCCTTCAGTTTTTCTACTCATGTTTACCCATGGCTACTCATCAAATCATCATTATGTTTTTTTTCCTTTTGCTTTTTATTTTATTTCTCCCTGATCTCAACCACTTGCGTGGCAATATGTTGGCATGTGTCTGTGCCCTGGTGCGTGCTGTGCTCCAACAGTTTACTCACTTCCTGGAGCTTAGGACTGAGGACGACATGACGGAGGAGGTATTGCCAGACTTTCGATTGCAGCGGTTGGACCTCACCGCAAGTTTTTGCTGTTTTCGTTATGGGAGGAAGCTTCATATCAGGACACTTTGGTTTGGTTCTAAAACGGGTGCTGGTATAAGAGCAGGGGGGGGGGGGTTTCGGTTTGTCACGACTCAGAGTCTCGGGAAAGAGGTATGGTTCCTTATGTTAAGGTTTTATAACATGGTACCGGTGGTCCGGCACGTGGGAGCATGGTCTGACCTGAACTGTACATGTATTATTTTGTTGTGGGATAATGGTGGATAGGTTGGAAATTGTCTCTTGGAACGTCCGAGGCCTAAACCACAAATTTAAAAGGGCCTCGGTTTTCCAATATTTGAAACAATACAAACCGCATATAATACTTTTCCAAGAAACCCATCTAGATGGAGCCAAAGTGTTGACTATGCGGAAGCCGTGGATACAGAAAGCTTTACATTCCACATATTCTACTTATGCAAGGGGAGTGTCAATGTTTATTAGCAAGGCTGTTGCCTGCACGGTACATCGGGTTATTACAGACCGGGGGGGACGGTATGTGGCGGTGGTGATGGAAGTGTACTACCAGAAGATACTATTGGTCAATGTTTATATACCCCCCCCATTCCAGGTTCAATTATTGTATGATATGTTTGCCAGCCTGGCGGAATTTTTACATTTACCCATAGTGGTATTGGGGGATTTCAATGCTACACTGGATGCGGTGTTGGATTCCTCCAACCCAAGTAGGGGAGGTTCAACGGAACTAAAAAATTGGGCTTTGGGGGTGGGGTTGATGGAATTGTGGAGGTGGAAGTATCCGGTGGCCAGATGCTATTCTCACGTGTCCTCAGCCCATGGGTCGGCGGCGAGAATTGATCTGGCCTTTGGAAATGATAGGTTGATGCACAGTGTGGAAAGGGTGGAATATTTGCCGGGGGGCTTGTCGGACCATAATCCTCTCTCCCTCACCCTGTCTTTTCCGACCGGATCCGGGAAGAGGGGATGGAGGTTGTCTGCCAGTTGGTTACAGAAGGAAGAAGTGCTCTCCCAGCTTAACCCTGCTTTTCAACAATACTGGTCAGAGAACGTGAACACCTCGGACCCACCCGTGGTTTGGGATGTCTTTAAGGCAGTTGCAAGGGGCGAATGTATCTCAGCAATAAAAACAGCTCGGGTCAATGATAACGAAGAATTCGTCAGGTTGGAGCAGCAGGAGAGGGAGTGTGCGGAGGCTCACGCGGGGTCCCCGACGGGGGCCACTCTTGAGCATCTCCTAACGGCAAGGAGGAGTTTGTCACTTCATATTAAGGAGTTGACTAGCGCTGAATGGACTACTAATGCCCACAGAGTGTTTGCTGAAGGGGACAAGAATGGAAAGCTACTGGCCGCATTGGTGGCTGATAAGCCACCCCTGGTGCACATTCCTAAAATTAGAACTGACTCAGGTGTCTTAGTTACTGACCCAACCTTAATAATGCAGGAGTTTGTGGCCTTTTTCTCGAAACTGTACCAGCCCATCCCTAGGTATGACTCTGGAGCTCTGGATTCCCTATTAGGGGGTCTGCCCATCCCACGACTGGCGGAAGACGACTGCTTGACCCTTGATTCCCCTATTACACTTATGGAAATTCAAAAGGCCATTTTCTCATTTCCACCCAATAAGGCCCCGGGACCGGATGGTTTTCCAATAGAATTTTACAAGTTGAATGTAGAGCTGTTGGCCCCGGGTTTTAATTGGCTGCTACAACACTGTCTTGACGTGTCCTCACTACCGCCCTCCATGATGGAGGCTTATATGCTTCTATTGTTAAAACCGGGGAAAGATCCTACAGAGTGTGCATCCTATCGTCCCATAGCTCTCCTAAACACGGATCTTAAGGTCCTCACAAAAATCCTAGCGACCAGACTTGCCAAAGTTATTCAGACGGTGGTGAACAGCGACCAGACAGGGTTCATGCCTGGCAAATCAACGGACACAAACATAAGGAGACTTTTTACTCATTTGCAACTCCCGCCAACGGACTCTGACTGTAGAATCGTAGTGTCCATAGACATAGAAAAAGCGTTTGATTCTATTGGGAATATATGCTTAAAGTGCTAGAAGTCATGGGTTTTGGGCCGCAGTTTTGTAAATGGGTATCCATGTTGTACACGAATCCTAAGGTGGCAGTTAGAATGGGAGCGAGGACCTCTGATTTTTTTGCGGTGGGCAGGGGCACCAGGCAAGGTTGCCCGTTGTCTCCCTTTTTATTTGCCCTGGCCATGGAGCCCCTGGCCATCGCACTCAGGTCGGCAGAGAGGGTACAGGCCATCAGGGTAGGGTCTATTAGAGAGACATTAGCCCTCTATGCTGATGATATGCTTTTGTTCCTTAATGACCCGGAGGAGTCTCTGAAAGAGGCGTTGGCTGTCTTTGACAGGTTCGCCGTCTATTCGGGTCTTAGAGTGAACTGGAAGAAGTCATCCATCCTGCCGGTGGATGAAAAGGCCAAAACCAGGATGGATCCAGACTTGCCACTTCAATGGGTGGAATCAATTAAATATTTAGTAACGGTCACTCCCCGGGTGCGTGACTATTTCTCCTTGAACCTACTTCCCTTGGTAGGTCTCCTTAAGCATAAAACACAGGCCTGGGTCAGACTGCCCCTGTCCCTTATGGGCAGAATCAGTTTACTTAAAATGAAGCTGCTTCCGGTAATCCTATATTTTCTAAGACATGCTCCGGTCTGGATACCAATGTCCTTTTTCAAACAATTGGAGGGGATTTTAAACACATTTCTCTGGTCACCAAAATCACCTCGGATCGGGTTGAAGGTCCTACAGGAACCAACGGATGGGGGTGGCCTAGCAGTACTGGATTGGTTCAAATATTACGTAGCGGGTCAGATGGTGTTTGCACGCTGGTGGCTACTATCCGACGAAGGTGACACGGCTACTGTACTGGAAGCCGCACATCTAGGTTCGTACGAAAGCTTACGTCTGGCACTTTTTCGGGGAACCAATTCGGATTTGCCCATAACCGTAACCATGACGGCCACGATTAGGGCGTGGGAGAAGGCACACAATTTGGCTGCCCCTAGCTATAAAGGAATATCTCCGTCCACACCTCTGTGGATGAATAGGAAGCTCCCCCATTTCTATGGTTTACCTGATCCCATGTTATGGGCGATTAAAGGCATAAAGACGCTCGGGGACATCACAAACCTAGGGGACTTGCAGTCTTTTTCGCAGCTACAAACTAGGCATGATTTGCCTAACTCGTATTTTTTCCGTTTTTTTCAACTCAGGCACGCGTATCACGCTCAATTTGTGGAGTTGAGGGTGGCATCTCTGCCCTCGACGCTCGAATTATTGCTATCCCGGGAGGACTTGTCTAAAACGCTCTCCGTAACTTATAAGGAACTTTTTTAACGTTCGCCTAAGGCGGTCACTAGGTGCAGGACTAAATGGGAAATGGAAGTCCCTGATATTCAAACGGAGGACTGGGATGATCTCTGGGCACAAAATTTTCAGCATCTTGTGTCAGCCAGGGATCGTCTAATACAATTTAAGTTCTTACATAGAAGCTACTACACACCGGCCAGAATAGCCAGGATATATGGATTGACGACGGCAGAGTGTTGGAGATGTGCTTTTTCTCCGGCCGATGCCGACCATGTATTCTGGAGTTGTGCTCACATTAGGAGGTTTTGGCAGGAGGTGGTCTTGTGTATATCGGAGGTTGTGGCGGTACAGATCCCCCTGACGGTGCGGGTTTGCTTGCTGGGCCTGGTAGAGGAGGTGGTGCCGTCCAGGGCACTACGAACGTTGATCATCATCCTGCTATTTTATGGTAAAAAGGCCATTCTACTTAAGTGGAAGAATAAACAGGCCCCGGACATAGGTTTTTGGAAACATTTAATCAATTCTATGTTGCCGTATTATAAAACAACCTACAGGGTGCGGGGAACTGCGAACAAATTTGATAGGGTTTGGAGAGCCTGGTACGAAGCGGAAGGCACTGCGGGTTAGTCCCCGGGGACTTGATGTGACGGGGATGGATAAGGCAACTAGGTCCTGTTGATCGCAGTATGGAGGTTGTTTTGAAGAAATTAAATAGGGGGTGTGAGTAATGTAACGAACTGACGATTCTAACTAGTATGCAGTCGAGGGCTGCCGGTACATCTATATATAGATAATAGTTTTTGATGAACTGCAGGAACCTAGATCTGAGGTAATAGTCCGAGAAATTGGGGGGGCTGAGTCGTGACAAACAGGGGGAAGGGGTTTGGGGGGGGGTAGATAGCGGGAAGGTTGTTATGTTAGGCCCTGCGAGGCCAACGGTTGGGATACTGCTATGTTGGCAGGACTCAACTTGTGTTGTAACTGTTCTTATAAATTGAAAATTCAATAAACAGAAATAAAAAAATAAAAAAAGTAAAGCAAAGTCTCTGCCACAGACTTGAATGTAGAACACTTGTGAACAAAGTCTCTGCCACAGAGTTGAATGTAGAACACTTGTGAACAAAGTCTCTGCCACAGACTTGAATGTAGAACACTTGTGAATAAAGTCTCTGCCACAGACTTGAATGTAGAACACTTGTGAATAAAGTCTCTGCCACAGACTTGAATGTAGAACACTTGAATAAAGTCTCTGCCACAGACTTGAGTGTAACTGAGGGACGTAGATAAATTTAGAGAGCTATCATACGGTACCAGTATCTCGCAGCCAGTTCGGCTATACCGTATGAGTGTAGATTCACTTGGTGTCTTTCAACTAAGCCACCAAGCTCCTTCTGAGAAGCCAGCCTTATGCGCGGCCTTCTCCCGAAGAGTCCTCCCCTGGTTGCTTTCCAGTTGCTGGGCCTGTCCACAGATGAGACGGCACCGGACCAACATTGAATCCTCCTCCCAGTTACTTTGCCTCGGGCCAGCCAGCCCCGAGACTTGAAATTGGATGGATCCGCACCCCAGGCCATGGGGGCTGGTAAGGAGGACCAGGACCAATCAGACAGAAAGATCTTCTGGACTGGAACCCAGAAGCACATGATGTCAGTACCTTAAGTACCCTCTCCCAGAATGCACAGCAATATGGCACTCCCACTGGGCTGGTTCTGAAAAAGAATGGCACGCAATAAGCCTAGCTAAACTGCGTTCTCACACTGGTCAGTGGTGACGGCGACACCTGTGGCCAAGCAGAACCCAGTGCAATCCAGCTAGACTGGTACTGAAACCATAAGAGTAGAGGCGATTCAGTTCGCGTTGTGCGCTATACAAGTATTTCATTCATTCATAATTTGGTATAATTAACCCAAAAACCCAACTGTGGCTTTAGGAATCTTAAATAGAAAAAAACACATAGCGGGTGCTCTTCAGGAGTCGGCGCTACACTAAGATCTGGAGTAACTGCACTTGCAGAGTGCACAGTCTATTTCCCTTTAATAAATCAACCCCTATGGCCCTTTAGAATAAGAATTTCCTTCATTTTCTTTTCTAGGATCAACATTTCACTAGAATGGAAGTGAGGTTGTCAGAGTTTCTAGTGTTCCCCTATTTAATTAAAGAAAGCATTTTTATTTCTGTGTGTTTTTTTTTTTTTTTTTGGAGAGTTTCCTTTGATTTTTGTCTCACGAAAAGGTGTTACACTGTTACAGTGATCAGAAGCCAGTAAAACCTGACAGGGTTTCCAATCCTTCTCCACTCTAACGAAATACTTTTTTTTTCTTTATATTTGCCTAGAGTTCAGCTTTAAAGAGTTACTAAATCCTCAACAGTAAAATCAGTTTGTATATGCAGAATAGCATGCTTGTTATACTCACTGTGGAACTTAAGGGGTTAATCCTCTGCATTGTGTAAAAAGGCTGTTTTATCCTGTATGCACAGATCCTTCCCCTCCTGCATTGTCTATCTGGGGAAGGCCAGCTAACACAGGCAGGCTAGCCAACCTACACATTCTCAGTTATGTCTTTTATGCTGGAGAGAACATTTCCTTGTTCTCAGAGGTAGCCAGGTCACATGATATTGACATCAAACATGTAGACGTGTATACAAGCTGAAGTGAAAATCTCCTCCTACCTGAACACACAGCTCTGGACAAACTCTGCAGTTTATCACTGACCATGGTATACAGTTCAGCCAAAAAGGTATATAGTGGCAGTATTTTAATGTAAAAAGAAGATGTATAAGCTGTGGGCAGTGTGGGGGGGGCAGATGAACTATTTTAATATTTCTGGGTTTAGTAACACTTTAAGACCCCATTTATAACGCCGTGCAGTGTTTCACACTTTGGTGCAATGCAGTGTAATTTATTACTGTTATTCTGACAATGCTACATGCACCTTTCTTGTTCGTTTGGTGTGTTATTCTGACCTATTCAAATAAATGTATTGGTAGATTTGGTGTAGTGCCGAACTGGTAACATACAGAATCAATTTCATGTAAATCCAACTAGCGGAGGAGATGTGTCCTCCTTGGAGATGGTAAACCTGTAAAAACAGCAGTGTGTGTGTGGGGAGCTGGTTGGAGTCCTTGGCTGCTGCCTTTTTAGTTGCGATAAGAAGATTGCTCATCAGAAAGTAAAACCCTACATATGTGATTAGAATGCCTAGTGTAAAAGAGCCATCTCACTTGGAGGTATGTTTGTGTTGTTTATTTGAAAAAAAAAATGCCAGCCACCGCCAACACATTTTGGGGGAACTGCACTCCCCTTATTCAGGGCTTGAGCAATAAAGTGTAATGGTATTGGGAAGGGAAGATCTTTGCAGCATTGATTAAGCTAGCCATAGACAGAGCGTTTTTCACGGGTTTTTCACCACGGGTTGCATGAAAAAGAAAATTGCTTAATTCCCCCATCAACACAGTCAGTGTTCATGCAGGAATCTCTCCCTCAAAGTCATTGTGTTCTACCGGCGGGGGAGGATGGTTCAAAGGGAGATGTCCCCGCCGGAAGAACACAGTGATTACTGCTAGAGGCTATAATAGCTGTTAGCAATAACCACATGTCCCTGCTGAACTGGCTGAGATTCAGATTGTCTATGGCCATCTTTGAAGAGGGTCAGAATGACCTGATTGCAGAGAGAGGGCCCATAACAAGTCAGCCTCTCTCACTGCAATCAGGTCACACTGACGCACAACCTTAACCCAGCTCTACAAACTTAGAATGACCATTTTTCCCCGATATCAATACACACTATTGCTCAAGCCCTGAGTAAGGGGGAGGCCAGTTCCCCTGAAGCGTGTTGGCTGTATATGATATTTTTGTTCAAATAAATAATATAAAAAAATCTCCTAGCAAGATGACTGGTATTACTCAACACCCCTAACCACATATCCAGCATTCAAATAAATGGGCTGCTTTAGGCTGGGTTCACCCTATCGTCACATGCGGCTCACAGCGGGGGGATACGGTGCATCCCCGTTTACTGTTTCAGGTCCGATTTCAGCCCAAATTTTTGGTCTAAATTCGCACCTGAAATGGACCAAAAGACGCACAGGACTCCTGTGCAAATTCGCACTGGAGACACAGCAGAGATGTGTGAACCAGCTCCATAGAGAGCCGGTTAAAATCTCCTGCTTTTGTGAATTGGATGCCAAGAACCCACATCCAATTAGCAATAGTGTGAACCCAGCCCTAAACGGTTTGTTAACCCATTTATGTAAGACTATGCCAGCCCGTCTATTAGAAGCTGGCATAGCGCACTGTGTAGTTAGTTTTAAAAAACAAGCAGTCTAAATACCAAATTTCAGCTGTCTTCAGGCAGGTCACATGACTTGCGGCCGCTTTAAAGCCCCCTATGGATGTCTTCTGTGGGAGGATGCGTGATCTCCCTCTGACATCAGCGGGGTAGATCACGTGGCTGGTCGCCTCCTCCGCAGAAGCTGTCTCGCAGCTATAAAGTGGCTGGGAGTCACGTGCCCGGCCTGAAGACAGGTGAAATTTGGTATTTAGACTGCTCGTTTTATAAAACTAAGTACTGTACATAGTGTGCTATGCCAGCCTCTAACAGAGGGGCTGGCAGTGACAATTGTAGGCTTTTATTTTTAATAGTAGTAGCGGCGGGGTGGAGACAGAGACACAGACACAGCTGACAGGCTGAAAGGAGGTGGGAAGGGGTGAGAGATTAGAGCAGAGCAGGGCAGCGTATGACAGATGGACGTACTTTGACCACAATGATCAGGGCTGAGCAGCTCTGATTTTCATGGTCAGAATAGAGAGGGCATACATGAAGTGTCAGATTCAGGGTTTTCTTTTTACATTTTAGAGGGAGGCAGATTACACAGCACAAGCATCGTGTTGTGCAATCTGCTATAAGGGGCCAGGATCTGTATATTTTTTTTTTTTGTTAACAAACACTTTAATGTAACCACTTGGACATGTGTAGTAACGAGCGCAACGCAGTGCGATAGTATGAACCCAGCCTAACACAGTAGCTGGATTTCATTTACAGGTGGACACCACTGGGTTTTTCAGAGACCCCAGTCACTAAGGCCATACAGCATGTACACTTGCAACAGGTATGTTTAGTAACATTTTCAATTTATCTGAAGTAGCAAATACAGATTTCTTGTAGTAATAGGCAGTAGATCCAGTACCACTGTCACCTGGAAGCCTTAACTGGAAGCCCTCTTGAAAGACATTTAAGTGACAGACCAAAGCATTGCAATGTATTTGTGGTTGTGAAAAAAGCTGCTTCAGGTATATTCCACCCACAAATGAAATGTAGAAGAGAGCAAAGCCTACCTGTCTACCTGTCTATCTTAGTTTTTATCTAGGCATTGTTGTAGTTGCTCCAGTCCACTGCACTTCCATGTTTTTTTGGAGGTGAGTAGACATTCCAGCTAGAGGGGGTAGTCACTGACGTCACTGGATATTAATAAACTGTCACTGAAAGTTGCACAAAGGTGTAATTTGATATGTGGACTTGATTTATTGATTATTGTCTTTTGGTTGCGCTACGCTATATTTTGTTTGTTAGCAAATTGAGAGTCACATGTGGATAAAACTCTAAGTGGTGTCGGCAGCAATCACATCAAGCGTGATAGTAGGCCAATACATTCAATCATTTAATTCATTCACATTATTTTTGTATTGCATATTGTGCTGATTATATATTGTTTCATATTCTGATCCAATCCTGCTTGTGATGCTGGAATTCGGTTCAGCAGAGGAAGTCACAAGTTATGAAGAAACCGGTAGGAGGAGTCTGGCTGACCGATGCACAAAGAACTAGGAAGTGCTATGGAGAAACTAGGACAGGGGAAACGCCATACGCCGGAACTGCAGACGGGAATACAGGTGACCATTTCACCGCCACACACCAACACATATTAATGCGGTTTTTAAATATATTGAATGTGAGCGTAATGTGATGAGTTTATGTTGCCATTAAATTTATTATAAACGGAATTACACTATTGCACGCCTCTATTATTCCCTGTATGCATATAAGGTGATCTTTGAAATACCAGATAGAAGTTGTGGCTTTACTGATCAGCATTCTTACCAGGAGGTGGAGTGAAAATGGGATCTATGCTTACCATCAAACAGCCATTATATGGATGATGACCATCTAAGCTGTTACTATTTACTACAGGCTTGTTTTTAAAGCCCTTAAGGTGAGGGCACACCTGAAGGGGGAGAGTGCACATGAAGACACCATTTGTTTTACTTATTCCTTTGATATTCCTATGGACTATTTTTGTGTGCTTGCAAATTAATATTGAGGACTGTGTATATACACACTGAGCACTTGCACTTTATTTATACATTTTTTTTATTAATGAGCACTTGCACTGTAATTGGGGATATATTTTATATAATATGACATTATCTTTTTATTTTATTTTTTAGAGTTGTAGTATTATACTGTATATATTTTCTACTCTGTCACCTGTTAATTTTAGTGCCGCACATTGGTTATATATGGAACTCAGTTTAGCAGCTGCTTTTCTGTATCTCACATACAGAATACCTCAAGTAAAGAAGCTCCATTAAGTACACTTATGCCCCGTACACACGAGCGGACTTTTCGACATCCAAACTCCGACGGACTGAGTCCGGCGGACTATCCGATCGTGTGTGGGCTGCAACGGACTTTAGCGAAGCTAAAGTCTGACGGACTTTAGAAATGAAGCATGCTTTAAATTTTCCCGACGGAACTCCGCCGGACCCGGTCCCCTTTGAAAAATCCGCTCGTGTGTGTGCTACTCCGACGGACTAAAACCGACGCTAGGGCAGCTATTGGCTACTGTCTAGGAACTTCCTACGTCGAATCCAGTCGTACGTCATCACGTTCGACTCCGTCGGAGTTTGGTGTGATGGTGTGTGGTCAAGTCCGTTCGGTCGAAAAGTCCGCCAGAACTCCGTCGGAACTCCGGCGGAACTCCTTTGGAGGTCTGTCAGACTTAATCCCTCTCGTGTGTACGGGGCATTATAGTAACCTCCTACCGACCTTGTAAGGTGGTACGTATGCTGTGGGTGCAGTAGATCAGAGGTCCCCACACACCAAACCACGGACCGGTACTGGTCCTTGACCTGTTAGGAACCAGGCTGCTCAGCAGGAGGCACATGGGAAAGGAGAGCTACTAGAACGCTTTACTTCTCCAGCAGCTGTCCATTCCCGGGCTGCAGTAGGGGACACTTTTGTTTTAGGTACAAACTTCATTTAAAGTGTACCCTTCATTCATGGCAATGTACAGCAGTGCATGCTGCGCTCTTGTACATTGCCATGCTACTTGCATAGTGCTTTGCGATAAAAAGGTGCATGTCTGCATTTTATCACAGCACGCTGCACCACACGCATAGGAAAAATTGTCTTCCACAAAACTAGTATCTGATGCCAAAAAAGGTTGGGGAACACTGCATGAGATTACAGAGAATTTTAGCAAATGTAGTGAACATTCAGATTTTAGCTTTATCAGGAATATTTGAGTAGATGTGATATATTGAATACAACATAGGGTGAGTGCTAATAAAACCTAAAATACAGAATGTAAAAAAGAGTTAGGAATTAGTCTGCTCCAGTTGCGAAGAAGCAATTCAGAATTTTCCTGGGTTTTGCCAGGTACTATCAAAAGTTCATCCTAAATTTGGCCACTTTAGCAGCACCTTTAACTGGCCTGACCAGAGGCAAGAATATTTCAGCTGACAGATCTTTTGAAAGTTTGACATTTGAAGCTCTGTGTAGACAGCTGAAGTTGTACCAGACTTCAAGAAAAAATTGTAGTCCAGACCAATGCCTCAAGTGTGAGCCTGGGGGCCAGGACCGGGACAAAGGGTAAGCAAAATGGGGAGGCTGCCCTGGGCGCAATGGTTTACGGTAGGGATGGGGGTGCCCTCCTTCTGTTACAAGGCTGACAGGAGTAGTGATAGTGCCCAGCGAGTAACTGCCGGGTATAGGATCCCCTAAGCCTGCACATGATGAATGGGGTGCGGGGATGCAGTTTGGCATCTTTGACCTGTTCGCTGGATGACCTTGTCCCAGGACTGCTGGGGGGATTTCTGTGACTACTGTTAGATTAGAAAGAATGACTCACAAGTAACTGACAGCAGCAGATAAAATTGATAGCATTGTGGAATTGGTGTGCCTTGCGATTAAGTGGGCACTGTAAGCTTTAAACTTTTGTACAGATCAGATATCTGCAGTTACATGCAGCGTATTGTGACAGAGCATACCTAAAGCCCCGTACACTCGATAGTATTTTCCGACAACGAAACTGTGGATTTTTTTCCGAAGGATGTTGGCTCAAACTTGTCTTGCATACACACGGTCATACAAATGTTGGCCCAAAATTCCAACCGTGAGAACGTTGTGACGTACAAGACGTACGACGAGCCGAGAAAAGGGAAGTTAAATAGCCAGTGTGGCTCCTTCTGCTTGATTCCGAGCATGCGTGAACTTTTGTGCAACGGACGTGTGTACACACGATCTGAAATTCCGACAACAAGTTTTGTTGGCCGAAAATTTGAGAACCTGTTCTCAAACATTTGTGGGTGGAAAGCCCCGTACACTCGATCAATGAAGCATACACACGGCCGGACTTTCCGACAACAAGCTCACATCCAACATTTGCTGTCGGAAAATCAGATCGGGGCATATGAATATGACTGCAGCACTTTGGGTGCACTTTACAGCCTGTTAGGATAATAGGATTTTTGTACTCACCGTAAAATCCTTTTCTCTGTAATTCACCGACCGACACAGCTCCTCTCTGTAACTAAATGGGTTTGTTAGCCTGCCATTAGGAGAACTAGGCAAAAACTGTAACACAATACACAGAACTTTAGTCCCGTCCAGGGGGGCGGACCCTGTGCTAACAACCCTCCCTGCTCCCAGGCAGAACTCAGTATGTCAACAAGCAGTATAACGTAGAGAAAAGGAGGGGTGGGTGCTGTGTCGGTCGGTGAATTACAGAGAAACGGATTTTACGGTGAGTACAAAAATCCTATTTTCTCTTATATTCACCGACCGACACAGCTCCTCTCTGTAACTAAATGGGACATCCCCAAGCAGTGCCAAACGAGGGGTGGGAAAAAACAGCATTAAAACTTCATCCACCATGGCAAGTGGGAACTAGTGAAACTAAACCCACAAAAAAACAGCAGTGTACGGAAAAACACACCGCCATATAACCGGGCATTCTCAACAGGAGAGATCCCCAACACAGTAACCTTTTTGCTTAAGTAATGCAACAGTGCATTAACAAACAGTACTGCGTTTTTATTGAAAAACCAGGAAAAAATCTCAATTGCAACTACACGGCCACCTGCAAAACTTTGCGGCCAAAACAGGCATCAGCTTATGCACTGACGATTACCTTGTAGAACTTGGTAAACGTATGGACAGAGGACCAGGTTGCCGCCTTACACACCTGAGCGTCAGACGCTTGGTGTCGGAAGGCCCAAGACGTTCCGATTGCTCTTGTAGAGTGGACTGTGACTGGAAAGGGGGGCACCTGCCCTTTCAAGGCGAAGGCTTGGACTACAATCTGTCTGATCCACCTGGAAATGGTGGCCGACGAGACCGCCACACCCTTCTTTGGACCAGCCACCGAAACAAACAGTGAGTCTGACTTCTGAAAGGGAGCCGTGGCAGACAAGTACACCTTCAGAGCCCTAACCACATTGAGAGCGTTAAGGGCCACCTCCTTGGGGTGCTTCGGCTTAGGACGCAACAATGGCAATACAATGTCCTCATTGATATGAAAATCCGAAACCACTTTCGGTAGAAAGGGCGGTTGTGGACGCAACACCACCTTATCCCTGTGGATGACCAGATAAGGCGACTTGCATGACAAGGCCGCCAATTCCGAAACCCTCCTGGCTGATGTGATGGCCACTAGAAAGACCACCTTCTGTGAAAGGGTCAACAGGGGAATCTCCCTGATAGTCTCAAACGGCGGCTTCTGAAGCGCCAACAACACCGGAGGGACTACATGGCGAACCCCCTGAGCAAAGGTACTCACTAATGAGTGGGACGGCAGGGGTCGCTGAAAAAAGACAACCAGGGCTGAAATTTGCCCCTTAATGGTGCTCAACGCCAATTTCTGGTCTACACTTTGCTGAAGAAACAGCAGGATCCTGGATATAGAAAAGGAGCGCGGATGCCACCCTTTTTCCTCACACATGGAGATGTAGGCCTTCCAGGTACGATGGTATATCTTCCGTGAAGAAGATTTCCGCTCGCTCAGCATAATTGGAATCACCAAATCCGACAGACCCCGGTTCCTCAGCACCTGGCTCTCAATAGCCATGCCGTTAAAGCCAGCGATGGTAATGCAGGATGAAAGATTGGACCTTGAGATAGGAGGTCCTCTCGCAGCGGCAGTCGCCAAGGAGCGTTTGCCACAAGACACACCAGGTCTGTGTACCAGGGCCGCTGGGGCCAATCTGGGGCAACCAGGATCACTGGGATCTCCTCGGCTTCCACTCTGAGAAGCGGACGTGGCAACAGTTTTAGTGGAGGAAAGGCGTAGATCAGCTGGTACTGATCCCCGGAGCCACCAACGCGTCTGCCCACGGATCTCTTGTCCTGAACACGAATCTCGTCTTGCGCAAAAAACATCAAACCTGCATCAAAAAAATAGACCAAAGGGCCCGCGGGGTTCCTAGGTCATTCTCCTTCATTAGGCAAAATAAAACTGAGTTCTGCCTGGGAGCAGGGAGGGTTGTTAGCACAGGGTCCGCTCCCCGGGGCGGGACTAAAGTTCTGTGTATTGTGTTACAATTTTTGCCTAGTTCTCCTAATGGCAGGCTAACAAACCCATTTAGTTACAGAGAGGAGTTGTGTCGGTCGGTGAATATAAGAGAAATATTATCACCAGACTCAAACCACACTTTGAAAACTTTAGGTCTTTATGAGCCTTCAACTCATACATCTTTATTTAGACAGCATGCAAAGAAGATGTACACAGAGAAATTACTGAACCATAACTTAACGTTCATATTTTTAGGGCAGTGAATAACAATTAATTAATACCGACTTATTACTGTAAGCTAATTTATTTTGTTCATTGTTTTCTATCGCATTAAACAAATCTACATTATATGTATCATCAGGCTGCTATACAGCAGAAATTAAACAAAAAAAGAACACCTCTTCACATTTCACTTCATAAACTTTTGATTTTATTGTAATTATTATTATTATTACATTTATATATTTTATGTAACATTTTCTGCTGCCCAACATACAGCTTAGTGTAACTTGAGTTTTTGTCTTATCACCTTTTAAACTGTACAGTGTTAGCGCCCTCTGCTGGAAACATTTAGACTAGATAATAACATCAAAATGAAACATCACATCCCAATTAGATTCTGTCCACAATATTTCCCCTGCAATTTTCGTAGCTGTTTACTAGATGACACTTTTAACATCATTTAGTGCTCAAAGACTGTTCAACCAGGCAGTTTAATCTTAAAAAAATGAAGTACATATAATTTTTTTTGCATTCATACCTCCCAACGTTCTGAGATGAGAGGGACACCTTCAAGAACATTTCCTTTGGGTGATGGACATATCCTCGGTACACAACTTCATTTGTGCACACCATTAGGAATATATGGTATATGCCAAACATTGGTTAAACCCAGAATATTTTTTTTCTACCACATCGCTCTTCCTTTATGCAGGAGGGAGGAAGGTTTTAGTGCAGATTAATAGTTTTAGTAGTTATAGAGTACATTTTCATAGATATCTGTACACAAGACCAAAATACGGGACAACTAAGGAGGAACAGAGGGATTTGGCTATAAAACAGGGACAGTTTCAACTAAGGTATGGAGGTATGAGAGAATGACTCCCATTTTGACTATTTTTATGAGGAGCTGGGGATTTGTTATGAGGCCAGTGTACGCTAAGAAGACAATGTTTTGCTTCCACTCAATATTTTTACAGTTCAGCTTTAAATATAGAACATAGATTCTGACTGGTTTCTATGGACAACAATTGATTTTTCACTTTCTCCTACATTGGCCTCATTATTTTGCATTAATCATGGCATGAAAAACTAAAAGTGTACATGACCAAAACAGTTTAAAGTGATTTTGAGTGTTCTGAAAACTGAGGACATCCCTTTTCGACAGACTTGGTCCCGCGGACAATCCGACAGACTTTGCAGCTGAGGTCCGCCGGACTTTCAAAACGAACAGACTTGGCCACACACAATCACTCCAAAAGTCAGACGGATTCGAACGTGATGACGTGGAATAAGGAAGTTCATAGCCAGTAGCCAATAGCTGCCCTAGCGTCGGTTTTAGTCTGTCGGACTAGCACACAGTCGACCGGATTTTTCGACCTGACTCGAGTCCGTTGGATAAATTTGAAGAAAATTTTATTTCTAGGTCCGCCGGACTTTTGGGAAGAAAAAGTCCGCTGGAGCCCACACACGATCGAATTGTCAGACGGATTCCAGCCCGCCCGACCAAGTCCGACGAAAAGTCCGGTCGTGTGTATGCGGCATAAGTGACAACTTGCTCTTCACCAGGACACCCTGTAAAAATCACCAGGATCACCCCACCAAGGAGCTGCAGGATTTGGAGTGCTATGATTTGTAGGCAGGGTAATGATATAGCAAAATATAGGCAAGAGAACTCAGCATGGGGCCACCATGAGGCAATGCATTTTAATATACTCCTTGGCTTGTGTGCACGGGCATCTGCAGAATTCTTTTCAGGGGTGAAATCATTTTAAGGTCATCCATGCTCTGCCCCTTTTTGACAATGTCATGAAGGGGAGGGGCTTAGTCATTATCACATAAAGCGCGGGCATGCAAAGTTTTGAGAAACCAGATGCAAAAATGTTATAGAAGGATCAAGCTGCCATTGTCTGATTAGCAATCTGTTTTTATGTTTACAGAGGTTTCGACTACTGACTTTTCTTTCTGAAAATGCCAGCATCATGGCTCTGTTGTTCCAATATATATATATATATTCATTAACCCGGAGGAGGTATGCAGATAAGAATTTTTAATTTTCATTAAACTTTTCTGATTTGCATACAGGCTTTGGCTTAGAAAGCATTCAGACCCATGGGTCAGTATTACAGCCAGGTAAAGAGCATTTTTAAAAGGTTAGCAATGATATATCCTGCATATCTATCATAAAATAATGAATTTAACACCTTGACCGCTAATATAGAAGTAGTGCTGTTAGATGAGCTCCAGAACATAGACAGAGGCTGCCTCACCTCAGGCAGGTGCTGGTGTAGGTGGACAGCTCACAGTCAGCTCTTCAGCCGTTCTCCCTTCCTTCCCTCAGGCTCTGTGTCGGGCTGCCTGGAGAAAATGGAGGAGGTGGGTGAAGCCAAAATTGACCAGGTGCGAAGGAGGAAGATGTTTGGCCCCACTGTTGCTGAATGAAACAGTAAGTGCCTGCCACAGCTTCAGAACCCCCCCTCCCTTTGCAGCATCTTGCGGTGTCTGGGCGCAGTGGCATCACTAGGGTTGGTGTCACCTGGGACGGTAAAACACTGTGTTAACCCCCTCCAATTTTTTGGCCAGCAGCCCAGCATTGGAGCTCGTTGGTGCCTGTTGTCAATAAGGCCTAGACGATAGCAGGTTAGGCACTTTCCAATGGCTCAATCCCTAATGGATAATGGCAGACAGGCCCTCTTACCAGACCCAGCGAAACAGCAGCATTGATCTCTCCTGCTGGATGTTCACTCACTCTGGGTTGCCCAGGCTGTCTCTGCTCAGTAGTGTAAAATTTCTGTACCCTGGCAGTGGTTCAGTCTTTTTCTCTCTGGTGGTGCTGGACAGCAGCATGGCCCTCTTTCTGGTGGCTTTCTCTCCCTGGTGGTGCTGGCAGCAGCATACTTCTCTCTCTGGTGGTGCTGAGCAGCAGCGTGGCTCTCTTTGGTGGTCCTGGGCAGTGTGGCTCCTTATCTGGTGGTGCTAGGCAGCAGCATGGCTCTCTCTCTGGTGGTGCTTGGCAGCAGTGTGGCTCTCTCTCTAGTGGTGCTGGGCAGTGTGTCTTTGTCTCTCTCTCTCTGGTGATGTTGGGCAGCAGAATGACTCTCTCTCTTTGGTGGTGCTAGGCAGCAGCGTGTCTCTCTCTCTCTCTCTGGTGATGCTAGGTAGCAGCGTGGCTCTCTCTCTGGTGGTGCTGCGCAGCAGCGTGGCTCTCTCTCTCTCTGGTGGTTCAGGCCAACAGCATGGCTCTCTCTCCCTGGTGCTGGCAGCAGCGTGGCTCTCTCTGTGGTGGTGTGGGTACAGTGTAGCTCTCTCTCTAATGGTGCTAGGCAGCAGCATGGCTCTCTCTCTGGTGGTGTTGGGCAGTGTGGCTCCCTCTATGGTGGTACTGGGCAGCAGTGTGGCTCTCTTTGGTGGTGCTGGGCAGTGTGGCTCTCTCTCTGGGGTTGCTGGGCAGCAGCGTAGCTCTCTCTCTGGTGGTGCTGGGCAGCAGCGGGGATCTGTCTCTGGTGGTGCTGGGCAGTGGGTCTCTCTCTGTCTCTCTGGTGCTGCTGGGCAGCAGTGTGGGTCTCTCTCTCTGGTGGTGCTGGGCAGCAGTGTAGCTCTCTCTCTAGTGGTGCTAGGCAGCAGCATGGCTCTCTCTCTGGTGGTGTTGGGCAGTGTGGCTCCCTCTATGGTGGTACTGGGCAGCAGTGTGGCTCTCTCTGGTGCTGCTGGGCAGTGTGGCTCTCTCTCTGGGGGTACTGGGCAGCAGCGTAGCTCTCTCTCTGGTGGTGCTGGGCATCAGCGTGGATCTGTCTCTGGTGGTGCTGGGCAGTGGGTCTCTCTCTGTCTCTCTGGTGGTACTGGGCAGCAGTGTGGGTCTCTCTCTCTGGTGGTGCTGGCAGTAGCGTGGCTCTCTCTGTGGTGATGCAGGTACAGTGTGGCTCACTCTCTGGTGGTGCTGGGCAGCAGCTTGGCTCTCTCTCTGGTGGTGCTAGGCAGACACCTTGCTCCAGGGGGGCACATGCCAGTGCATACTACCACACATGCCAACATGCACACGCCCATGCTTATGAACACACCTTGCCATAGCCAAAAGGCCACAACCCAGCACTTTGGCAGCACGCTGACCATAAACAGTATGGACAAGGCGCCTGGATGAACAGGAGCAAACCCTGGTGGCACTGTAACAGGACTAAGCCATTAGTGCAATGTGAGGCACACTGATGGCACGTACACACACTGGGACTATACGGTGGACTTAGTCCAGCGGACAACCTCCGGACTTTGAAGCGGAGATCCGCCGAACTTTCGAGCGGACCTGCCCACACACAACCGGACTTTTCCGGCGGACTAGGTGCGGCGGACAAACCGTCGGACTATGGCGGGAGTCCGCCGGACATTTGAAATAAACGGACTTGCCCACACACGGAGGAAAGTACGTTCATTTTGAACGCGGCTCCAGGTAGACGGGGCTAGCGAAGGAAGTCGCCTTCGGCGGCGAGATTGACACATCACTGGCCCGTCACCTGGTATGTCCATATTAGACCCTTATCTGAGCACGCAGCCCGGCCGGTCAGGAAAGGGGGTGGGGAAGAGCGAGCGCCCCCACCTGCTGAGCCATACTAAGCCACGTGCCCCCAACATGGGGGTGCTTTGGGGAAGGGGGGCCGTGTGGCCCCCCACTCCAAAGCACCTTGTCCCCATGTTGATGAGGACAAGGGCCTCTTCCCGACAACCCTGGCCATTGGTTGTCGTGGTCTGTGGGCAGGGGGCTCATCGGAATCTGGGAGCCCTCTTTAATAAGGGGGCCCCCAGATACCAGCCTCCCACCCTATGTGAATGAGTATTGGGGTACAATGTACCCCTACCCATTCACCTGGTGAAAAAAATAAGTTAATAAAACACAACACAAGGTTTCAAAATAATTTATTGCACAGCTCTGGGGATCTTCTTCCGTCTTGGGGGTCTTCCCGCCGGACTCCTCCGCTATCTTCTGCTAGCTCTTTTACTAGCGGAGTAGCCCGGCTTTCTTTCACACTACCGAACCATTCAGATCCGCCTGTCAGTTTTTCAGGCGGACCTGAACGGATGCTCCATAAAGCTCTATGGAGCATCGGATGTCAGCGGTGACATGTCCGCTGCCATCCGACCCGCTTCGATCCGAAAAAGTGTGACGGAGGAAAAAGCAATTTTTCCATCCATCTGCGGATCGGATCGGGTGACGACGGACACTGCGGTCAGTCGTCATCTGATCTCCCATAGGGGAGAGCGGCGCTGTGACAGGTCCGTCCCTGTGCAGTGTGCAGAGACGGACTTGTCCTCTTCCTGCTCAGCGGAGATCACTCCGGCGATCCCCGCTGAGCAAGCGAATATCCACGGGGCGGATCAGTGATGATCCATCCCCTGTGAAAGGACCCTTAGAGTGTAAAATATGATGGAGCTGTGCATGGTAGCTAATCATTTTCTAACTTCAGCTTGTTCAATAAAGCTTTGACAAAGAAGCCTGGAAGCTGATTGGTTTCTATGCAGAGCTGCGCCAGATTTTGCACTCTCCAGTTTTAGTAAATCAACCCTTGAGTCTGTTAGGAGCTGCTGGTGCTCTGTGCGCAGGAGCCATAAACTGGCATTGTGTGCAGCAGGTGGCGTACCACAGAGAAGGGAGAAGCCCTAAGGAGACAGGGCACCTTTTTAAGTGTATAAAAACACCAGTATGTGAGGATGCTGAATACTGATGCATGTGGCATCTGGCAGCATTAACCCTGGCTAAAGGGAATGTGCAGAGTGTTGTCGCTGGCAGCACTGGTCCAAGGGTGCCACAGCAAGGGAAACAAACTGATATAGGAAGCCTGGAAGAGGCAGGGAGGGCTTTGCATTGCCTGTGGTGCAGTGAGTGGGGGCATACTCTCATCAACTGCCTTTGTCCCCGGAAACCGCAAAAAGTAGAACGGCCTCTCAGAAATCTAGGTCGGCATTTGGAAAACCTATTCCAAATGTCAAGGGAGCGTGAGAGGCTTACTGGCAGCAAAAGTGGAATGAGTTTGCCAAAGCAGCATCAAAATGTGAAACCAGTCCTGGAGCCTGTCTGCTGAGAGTCATGGCAGGTTGCGTTATTGAGATCGAACAGTCCAGAAAAGCCAGCAAGTTTTGTCTGAGAGAGAGTGGAATCCTGTGGAACGGAGGAAAGCATACCATTTAGGAGCTAATAAAGAGTGGTGGCTCAGCATCCAGCAAAAGGTATGACCAAGTGCTTGGGTCTGTTGATACTTCTGGGAACAGGAAACCTGTTTGGCCTGCAGGGGTGTTGGAGAGTCCAGGAAGGCTGTAAGCCCTGTGGCCACATGGGTGAGTTAGCCTGTGAAGGTGCAGCAGAGAAGTGACAATGCTCTCAAACGAAGATCACAACACCTGCCCCGGGGAAGAGTAAGACTTTTGCCATTATAAATGTGCAAAAGACTGACTGTGGGACTATCCCCTGTGAGGTGAGAATGAACCCAGTTGGGTGATTAATTTTTTCTGCAGGGAGAGACTTGCCGCTGTGTAGTACCCTGTGTAGTTGGGAAGCACAAGTTAAAGCTAAACCCAAGGTGATGTTGAAGACTAATAAGGGCATGTGTTCTCTGTATGTGTCTGCGCTAAACCAGAAGAGTGCTTGGACAGATATACTAGGGCTGACCATGGAAATATGTGTGCTAAACCCCTATGTGACAATGGGATTCATTCACAGAACCAGATCACATGCGGTATGTAGGTGTTTTTCCAAATACCGCTTTCGATCCTGAAAATGTCAGTTCACTATTGCCTTCTGCAGTATTTACTGCATAATGAAAAAACCCTCAGTAAATACCGCATTAAACAAGAGTGAAAGTCAATTCACAAAAAAAAAAAAATAAATTAATGCGGTAAATAAGTAGTGTTCCCGGCATGCGATATTTAAGGAACCGGCAGCCGCCTAAATCCTTAACAACCAGTAAAGGATGGTTGTTAAGGAGTGGGCGCCCACCACGTCCTTAACAACCGATGAGTCATCAGCTGTCAGGGAGCAAATGCCGGCAATGAAAAATTAAGAAAAAAACAGTGTGGGCTCCCCCAATCCCACCAATGCCACCCGCTGACTGCTGATGACTCATGGGTTATTAAGGCTTTCAATACTGAAATACTGCATGACTTTATAAAATAACTCGTGTGGTATTTTAGTAGCGTTTTCTAGTGAATGGCAAAAAACTTTT
Organism: Lithobates pipiens; assembly: GCF_037356315.1. Taxonomy (NCBI): domain Eukaryota; kingdom Metazoa; phylum Chordata; class Amphibia; order Anura; family Ranidae; genus Lithobates; species Lithobates pipiens. The sequence continues at coordinate 183,609,097 of NW_027507903.1, forward strand.
TGAAAAACGCTGTGTGGTATCTTACTGAATACTTGGACATGATGTTGGGCTCCACACCACATTGTGAATGGAGCCCAATGTTAGGTGTGACAGAGGTATACCTGGAAACCCACAGTATCAGAGCTTGAGGTTTCCCAGGATAACTGTGGAGCTGTCTTGATGGGTCCCTTTAATTCCTTTATCCCTTTAAAGAGGAAAGGTGGTTTGATAAGCAGATCTCAGGCTCCAGGTGGTCAACGCCTTGAACAGTTTTGGGTGGGAAGAAGTCCCCAACCCAGGGTCCAGGTTTTGTAGAAGACAGTAGGCTGAGAGTGTGCAGGTTTGTTATAAAGATGGACCTGACCGTAGCTTTCAGCTGCCATTAGGACACAGGTATGCTTTACACAAGAGACAGTACTCCATGCTGGAAAGGATAGATTCCTTGTCCACCGAGCTGAGAGAATTAAGATGGCTAAGCGAGTCTGGAGGACTGAGAGAGTTGAGATAACTAGGCGAGTCCAGGGGACTAAGGAAATCTAGAGTCAGGAGATCCTTTGCCAAGAGAGCAAGGAGTGTTTAATAAATGTGGACTGTCTGAACTACAGTTCAGACTGGCATGGACTCACTAAAAAACACCTCTACCACTGAGCTAATTACCTCAAAATATCACAGTGTGTATGTGTGTGTTTCTATCTATCTATCTATCTATATATATATATATATATATGCATGTATATACACTCTTTAGGTGTCTTTTAATTGAAAGCAGTCATTTGTAGATCTATGGGCCTGTGTTGGCTGGCTTTTGTTCACTTTAAACAGATTTTGCATTTCCATACAAGTCTATGGTAGTGTAAATTTCATTTAAAGTGGTTGTATAGTCATTTCTATAACTTTTACCTACATGAAAGCCTATAATAAGGCTTACCTGTAGGTAAAAAAAATATTTCATAAATATACAGTTTAGGAGATATTCCCCTCGCAATGCGCCGCTGACTGCAGCGGCACATACGCACAAGGGATTCTCGGCTGAAAGTCTGGCAGACGCCGGGACCCTGCCGGAAAGAAATTTCCCGCGCACGCGCGGGAGTGAAGAAATCGTGGCTCCGGCCACTCACAGCGCCAGAGCTGCAATACCCGGAAGAAACGCCAAGGGAACATGTCAGCTCCCTCGGTGTGGATCGGGCCAGATGTCGGGGTCTTGTTCTAAGGTAAGGTAAGTATTTCATAATGAGCTAGTATGCGGTGCATACTAGCTCATTATGCCTTTTCCTTTGCAGGTCAGGAAAAAAAAAAAAACTTCAGCGGGTTTACTATCACTTTAAAGCAGGTCAAATGCCGGTCAGAAAAAGGTCATCTACAGGTGCACCCTAAATACAGGTGTATCATGCTGCTAAAAGTGGAGACAGCCTTAAGATTTTTTTACCTTCAATGTGAACTGGTTAATAAAGGAGAACCGCTTGTTTGTTGTAAGATGAAATGAATACAGGCTGCACTATTCCTTACTAAGCACAAGAGGGCCTAGTAGGCTAGAACTAATTACACTGTTTCTCCAAGCATTACTAAACACCCGTATTTATTTTCATTATTCATAATTTTTGTTTCAGAGGTCATTCCAGATCATTGTCCTGTTAATAATTGCCTCAGAAAATGTTTTCATGTTTACATCTGTCTATCATTTCTTTCTTTCTCCTCAAAGGCTAAACCTTCTATTGGACAGGACAGGAAATCTTTAGTAGTTTTCAGAAAAGAGCAAGTAAAATGTAAGCATCATTTTTTTAAATTATAAATGAATGCTACAGTGCTTTGAAAAAAGTATTCACACCCCTTGGAATTTTCCACATTTACTGCAATTACAGCTGCAAGTCTTTTTGGGGATGTCTCTACCAGCTTGGCACATCTAAAGAGTGAAATTTTTGCCAATTCTATTTTGAAAATTAGCCCAAGCTCTATCAGATTGGATGGAAAGTGTCTGTGAACAGCAATTTTCAAGTCTTGCCACAGATTCTCAATATGATTTAGGTCTGGACTTTGACTGTGCCATTCTAACACATGAATAAGCTGTGATCTAAACCATTCCATTGTAGCTCTGGCTGTATGTTTAGGGTCATTGTCCTGCTGGAAGGTGAATCTCTGCCTTAGTCTCTAGTCTTTTTCAGACTCTTATGCCGCTTACACGTGATCGAAAATTCGGCCAGCAAAAGACAGATGAAAGCTTTTGGTCGGAAAATGCGACTGTGTGTATGCTCCATCGGACCTTTGCTTGCCGAATTCCCGCCAGCAAAAGATTGAGAGCAGGTTCTCAATTTTTCGCTCGGAAAAAGTTTTGATCGGAAATTCCGATCGTCTGTAGTAATTCCGACACGTAAAATTCCTACACATGCTCGGAAACATTAAACTTAATTTTCTCGGCTCGTCGTAGTGTTGTACATCACCGCATTCTTGACGGTCGAAAGTTCAGCGAACTTTTGTGTGACCGTGTGTATGCAAGCCAAGCTTGAGCGGAATTCCGTCTGAAAAAACATCCAAGATTTTTTCAACAGAAAATCCACTCGTGTGTACTCGTCATAAGAGGGCAATTAGGGTGGCTAAGATAGAACACGATTAACACAGAGTGGAAGGGAGCAAAAAAACTCTCAAGAAATTCTTTAAGTAAGTAAACAGTAAAAAAGGAGGACAGACCATATTGGCCTCATAAAGAATGAGGAAGGACATCTGGTTACAAAGGATGGAGAGAAAGCGAGGTATTGAATTTGATCTTCTCCTCAGTCTTCTCAAGGAATCCGGGGGCTTCAGTAACCAAAACTGCAGTGTTTATCCTCATGACACAACACAGGAAGCACCCTCATGGCTAACAGAGGACAGAATTAGAATTAAACTTGGAAAACGTACTGCTCAGCCACCGTACTGGTGCCCCCACAATAGGGATAAAACGTTTTTGCGGAAGGGAGTTTAACAAGACATGTGGCCACTCATTAAAATTGGAAGAAAAGAGGTTTAACCTTAAACTATGTAAAGGGTTCTTTACTGTAAGAGTGGCCAGGATGTGGAATTCCTTTCCACAGGCGGTAGTCTCAGTGGAGGGGCATCGATAGTTTAAAAAACGATTAAGCTGCGTACACACGGGCGGACTGTCTGTCCAACTTAGTCCGCCGAAACACATTTCAGCGGACAGTCCGCTCGTGTGTGGGCTTCAGCGGACTTTTTCAGCGTGCAGTCTGGCGGACTAAGTATTTCGGAATTTCCGTAATATTGTCCGTCCTACTTTGGTTTCAGCGGACAGTCCGTTCGTGAGTAGGCTAGTTAGACGGACTAAGTATGGCGCATGCTCAGAAAGGATTTACACGGCGAAAGGTTGCATTGCTGTGTATTGGACGTCCTATTTCTAGTCCCGTCGTACGTGCTGTACACGTCATCGTGCAAGCTTTCGACGGACTGTTTGTTCATCGTGTGTGGTCAAGTCCGTTCATTCAAAAGTAGGACGGACTGTCCGTCGGATTGTCTGACGGACTTAGTTGGCCAGACAGTCCGCCCGTGTGTACCCGGCTTTAGATAAGCACCTGATCGACCACAACATACAGGGATATATTGTACCAGGTAATACTGACATATAATTGCACACATGGGTTGGTCTTGATGGACTTGTGTCTTTTTTCAACTTCACCTACTATGTAACTATATATGTATAATTTACCATATACCGCAAACCGCCATAGCTGTACATCGGTACTTTGACGTAGAACACCTGGGTCTTTAAAAAAAAAGCTAACTGTTTCTCATTTTAGGCCAATATGTATTCTTCTACATATTTTTGGTAATAAAAATCGCAATAAGTGTATATTGATTGGTTTGCGCAAAAGTTATAGCATCTACAAAATAGGGGATAGATTTATAGCATTTTTTTTATACTAGTAATGGATCTGCAATTTTTATTGGGACTGCGACATTATGGCGAACTCATTGGACACTTTTGACACCATTGGCATTAATACAACGATCAGTGCTATAAAAATGCACCGATTACTGTAAAAATGTCACTGGCGGAGAATGGGTTAACACTAGGGGGGCGATAAAGGGGTTAATTGTGTTCCCTGTGTGTGTTTCTAACTGTGGGAGGAGGGGACTGACCTAGAGGAAGTGACTGATGGTGGTTCCTAGCTATTAGGAACTCACGATTTGTCTTTCCTCACAGAACAGAACAGGGATTTGTGTGTTTACATGACATCCAGCCATGAGCATTGGAACCCCTGCAGTGCAGCGGAAGTGCGTGCCTGCTGACTTATAGCTACAAAGGCTCGGGGGATCATGCCGACCTGCCGCAATATAATGACCTTTGTTGCAATATTCAGCTTCGACCCAGAAACTTCTCAGTCTGATGGTCAGTATCATACAACCCACTTCCTTTGAGGCCAGGTTGCCTTGTTGTTGTCCCCCCCCCCCCCCCCCCGTCTGTTACTGGACAATGAAAAGTGAATAAGCACAGTGATGAGCTCATCTCATTCTGCAGCTACATTTGTTTTTGGCAGAGGTTAAATGACATAACTGTATACATTAGATTGTAACATGAAACTGACTTGTTCTCTTTAATCAGAGTTTCATGCAATATTTTCTGTATCCCGTTGCAACCTGATCACACAACCTACTCACATGTGCTTTAAAACATGTCTGTAGTGTCTTGTCAAATGATTTTGAACTGCTGATCAAGAATTTTTAAACGAGTCGGGCACGCGCTGTGTGCTGCAAATGGCCGGGCAATCTTCTGGGTCCTATGACGTGTCCGGGAAGATTGAAGGGAGGGAGGGGGGAGAAGTGATCTTCCTTCGGGCACTGTGGCACCAGGGGAGGAAGTGGGAGCTGGGTGTCTCTAAAAACAGGGTACTTGCTCCTCCCCCAAAAAATTACATGACATACCAAATGTGTCACCAGCACTTAAAGTGGAAGTTCCATTTTTGAGTGGAACTCCGCTTTAATGCATTCTATGCATTAAGGAAAAAAAAAAATTGTGGTGCAGCTGCCCACCAGAGCCCCCCCCCCATACTTACCTGAACCCAATCTTTCCAGCGATAAGAAGGAGCCCAGCAGCTCCAGCTGCTATCTCGAGTCCCCATTGGATAGACTGATAGCAGTAGGAACCATTCGCTCCCGCTGCTGTCAATCAAAACGAGTAATACCAGAGCCAGGGGGTGGGGCCAAGTCCTGCTGTTTGTGTCAATGGATGTAGCAGCAGGACTCGGGAGCGTGCCCGCACGAGTGCCCCCATGGAAATCGGCTCTCCGTGGGGGCAATCGAGAAGAGAAGTAGCCAAGAGCACCGTCGAGTGACCCTAGAAAAGGAGGATCGGGGCTGCTCTGTACAAAACTCGTGCACAGAGCAGGTAAGTATAACATGTTTGTTATTTTAAAAAAGAAAAAAAGAAACCTTTTACAGTTACTTTAAGTGCCAGCCACCTATAAACCTGGTGTGCATATTTACAGGCTCAGCAACTGGTCTTCTCAGAAAAAGGAAATCTAGAAGCAAGATAGTTTTAGGCAATGGGGTAGTCTAGTGCCCTGAGATACACCTGGGTAAAAGAAAAAAAGAAAAACCCTGGATCGTATGCTATTCCTTTGTTTGCAAGTTAAAGCAATATTAATATTAATATGCAAAACAAAAATGCAACATATTGCAGTTTACAAATCTTATAATGTGATGGCTGCATTAAAGGGGTATTAAGCTCAAAAGCAAATATTTATTGTATTACAGCTTACTAATTCTTATGCCGCGTACACACAACCGGACTTTCCGGCAGACTAGGTCCGACGGTCTTCCCAATGACAAAAAATATATAACAACAATATTGCGCAAATAGAAAAAACTAGAAGATAAAAATGTTGAAAAGGTGATGAGAAAAAGGAAAAAAATAATTAATAAGCAATCAGCTGCTAACACGCTAAAATTAGGGACCCTTTTAGCTAAAAGACATATCAAAAGTATAGTGTAAGCGCTCTACTTATATATACCTTAAGGTGATCCAAAATGGTATGTGTCCACGTGTACCACCACATGTGAAATTACCCCAAAGAAACGGGGATGGTGCTACATGGTATCAAAATTTGAATGTACATATAAAATAACATCCAAATATGTGTATAAACAAAAATACTATATGAATGATTGTCCCAATGATAGGACAACCAGAAATTATAAATAAATAATCACAGTGATAAAGTCCATAAATGTACATATAGTCCAAATGAACGTGTAAGATGTTGATCCGAATATGTTGTGGTAACAACCAAAATTCTGTGATATTGTGATCGAAGAAAATAATATTTCACCCTGTGACGATCCCACCACCTTATAGGGCACGAGCTTACCAGATCAATATGACCCTAGTAGACATACGCCTCAGGGGTCAATCAAAGCTTGTGATCTCAGCCAGTATAATGGATCCTGGTTCCTCGAAGCCTCAGATGGGACGTGTGCCCACAACAAGGAGAGTCAGATCCAGACTCTTGGTTCAAATATTTTAACGAGGCAGGAACCAACCTTCTTTCTTTTCTTATTTTAAAGAAAAAGGCCCGTTTAATAAGTATAGATAAAGAAATTAAGGAAATCAAAGATAAGTTAAATATCTATAAAGGGTCATCGGAATACACCTCTCTTTCCTCCAATTTACTCAACCATTTGGAAAAAGAGGACCGAGAACAAAAAAATAAAAAACAGAAAAAATACTCCCGAGATACAAATGACTATAAAACAAACAATGTATTTGGATGGCAAAAGCTATTTCTAGCACCATCCACTGATCATACTATTCCCGCTGTGGACATGGAAAGTAGTCCATATCCTGGAATTTCTTCCTCCCAGGATATGTCCTTCCCTAGATCATACAGCGAGGCTGTACAAAAGGGACCTGATAGGGGGGACACAAAATGTTCAACATCATAGTCAGTATATGTCGATCCCCCAAAAAAGGGGTAGGGGTGGATCAAGAGGAATAAGAGGTGGACATGGAAACCAAAGGGGTCACTCCCATTATAGGAATAGTTCTGTCTCTGACAATTATAATAATTCATCATACTATTCCTCACCACGAACATCATATCCTCCCAACCATCAGAATTATCCCCCCCCCCCCCCCCGAGAGCTAAATTCCCCTAATTATTCCAACCGGGGAATTCAGCACTATGAGGACATACCCCCCTCACAGAACAGGTTTGCACCTTTGCGTGATATGAGAAACTCTGACAACACTTATACCAGGCATTCTCCTTCTCCCTATCCATACAACCCTCCTAATACTAATTATGAACAACAGGGTTTTCACGAAGACCCGTACCCCAAAAAAAGGGGCCAAGAACGAAGAGAGGTTGTAGAGGGGGATGGAGATTACAAAGACGGAAAAAGAAGAAGGCTCTGACAGGACAGGGGGTTTTCAATTTAAGCACCAAGTCCTTCACACCCGAAGAAATGTCAGTTTTAGACAAGGGCTTAAAATTTGCACCCCCCAATAAACTCAACAAATTTTCCACTTTCTTAGATATACATAAATTTACACGGAAGATGAATATCCAAAGATACCTTACATCCAATCCGTATCGTACAGATTATTACGCCAGTACTTCAGGCACTGTCCACTCAGGGTTATCTAATCCCTCCCTTTTCTCTCCCCCAGTACCCACGGCTCCCGCAGTAAAATTTTTTAGAGATTTGGTACTTGGCGATCTAGCCAAATTACCAGTTAAAAAACATTTCTCCACGTCTTTGCCAAAAGCCGCACTGAGGTCTCTTTGTGATCAAAAACAAGTTATAGTACGCCCCGCCGATAAGGGAGGGGGCATAGTTATACTTGATAAGACCAAATATGAGGAGGAAATGGTGAATATTTTAAGTGAACCAGATACATATAGCAAATTACCTAACAACCCTACTAATGTTTACAAAAAACAATTAAAAGCCCTCATTGATAAGGGTTTTGAACAAAAAAAATTTTGAACAAAAAAGAAAAAGCCTTCTTGGTCCCGATATCCCCCAGAATACCTACCATCTATTACCTGCCCAAAATACACAAGAGTTTGACGGCCCCCCCAGGCAGACCAATCGTGAGTGGCATTAATTCTGTCACAGCACGTATAGGCAGATACATAGACTTCTACCTTCAACCATTGGTTAGAAAGATGCCCTCATACATACAAGACACAGGGGATACTATTAGAAAACTGGAAAGTATGCAAATTCAAGGACAATACATCATAGCTACCGCTGATGTAGCATCCTTATACACCTGCATTCCACAGGACAAAGGAATTGAAGCGGTACGCTTTTTTCTAGATCAAGAACACACGTTAGTCCCCTGCCAACGTGACTATATCATAGAATTACTAGAATTTGCTACCAGCCATAGCTACTTTTGGTTTAACGGTCAATATTACTCCCAACGTAGAGGCGTGGCCATGGGGGCCAAATTTGCACCCAGCCTGGCCAATCTTTTTATGGCCAAATGGGAGGAGGATGTCATCTATGCTCGGCGGAGCCCATCATTGCTGTTGTGGGTCCGGTACATAGATGACATCCTCCTCCTATGGGGGGGCTCCCTAGAGGCACTTTGTGAATTCTTTTGTGGTCTAAACAATAACGACAGGGGAATTTCTTTAACCTATCAAACCAGTACGGAAAAAATACAATTTTTAGATTTAGAAATTGGAATCACAACACGGGGCTTTAGTTTTAAAACTCACTTCAAGGCCACCGACCGCAATAGCTACATTGCTATGGATAGCTGCCATCACAAAAGTTGGCTCACCTCTGTCCCACGTAGTCAATTTATTAGACTACGTCGTAATTGTACTGATGACCTCACCTTCCTAGATCAGGCAAATTGCCTAAAACAGCAGTTTTTGGATAAGGGATACCATGCACCCACCCTGGAAAAACAACTACAGGAGGTTGCTCATATAAATAGGGACACCCTCTTACAGGTTAGAACCCCTCGGAACGATAATGATAAATTCAAGTGGTCTTTCATAACCACTTTCAATATGCAATATAGGCAAGTAAAAAACATCTTTAACAAACATTGGGAGGTTTTAAAAAGGGACCCTGTGCTTGGTCCCAACCTTCCCGATAGAGCAAATGTTTTATTTAGAGGGGCCCCTACCCTACGAGGCAAAATTGCCCCCAACATTATTAATCCCCCTATCCAGCCTACCTTTTTCCACAATTTGACGGGCTATTTCCCGTGCAGAAAATGTAGCGTGTGTCAACATAATGCATTGACACAACGCAAAATCTCAGAATTTACATCTACAGTAACTGGGAAAAGATACCCAATTAAATGTTTCTGCACCTGTAAAACCAAATATGTGGTTTATTTAATAACCTGCCCTTGTGGGAAACAGTATGTTGGTCGTACCACCAGAACTTTTTCCACAAGGGTCGGGGAACATATTTCTTTGATTAGAAGTAAATTGTCCAAGCATACGGTGCCGAGGCACTATAGGGAGTGTCACAATAATGATTTACGTGGCACGCACTTTATTGCGATAGACAAATATACTCCACCGTGGAGAGGGGGGCCTTTGACTCGTGGTGTTTCCAGATTAGAAACTTTCTGGATCCATGAGCTTCAGTCCCACTCCCCATTCGGGATGAATGTGGAGTGGGACATTAATGCTTTTATAGACGATTCATAGGATCTTGTAGTACTATTGGTAACTTGCTATCCGGTATCACATATGGAAATCTGTGGGTACATTTATTACCATTTTATTTCATATTTTATATTTTTTATTTCATTTATTTATTTAAGATTTGATCTATTTTTTTAATTTATATTCTTTTATTTATTTTTTGGTAAAACAATTATTTAGATTACATAAGGATTATTGTATGGTATACTATGCATAATGCGATATATCGTGTATGTGCTGATTTTCTATTACTAAGTTTTATTTATTTCTTTAATGGCCACTAGGTGTCATCACGCCACCTTTTTAACCACTTGCTTACTGGGCACTTAAACCCCCCTCAGTCCCAGACCAATTTTCAGCTTTCAGCGCTGATGCACTTTGAGTGACAATTACGCGGTCATACAACACTGTACCCAAATGAAATTTTTATCATTTTTTTCCCACAAATAGAGCTTTCTTTTGGTGGTATTTAGTTACAGCTCGGAGTTTTATTTTTTGCTAAACAAACAAAAAAAGATGCAAAAAAAAAAAAAATCATGTTTTAATAGTTTGTTATAAAATTTTGCAAACGGGTCATTTTTCTCCTTCATTGAAGTGCGCTGATTAGGCGGCACTGATAGGCTGCATTGGTGGGCACTGATGGGCTGCATTGGTGGGCACTGATGGGCTGCATTGGTGGGCACTGATAGGCTGCACTGGTGGGCACTGATAGGCATAGTTAAGGCGGCACTAATAGGCACAGATAAGGCGGCACCGATGGGCACAGATAAGGCGGCACTGATGGGCAAAGATGGGCACAGATAAGATGGCACGGATGGGTGGCACGGATAAGTGGCACGGATGGGTGGCACGGATGGGCACTGATAGGTACCACAGATAGATGGGACTGATGGGCACTGATAGGTGGCACTGATAGGTGGCTCTGATAGGTGGCACTGCTGGGCACTGATGGGCGGCACTGCTGGGCACTGATGGGCGGCACTGCTGGGCACTGATGGGCGGCACTGGGGTGCAGCACCTTTGAGGCAGATTTTGGGTGGCACTGTGGGTGGCACTGCTGGGTGGCACTGTGGGTGGCACTGTGGGCACTGCTATGTGGCACTGTGGGCACTGCTGGGTGGCACTGTGGGCACTATGGGCACTGCTGGGTGGCACTGACAGGGGGGCACTTACTTTATTTCAGGATGGCACTGCGGGTGGCAGGTGGGCACTGGCAGGGGGCAGGTATCCGTTTAAATTGCTGGCCGTGATCGGGACTGATGTCCCGAACACGGCCGCCGGCGATCGGCTTTTTTTTTTTCCCCTCGCGCTGTCAGCGCGAGGAGGAATACTAGCCGATTACCGGCTCCGTTTTATCACATGATCAGCTGTCATTGGCTGACAGCTGATCACGTGATAAGGGGTCGGGATCGACCCCTTACACGGATCGGTGATCAGGCGAGTCTCACGGACTCGCCGATCACAGAGCGCGCCGCGCGCGCCCCTCAGGGGGCGCGCAGGCCGCTCGTAACCGGGACTACGTCAATAGACGTAGTCCCGGAAATGTGGGTCCGCGCTGTTGCCGTCATTTTGCAATAGCGCGGATCCCAAGTGGTTAAGAGCACTTGAAGTGAAGTAACTCTCTCTCTAGAGCCATGTTTTGTTTACATTCTCCTTATGTACCGGAAGTGATGTTCATTCACTTCCGGTTCCGGTGTTCGCTGATGCGCACTTCCGGTTCCGGTTCACAATCGGCGAAATGGATGGTGACATCCTCCTATGTCCACCTAATTCATATCGAGGATTGGTCTCCCCCTTGTTATTTAAAATTAACACACGAGAAGGTTTTTTACCCTCCTTTTTTTCCTATATACCAATGCAAATGCGCGGAACGGACGCAATGCGAGGCGTGGAACGCACGCAAATGCGCGGAACGGACGCAATGCGAGGCGTGGAACGCACGCTAGATCGAGGCGTGGAACGCACGCTAAGGCCACCATTTTCACTTACACCGGAAGTGGGGCCATGATCATTTCCTATTTCCAATTCCAACTTTAAACAGATTGAATGTATAGGTGGAACACACAATAATCGAGGCGTGGTACGCACGCCCGGCCGCCATCTTGGAAATACCGGAAGTGGGCATAATTGCGACACATGAGTGAATTGCTTCATTTTATGGTGTGAGTACCTATATAAGGCAGTATGGCAGTAGCGGTAGCCCACCCCAGATGATGACCGGTGGGTCGAAACGCGTCGGGAGGACTTCGCTACTGCCACCTTTTTCTCTCTGATATGCTGTATTATTCATCTTGGAAATGTGAGTTTTAGCTATATTTTTTTATTAAAGAGTTTTTAAAAAAAACGTTATTATGCCATGTTGGCTTTATTTCTTCATCTTCCATGCCTGAGTTGTTGTCGGACTTGTACTTGAAGAACTGTGACTTCATCTAATCGTTTGTTGGAATCGTAAATGCCATGACTGATATGTCCATTATACTGGCTGAGATCACAAGCTTTGATTGACCCCTGAGGCGTATGTCTACTAGGGTCATATTGATCTGGTAAGCTCGTGCCCTATAAGGTGGTGGGATCGTCACAGGGTGAAATATTATTTTCTTCGATCACAATATCACAGAATTTTGGTTGTTACCACAACATATTCGGATCAACATCTTACACGTTCATTTGGACTATATGTACATTTATGGACTTTATCACTGTGATTATTTATTTATAATTTATGGTTGTCCTATCATTGGGACAATCATTCATATAGTATTTTTGTTTATACACATATTTGGATGTTATTTTATATGTACATTCAAGTTTTGATACCATGTAGCACCATCCCCGTTTCTTTGGGGTAATTTCACATGTGGTGGTACACGTGGACACATACCATTTTGGATCACCTTAAGGTATATATAAGTAGAGCGCTTACACTATACTTTTGATCCGACGGTCTTCCCGACTGACTTTTCGGTGGAGTTCCGATGGACTTCCGAATGAACGGACTTGGCCACACAGGAACTCACTATATCCGTTCGAAAGTCTGTTCATTTTGAATGTGATGACATAAGAAAGGACTAAAAAAGGAAGTTCAATAGCCAGTAGCCAATAGCTTCCCTTGTGTCGTATTTGGTCTGTCGGACCAGCATACAGACAAGCGGTTTTCCCGATAGGAATTGAATCCGTCGGACAGATTTGAAACATGTTCTATTTCTAGGTCCGTCTGATTTTTATAACGAAAAATGATCGGATTAGCCCACACACGATCAGATTGTCCGACGGACTGATCCCGTCGGACCTAGTCTGCCGGAATGTCCAGTCGTGTGTACACGGCATTAGATGTGATGGCTGAATTCGTTCACCTTTTTAGGCTTGTTTTGCTTTATTTTCACCTAGTGATGCAACCAGTAAGTCTGTTATTTTTTAACAGAACAAGCTCTCCTGCAAATGTAGCAGTTTAGAGGGATGAGACAAACCATTTACCACTTACAATAATGTGATTCTTTTTTTATTCATATAAAACCTTTATCCAAAACGAAAAAGAAAAACTATTTGTTGTAACTGCAGTGTGAGCTGGAGTTTAAATTCAATTTGCTAGTACATCTCCCACCTCCCAGACAGATGATGCTGCTGTCCAAAGATGCCCCTGTGCTCCTTCATCCAGAATGGGGGAATTGTAATATAGGAAGTGTGTTACTGGTCAAATCACAATGTGAAAACAGAAGAAAAAAAAGTTAAAAAAAGAAAACTAATGCAGCCACCACAACTAAAGTTTGGTAAGCTGCAAAATATTGCATTTTTTGGTTTTGTGTTTAAAGTGTTACTAAACCCAAGACCCTGCATTCACTATATCTGGTCTCCCACAGTACACAGAACATGGAAATGCAATTGTTTTAGTAAATATAAACTGCTAAATATCATTTCTCATCAGCAGTATATAGAAGTCTTATGACTTCTATCAGTGTCTGATTAAAGCTTGTAAGAGGAGTTTTCATTTTTCCCCGACCCTCTGTCTGGACAGTACTGATTGGCCCTGTACTGATCACTTGCGCGCTCCCAAAAAAAAAAAAAAAACTCTAGCAATACACACCAAACTGAGCATGTGCAGCTTTCCCCGTAAGGCTCTGTTCTATCAAGAAATGGTCTGAAGTCAGTGGAAGAAAGGGGAGATCAGAGAAGACAGGATCAACCTTAGGTTCCACAGTGAGAATAACAAGCATGCTTTACTGCATATACAGACTGATTTTACTGTTTTTACTGTTTACTGTAGTTTTAGTAACACTTTAACATCACTTTAAAGCCAGAGTAAACCACATAAAAAAAAGTGGTTTACCGGGCAGTTTAAGTCATAATGTGCTTGTATGCGTCACATACTAATACGTTATGACAGACTTACCTCAAAAAACAAACAAAAAAAAGAGTAGGGGGAAAATACCCACATCGGATCACTCAAGGCCCCCGTGTTGTTAACCCCATGGTTAACATGTGTGGCCCACTCCCATGCTTTGCGGACTTCTTCAGAACCTGTACAATGGAACATCATGGTCAATTGGGGTGGCAGTAATAGGGCTGCCCTGTTATGAAGTATCATCATTACCAATGTAAACTTTTCTCAATGGGCAATTGGCATGAAAACCACAAAGAGGGAGAGTCCTCATTCACATGCACTATTTCACACGCCTGGCTCAATTAGCTCATTGCTCCCCTACATGCAGAGGTTCTATACCGCTTCTCTTATGAGACCCTGCATGCCATTTAAATACTGGATCATTATTTACCTACACAAGGCTCTATTGAGCTAATGATATGTTAGGTGCACATTACCTTGATAATGGTTCATACCGCATTGTAAACTGATGTCCATGTGTGTCTGGATCCTATGTGTGTGATATGTTTCAATAACAACATTGGTATTTAACTTTACAAGTGCAATAAAATTAATATTTTTATATCTTTACATACCATTTCAGGCCTCTTTATACCTACCTTTTTGAGGGTACTTTCCCCCTACTCCTTTTGTTGTAGCAGTTATGTTTAGGTATGCTGACCCACACTTTATTATGCAGCGTACACACAACCGTTTTTTGCTGGCAGAATAAACTCTGATGGTCTTTCCGACTTCTGCTGAAACGCTCTTGCCTACACATGATCACACCAAAGTCCGATCGTTTAGAACGTGATGACATAGGACCGGACTAGAAAAAGGAAGTTCAATAGCCAGTGGCCAATAGCTGCCCTTGTGTAGTTTTTGGTCTTTTCGGAATAGGTCCGCTGAGGCATACACACAATCGGATTATCCGATGGTATGATTCCGTCGGACCTTTTCTGACGGAAGGTCTGGTCGTGTGTATACGGCATGAGGGTTGAAAAATAGATGTTTTAAACTGTCCATCCTCTCAGGTACTATATGAATTTACCTGAAAACAAAGCCCTCCAGCAATGCGTTGTCGCCGCTGAAGGCGCTCCATCATCATTCGGTCTTCTTTCGGGTTTGTGAGCTTCGACTATATGAATGGCATATCAATGACATTATGACCAGCATGCGCCAGAGTCACTGTTTACAGCAGGGCTCTGAAGGAATGGCATGGGTATACTGTTCCTTCAGTGACATCACCAGCTGCAAATAAAGTAAATATCTCCTAAATGTACGGTACCTATAGGTTTGCTTATTATAGGCTTACCTATAGGTAAAACCATACACAGGAGTTTACTCCCACTTAAATTCTTTTTTTTTAATTTCTCTTCTTTTTTCCAACTGGTGATCTGGACATTAACATACTTTCTGTCTTATAGTGGCTCCCGTATCAATAGAGGAGCAACAGAGTCACCCTTGCACAGTAGCATTGTTTGGCGAGGGTAGTGTTAGCTGGACCAGTAGATTCAGTTGACTTTAATTAACAAAAAAAATCCCAATTCCAGCTAACACTTTTTAAGTACCATATTTATCGGGGTATAACACGCACCGGCGTATAACACGCACCCCAAGTTTAGGAGGGCCTTTTAAGGAAAAAAGTTTTAGGAGGGAAGTTTAAGGGGAAAAAAACGTACATTTAAATGCCCCGTCAATGCAGCCTTATCAGTGTGCATCTGCAGTCTTGTCCATCATTGCAGAATGATCAGTGTCATTTGCAGCTTGCCCCACGCTGTTTGCAGCCTTGCAGAGTGTCATTTGCAGCTTGCCAGTGTAATTTCCAGCTTGCCCAGCACCGTTTGCAGCCTTCCATGTTAAAATATCCCGCCGCTGAGACAGACCGAGCGAGCGCCGCCGAAAAATACAGAGCGGCGCCGAAAAAGACCGAGCCGTCTGCTCGGCTCCGCTCGTAGTCCTGCCTCCCTGCTGTTTCTGGAGCGAGCGCTGCTGAAAAAGACCGAGCCGACTCTACTGTGTATTCGGCTTGGCTTGGCTCGCAGTCCCGCCCAGTGTGGGCGGGACTGCAAGCCGAGCCGAGCCGAGTACACAGTAGAGTCGGCTCGGTCTTTTTCGGCAGCGCTCGCAGAAACAGCAGGGAGGCGGGACTACGAGCGGAGCCGAGCAGACGGCTCGGTCTTTTTCGGCGCCGCTCGGTATTTTTCGGCGGCGCTTGGTCTTTTTTCCTCACAGACAGTGGGAATCGGCGTATAACACGCACCCACGACTTTCCCCCGATTTTAAGGGGGAAAAAGTGCGTGTTATACGCCGATAAATATGGTAGTTACTGTAAATGAACATTTTTGTCCTTTTGAGATAAAGGATTGGCTCAACCCTCTAACTGCCACTTTTGCGCACAGCTTGATCTGTTGAAGTAAGTTAAAGAAGAACAGTTTTTTTTTCATTCCCCCAGCAGCTGTACTACAGGGGTTTATTTACTAAAACTGGAGAATGCACAATCTGGTGCAGCTGTGCATGGTAGCCAATCAGCTTCTAACTTCAGCTTGTTCAATTTGACAATAAAACCTGGAAGCTGATTGGTTTCTATGCACAGCTGCACCAGATTTTGCACTCTACAGTTTTAGTAAATCAACCCCACAAAACCAAGGCCTCCATCTACACAAATGAGGTATATGGAGGAATCCCAACTGCCAGGACATTGTATTCCGACAGCGGCAATCTCTGCTGTCAGAATAAACTGATCAGCGGCTGCAGTCAAAAAGTTTATCAGCTTGTCCTTTTGACAGAAGTCGGTCAATCAATCGACTTCTGTCAAACAGGGATGGCCCTACACACCAATTGGAATTTGCCAGTCCCTGCTAAACCAAGTGAATTTCTATGACCAACTTTGGGGCCAACTTTACTGGATCAACAGCTAAAAAAAGTTACAGGGTGGACTGCATCATATATATCACTTTTGATTTTGTGTTTTATACTACTTAAATTTTTGAATTGTTCCTGTAGGTATCTGTTTTTGTTTTTGTGTTTGTTGCAAATAGTAAATTACAAGCACGGGTTAAATTTGGCAGTTGGAAAGATTTTGAGTTTGAAAATGTTCATTGTAATTATTAATGTAATTATTAATAAGTTAGTAAATTATTTTAGTACAAAATATGTGATTACTTTTATAGGCTAATCAATAAATTTTTTGATTTGAAAAGGTGTTTACATGGGTGCACATTACAGGAAGACATCTACTAAAACATCATCAACAACTCTACAGGGGTAATGCTGTATATTACTCTTCAAGAGGAAGTAAACCCTGATGGGTTTACTTCCTCTTTCATTCCCTGCAAAGGTAAAGCATAATGGACTACTATGCATCGCCTAGTAGTCTATTATGTGTCACTTACCTGACACAGGAGCCAGCAAAGTCACAGCTGTCCCCTGTAGTTCCGAGCGTCCATCTTCTTGGTGGGTCTGGATGACGGCACTCCCACGCATGCGCACAGGAGCCGACACTCGCGGCATATCGCCGCGATCTGCGGCTTACCCAGTGCGCCTGCGCGCCGCTGTCTATGGCACATGCGCCATAGACATCGGAGCCTGTATTTCGGCAAATATCTCCTAAACCATGTAGGTTTAGGAGATATTTCTTGGACCTACAGGTAAGCCTTAATCTAGCCTTACCTGTAGGTCAAAGTTGGTTGTAAGGTTTTACAATCACTTTCAGTCACCATCTTATGGAAAAATAAATTAATTTACTGTTACAAATGGTACAAATCAAGCATTAACTTGTAAAATTGCTGAGAGCAAAGTTCCTACAAATAAAATATATGTTTCATGGGCCTACTTTTAACTACAAGGGGTAACAAGGGGTCATGCTTGAGCTGGAAATTTCCAAGGATATTTTAGTTTCACCTCAATTCTCAGCTTCAGTAAGGAAAGGTAATTGTAGCCTGACCTTGTGTCTTCATGTCATGCATCTGTCATTTGCTGGCTCATTATTGGTTTCATCTTCTACTTTACACAATAAAGTCTGATCTGGTTGGAGAGGTAATGCTATTAGACAACTATCAAACCATCTATTACCTGAGCCTGTGAAAGAAATTCTTTACGGGGAAACCTACAAGCGCTGTATTCATTATTCTTAGCTGTACTAGATGTTAAAGAAAAAACGCTGATAAACAGCAAATGCAGTACACTAGATATCCCATGTATATAAAAGACATATTTACGGATTGACTTGATAGAAATTACAAGATGGATGAGTAAACATACCCAGGTTGACAATGTTATATTCGACTTTATAGCTGTTTTGTAGTGTGATGAAAAATATAGTAACTGTGTACTAATAATCCTATAGGAAACAATATGGTGGTTATGCAGTATTCTATTTATGTAACATTCTAGTGAGTATTGGGCACTCTTACTAATGTATCATACAAAACATACTTAAAGTGAATGTAAACCCTCTCCTATACCCAGTAAAGTAAACAGCCTCTGATGATACACAGAGATGAAACCAATCTCCCTACATAAGTTTTATATGTATATCTGCTGTCTTCAGCTTTATATATTCTTTAGAAAGTTCAAATCTTGTTACAGATTTTCTCTTCCTGTTCACCACCGAGAGTGAAGTCTGGGCATACAGCCAAGACAACTGATTGGAGGAAAGGCACACACCCCCCGTCCACATTGGCAAAGCAAGGAAGTAATGTGCAGAGTTGTGCTGTGAGAAGGCAAGCTGTATGTTAATCTATTTATAGAAACTTCCCAGGATATAAATTTCAAGCTGCTTTTATTTCCTCTGTCCTAGAACTTCTTAGAAGTTATCAGGCTGATAACAGAGCTACAAAGCAAGTGAAAGCCACGGGGCTCAGTGCTTTGGAGAGAGATAAGAAAACACTACAGATAGATGTGCCCAGCTCAAATTTCATGAATCGGGTTTACATCTACATTAAGTAGCCAATTAGTATAAAAGACCACTTACAAAATCAATGCTCATACACACCTTAAGCTCCTTAAGCTTGTACTCTTAATTATTATGAGGTCATATGTGTGAACACAGAAAAAGAGGTGCCACGAAGTCATAAAGCAAACCTACAGTATATAACATGAAGAAATTATATATTCGAGTATAGGCCGACCCGAATTTAAGGCAACTAACTTTACCACAAAAAACTAGGGAAAATGTATTGCCTCTAGTATAAGCCTAAGATGGGAAAATGCAGCAGCTACTGGGTAAACAATGCCCATCTGCAGCCTTACTGTGCCCATTTGCAGCCTCATTGTGCCCATTTGCAGTCTCCCTGTGCCCATCTGTAGCCTCATTGTGCCCATCTGCAGCCGTACCTTTGATTACTAAAACAGCGGGTGTCTCCCGCTGTGTTATGCAGTCTGTTTCCCAGCACTGTATCAGTGTTCTTCTATCACGGACAAGGAGGAGGCGGGGCTTTGTTACACTGGACGGCTGAACAGACTGCATAACACAGCGGGAGACGCCCACTGTTTTACTAATCAAAGGTAGGGCTGCTATATGGCTCACTCGAGTATAAGCCGGGGGTGGGGGGGGGGGGGTTCAGCCTAAAAAATAGGCTGAAAAACTCGGCTTATTCTTGAGCATATACGGTATATTTATTCATTCATACTGCAGTTTGATGAAGAGCAATGATATAATTGAAACTATGCAGTCATGCTTTTTTATTTTTGTATGAAGGTGTTCATTTGAAGCAAAAAATACTTTAGTGCAAAACTTGGAGATCCTGTTCTAATTTTTCTTGGATATTTATTCATAAAAAGATAAATAAAAACACAATATAGAAGATTAAACAAAAATCCTCAAAATAAACACTCAGACATTTAAAATACAGATCAACAGAAACCCATAACCCATAATGTGTATGGCCTTATTCATTTAGGGAGATATATACAGCTGGTTTCTATGCAGAGCTGCACCAGATTTTGCACTCAACCCCATATTCTAATATTATCATAAAGGGAAAATAACCTTGCAGTCTAAGATGAACAACAAAAGTGAAATTTGGTGCATAGGTGATATCTGTCCAATACTACTCCAGATGGAGAGTGTATGTAAATTAAATCTCATGATAATAATTATTATTATACAGGATTTATATAGCACCAACAGTTTACGCAGCGCTTTACAATTTAAAAGGTAGACAAAACTGTTACAATATAATAAAAAATACAAGAGGGCTAAGAGGGCAGTGCTCAGAAGAGCTTACAATCTAATAGGGTGGAGAAAATTGTACAAAAGGTTGTAACTGTGCGGAATGAGCAGATGTAATTGATAAAGGATTAGTTGGAGATGTGATAGGCTTCCCTGAAGAGATGAGTATTCAGGGATCACCTGAAGGCAGCCAGAGTAGGAGATAGAAGGACAGATTGAGGTAGGGAGTTCCAGAGGATGAGAGAGGCTCTGGAGAAGTCCTGGAGATGAGCATGAGAGGAGGAGACAAGGGAGCTTGAGAGCAGGAGGTCTTAAGAGGAGCGAAGAGGATGGTTTGGGTGATATTTGGAGACAAGATTGGTGATGTAGTTCAGGGCAGAGTTGTGAATGGCTTTGTATGTTGTGGTTAGTATTTTGACTTTAATCCGCTGGGTGATCGGAAGCCAGTGTAGGGATTGGTGGAGAGGGGTGGCAGACACTGAGCATTTGGTAAGGTAGATGAGTTTGGCAGCAGCATTCATGATAGACTGAAGAGAGGTTAGCCTATAGAGAGGTAGATATATGAGAAGGGAGCTGCAATAGTCAAGGCGAGAGATAACGAGGGAGTAAGTAACTTGGTGATCTCATTAGTTAAAAAGGGGCGAATTTTAGAGATGTTATGGAGGTGAAATCTACAAGCTTTTAACTATGATTGGATTTGGGGCTGAAAGGACAGGTCAAAGTCTAGGATTACACCTAGTACCCTGGCATAGTGGGAGAGATTAATGGGTTGCATTATTGATTTTGATGGAAAAGTCATTGACATCAACACCTCAAATGCGCAAAGGTGTATAAAACAGACCAACAGGGGTGTAATTGATATAAACGGAGCAGTGACTTGAGGTGGAAATAAGAGAATGCAACACCCAAAATACTTGGTATAATTGTGGAGGGTAGCCAGTAGGGAGTGATGTTATGTAGGCTATGTGGGGAAGCAATGAGGAGCTACCTCAGAATCTTCAATGCATTGTGCCGCAAGGTCACAGGTCACTAGCAGGATGGCAACTGCCCAGTGTGTTTCTACCCTATAAATGGCAGACTTTTGAATTTTCTAGATTTACCAGACTTATATTTTTTAATATGTACTACTCCTGAACATAAAATATAGAGAAAAGATAAACAAAACCATACATTTATTTGAATAAATATTCATATTTTAAGGACCATCCCATTGTACAAATCTGTCTAACAAATGTATGTAAAATTCTGTTTGCTGCATTCACCTTAACACAGCTGTGCAAACAAGTTTACTTGGTGATACTGATTTTCCTCCAGCCTTTATTTTCTGTAAGAAGTATTGACACAGCAAAGTGATAACAAGAGCTTTGGTTTATTTGGTTTGAGTTCTTAAGGTATAACTAAAGGCAATAATGTTTTTATCTTTGGACAGAGTAGACAGAGATTATAACACCCTATAGGTTTTTATTGCTGTCTATATCCCTGTTAGAGAGTTTCATCCTCTCTATTTGTCCTGTTTACCATTATCATTGAAAGTGACAATAAAAGGATATCCAATGTTGTGAGGAGTTGCGCAAACTGTTGGTGCTATGTAAATCGATAAGTCTTGTATAATAATATCAATATCCGAAGTTTTGATTTAGCCCCAGAAATGTTATAGGGGGAAATCTTCCAATGGGGCACTAGTTCTGGTGACATGGGAGAGGGGCCCAAGGTATTCCCCTAATTTGCAGGGATTTCCTCTCACTTCCTGTTTGGCTATGGGACAGATAGTGAGGCGAAATCTCCCCAATGGGACACAGATGGGGAAAAAAACTGACATGGGTTATAACCCTTCCTTGCTCAAATTGAAATGTTTTTAGAATAGTTCTACTTCTATTCTAAGTTTATATACACTTTAAATAGTAAGTTCCGTATTTATCTGCATATAACACATGCCAGTGTATAACACGCACACCAAGTTTAGGAGGGAATTTTAAGGAAAAAAACTTTTAGGAGGGAAGTTTAAGGGAAAAAACTTACATTTAAATGCCCATCAATGCAGCCTTATCAGTGTCCATCTGCAGCCTTGTCCAGTGTCATTACAGCCTTGCCAGTGTCAGTGTAGCCTTGTCATTGCAGCCTTGTCATTGCAGCCTTGCACCAGTGTCATTTGCAGACTTGTGTGTGTAGCCTTGCCCCAGTGTCATTTGTAGACTTGTGTGTGTAGCCTTGCCCCAGTGTCATTTGTAGACTTGTCAGTGTAGCCTTGCTCCAGTGTCATTTGTAGACTTGTGTGTGTAGCCTTGCCCCAGTGTCATTTGTAGACTTGTCAGTGTAGCCTTGCCCCAGTGTCATTTGCAGCCTTGTCAGTGTAGCCTTGCTCCAGTGTCATTTGCAGACTTGTCAGTGTAGCCTTGCACCAGTGTCATTTGCAGACTTGTCAGTGTAGCCTTGCCCCAGTGTCATTTGCAGACTTGTCAGTGTAGCCTTGCCCCAGTGTCATTTGCAGACTTGTCAGTGTAGCCTTGCTTCAGTGTCATTGCCGCTTTCCAGTTTAAAAATGGCGTAGCGACTCTCGGCCCCTCTCGTCGCTCTCCGCTGATTGTGAGCGGAGGAGCGAGCCGCAGAGATCATAGCCGAGTGTAATCTGCTAGACTCGGCTCTGCTCACAGTCACACCCAGTCCCTGTGTTCATCATAGAACTGGGCATGATTGTGAGCGGAGCCGAGTCTAGCCAAGTGCACTCGGCTATGATCTTGGCGGCTCGCTCTTCCGCTCACAATCAGCGGAGATCGGCGGGAGATTAGCATAAAACATGCACCCATGATTTCCCCCTGATTTTAAGGGGGAAAAAGTGTGTGTTATACGCCGATAAATACGGTACGTTCAATGCATTCTGTATTTTAGAGAAGTATGAAAAATATCAAGATAAACTACAATGTGTACATTCTAGAGCAGCCTTTTTCAACCAGGGTACCCTGAGGTTTCCTCAGGGGTGCCTTGGCGAAATGCCTAACAATTACCCAAAAATTGTATACAAGCCAGTGTGTGGATGAAGCCTGCCATTTAGTTACATAAAGCCACAGGTTTCCATTGTACACCATTATGACCTTCTATCTGCCAACCTCCTAACCACCAATGACATCATCAGTTAATAAGGAGGATGTCAGTCATCTGTATAACATCCTGGTTTGACCTTCCCCTGCCCCTCTCCATCGGCTTTGGGGTCACGTTAGCTGAGTGATGGAGAAAAACTGAGGAAGAAGACAAACATTGGAATACTAACTGGTATCAGCTTGCACATTTGACGTGGGGTCTCTTACCTGTGTGGATGTTGCTGCATTATGTAAAATGAGTAGAATAGTTTTTACATTTTAGAATGGTGTGCCTCAAGACTTCAAGAGTCCATAATTTTAAAGGGTGCCTCAAGACTGTCCATAATTTTGAAGGGTGCCTCGAAATTGGCCATAATTTTAAAGGTTGCCTTGAACGAAAAAAGGTTGAGAAACACTGTTCTAGAGGTAACTGTGATACAAATGATACTTTTTTAGTGTCCCCTAGTGGTATAGAGACATTCCAGGATTAATCTGAACAAAAGTATTGGTGTCAGCAGTGTAAGCCAGGCTAGGCTACCATGTCCACAGAGACAGAGGTGGGCCAATGAGTGGGCTGCTACTGCAGATAGGGGAACAGGAAGGGAACACAGGGGTGTGGAGGAGAAATGTAGGAGCAATTTTATTAGTGGGAAAGCAGCAACGGACAAATGCAATTTCAAACTAGAAACAGAAATATGTGCAGCGCTGCACATATTTCTGTTTCCAATGTGAACTTTAAAAAATTGCAGCTGTGCCCAAGCCAGTTGTTAAAGGGTTACTAAAACCTCAGTTTTTTTTTTTTTTTTTTTTTATCACAAACATTTCATACTTACCTCCACTGTGCAGTTAGTTTTGCACAGAGTAGACCGGATCCTCCTCTTCTGGGGTGCCTCAGCAGCGCTAGTAGCTCCTCCCTACATCGAGTGCCCACGTCGGAAAAGTGATTTCCTTTGGTGGACACCCGTGCGGTTTATTCCTATTATAAGGAATGTAAACATCTCTTGTAATAGAAAAAAGCATGACAGGTCCTCTTACATATGAGATCTGGGGTCAAAAAGTCCTCAGATTTCATATTTAGACTAAAATGCAATAAAATAAAATAAAATTGTAATTTAAAAAAACATTTAAAAAAATTGTCCCTTTAAGAGCTGTGGCTGGAAGTGACATTTTGACGTCGCTTTCACCCAGCAAATGTATGGAGATGGTTGGGGGTTGGGTTCCCCTCACTCATCTCCATACCAAGCAGGAGACAAGATGCGATCATCTCCGCTGCTGTAAGTGGTTAATGCATAGAATGCATTAAGGTGAAAAACCATAAGGGTTTAAAACCCCATTAACCACTTGACATCCACGCTATGGCTGAATGACGGCCACAGCGTGGATGTGAATTCCCAGGAGGCCGTCATATGACAGCCTCCCCTGTGCACACGCCCTGTGCACGCTGTGATCACCGAGTCACTGAGACTTGGGTGATCACCGATCTGAGTAAGGGGCCGGTCCCGGCCCCTTACCATGTGATCAGCTGTCAGCCAATGACAGCTGATCACATGATCAAAACAAAAGCTCGAAGATCTCTTTTTTTTTTCTCCTCGCGCTAACAGCGGAGGAGAAAAAAAAAGCCGATCACCGGCTCATCTTAAAGGGGCATCGGGTCCCGAAATGGAAGAGGCAAATATGCCTCATATATGTCATGTGAAAGTGCTCACAAGTGCCACCTATCAATGCCGACCAGTGGTGCCACTCAGTGCCACCTACAAGTGTTGCCTATCAGTGTAACCGATCAGTGCCCATCACTGCCACCCATCAGTGTCCATCACTGCCACCTATCGGTGCCCATCAGTGCCTTCTCATTAGCGTACATCAATGACGGACAAAAATTACCGGCTTTAAAATTTTATAACAAAATAAAGACGTTTTTTTTTTTTTTTATTTGGTCTTTTTACATTTTTTTAGCAAAAAATTTAAATCACACAGGTGATCAAATACCACCAAAATAAAGCTCTATTTGGGGGAAAAAATGATAAAAATTTAATTTGGGTACAGTGTTGTATAACCACGCAATTGTCATTCAAAGTGCATCAGCACTGAAAGCTGAAAATTGGTCTGGATAGGAGGGGGGTTTAAGTGCCCAGTAAGCAAGAGGTTAAGGATCGGGCCCGCCGCGCCCTTAATAACCAATGACTCATCAGATGTCAGCGGGATTTCCAGCTTACAGCTGATATTTAAAGAAAATAAATTCCGAAAAGAAACAGCGTGGGGTCTACCCCAAATCAGGCCCTTCGGGTCTGGTATGGATCTTACCCCACACCAAAACTTTTTTTTTTTTAAATGCCATGTGGTCCCCCCAAGATCGTCTGGTATGGATTTTTAGGGGAACCCCACTCCAAAATGAAAAAAAAGAATACCAGACCCTTATCCGAGCATGCACCCTGGAAGGCCAGAAAAGAGGGGGGGATGAGCGACCACCACCCTCCTGAACCCTACCAGGCCACATGTCCTCAACATGAGGGGGTGCTTGCGACATCATTGCTTGAGACATTGCTTGAGACATCATTCACCCAGCATGCCCCGATTGATGATGTCACAAGGGGGTGGGGTCACCCAGTGACATCACCAGGAGGCCTCGCCCCTTCATTTATTTAGTGGCAGCTACAAAGAAGAGCTATCAGAAGGTGGGAGCCAGCATCAAAATTGTTTTCTTTTGGTGGTATTTGATCACGTCTGCGGTTTTTATTTTTTGCGCTATAAACGAACGTCAATTTTCGGGGAAAAAATATATATTTTTTACTTTTTGCTATAATAAATATCCCCAAAAGTGTTTTTAAAAAACAAATTTCTTCATCAGTTTAGGCTGATATGTATTCTTCTACCTATTTTTGGTAAAAAAAATTGCAATAAGCGTATATTGATTGGTTTGCGCAAAAGCTATAGCGTCTGCAAACTATGGTAAAGATTTATGGTATTTTTATTATTATTTTTTTTTTACTAGTAATGGCGGTGATCTGCAATTTTTAGCGACATTGAGGCGGACAGATCTGAGCTCCAAAAATGCACTGATTACTGTGTAAATGTCACTGCCAGAGAAGGGGTTAACACTAGGGGAGCGATCAAGGGGTTAAATATGTTCCCTAGTTAGTGTTTCTAACTGTATGGGGATAGGACTGACTGGGGGAGGAGACATATCGTTGTTCCTACTTAGTGGGAACAAACGATATGTCTCCTCTTCCCTGACAGAACAGGGATTTGTGTGTTTACTCACACAAATCCCCCCTTCTAGCTCTTGTTCCCACAATCATGAGTGGATCCCCCGCTGTGCCGCGGGCGCGCGCGCCTCTGTTGCTGCCTCTGTCCACTACCACCTCTAGGACCAAGAACTGATCAAAGCGATCAAAGACTGCTGATTGCTCAGTTCTCAGTGTTCAGTGAGCAAAGAGTTGGAGCACCAGGTTGTGGAGGGGGTGGGAGCAGCTAGCTCAGGCTCTCATAAGTGCACTGAATGGTTGAGCCAGCTGCTGCTCAGGCATTTAGGTGGATCTCAACATTAAAGTTGGGATCTCTCCAGAGCCTTGGCCTTCTGCGTGACGTCAGCCGGCAGTGGAAAAGAGCTTTGGCCCTACTTCTTCAAGGTTTTTTACCTTAATGCATTCCCTGCATTAAGGGCCTTTACACCAAATTCAGTTGGATGCATTTTAGATGGCATTCCCATGGCATAGGCAGTCCAAAATCCTGGTTATCCTATGGATGTAGTTCACGCTATTACAGTGCACTGCAGTGAAAAAAGCACAGCAAGCTGCATTTTTCCAAGCCACAGATGCACACATGTAAATGCACACAAATACACATAAAAGAAATAAGAAATTACCTCACATGACAAATGCAGAGTAAATAATGTGTGTCAAATTCATGCAAATGTGAATGCAAAAACGTTCAGTGGATGTGTGGTTTCTGCTGTGAATGGGCCATAAGGTAAAAATCCTTCTGTTATTAGGATTCCCCCAGCCCCCCCTATACTTACCTGAGCTCGATCGCAATCCAGCACTGCACCTGAGAGGGAGAGTTCACACACACAGGGGGACACTGGAGGGAGAACGCACACATAGGGGAACACTGGAGGGAGAACATACACACAAACACACACACACACACATGGGGACACTGGAGGGAGAGCACACACACAGGGGGACACTGGAGGGAGAGCACACACACAGGGGGACACTGGAGGGAGAATACACACACAGGGAGACACTGGAGGGAGAACGCACACACACAGGGGGACACTGGAGGGAGAACATACACACAAACGCACACACACACGCACACACAGTGGGACACTGGATGGAGAACATACACACACACACACACACACACACACACTGGGACACTGGATGGAGAATGCACACACACACACAGGGGGACACTGGAGGGAGAACGCACACACACACACAGTGGGACACTGGAGGGAGAACATACACGCACACACAGGGGGACACTGGAGGGAGAACGCACAAACAGGGGGACACTGGAGGCAGAACGCACACACAGGGGGACACTGGAGGGAGAACACACACACAGGGGACACACACACAGGGGGGCACACACACACAGGGGGGCACACACACACACAGGGGGGCACACATACAGGAGGACACTATGGGATGGGGGGACCCGGGCCCATACATCTGCACCCCCCCACGTGTAGTGGCCCTGGTATTTCAGCTTCACTCACCGTCGACTGCCGATAATCATACTTCTAATGGTATGCTGCTCCCCGCCGCCCCTTCCACTGTTCTTGTCCATCCCAGGTGATGTCACGACGCATACAGTACAAGCCCCTGGGACGGACAGGAGAGAAGGAAGGGCCAGCGGGGAGCAGCGTGCCGTTAGCAGTATTATAATCGGCAACAGCATGTAGTACAGCCACTTCAAGTGGCCTGTCATGTGACCGAGTCCGAGCCCCTAATGGCCGCTGGCCCTCGGGCGCCGCCCGAGTGACCGACTGGTCAGTCCGCCCCTGGTTATTAGGGATGGTCTCAATGTTCGAGTCGAACGTAAATACAGTACATTGACGGCTGCTGATTGGCCAAAGCATGCACTTGACTTTAAGGATTATTAAAATCACTGCTCCTGAAAAATAGTTTTAAAAACTTTTTTTTGCATTGATACATGTCCCCTGGGGCAGTACCTGAGTCCCCCATACACTTGTTATGGCAATAACTTGCATATAAGCCTTTAAAATGAGCACTTTTGATTTTTCATGTTCGTGTCATAGACTCACTCACTCACTAGAACTTTTTGCCTGTTTGCATGTTCTGGTGCGAACTGGATTGGGGTGGGGGGGTTTGGCCCATCCCTAGTTATTATCTAAAAAAAAACAAAGCTTTAAAATCACTTTAAATTAGTTCTTCTATACACATTACTGTATACAATCAAAGCTAGAGAAGGAAAGCACAATATAAGAAAAAGATAACCTCACAGGTCTCAGGTAGAAAGCATAAAACATGGCAATCTAAGTATGGAACTGAACTCCAGAGCATTATATTATGGAACTGAACTCAATATCTATAAAACCATTGAGAAGGAACAGTAATAAAACAAGAACTGTACTGATGCACTAGGCCAAAAGGGATTATTAGTATATGGAACAAAATAAAACTAAACAAAACCTAGGAAAAACAGAGTGTTCAAATCAAAGCATCGGTGTGCCTGTAACGGCAATCTGATTTCTGTCCTAATATAAAACCATTATTTCTGGTGTCTCCTGGTCAGTTAAACAACATCTATAATACTGTTTTGAATAGCTTATCTCTAAAACAAAATGTGTACCTCGCAGTCTCAATTATGACAAAGAATATAGAGTAATTAAATTGAGGTGCTATAAACTAAACTAATAGTAATACAATGAATAAGGTTATTCTGTTAAATTTGAACATATAGTCAACAGCTTTCAAAGATCAATGGTTTTACATTCACAGTCACAGTAACTGCAATAATAACCCTCAGCACTGGCATCAATGACTGCAAAAATGCTGGATGCCAGTGGATTGAACATCATCCGATGTTGGTGCGTTGATCTCCTCCGCTGGAACTGCCCCCCGCTTTGAGTGCTGATCGCAACTCCTGCCGAACTGACCATTTTCAACTGGGTTTCGTCCCATGTGTACTCATCTTAACACCCCCTAATGCCACGTACACACGGTTGGAATTTTTGGCCAGCAAAAGCATTTGGTGTGACCGTGTGCATGCAAGACAGCTTGGATGAAATCCCGTCGGAATTCCGTCGGGAAAACCATCAGAGCTTTTTCCAACCAAAATTCTGATCATGTGTACGGGGCATAAGGCTCCATTCACACCAATGCATTTTTTCATTCTCTTTGCAGAAACGCAGGACATGTTTTTTAACATGGGTTCCTATGGGGCATGTTCACATTAATGCATTTTTGGAAAACTTTTTTAAGGCTGAATTCACAACTATGCATTATTAGCGCTTTTTGCATTTTACAGATTTGCACTACAGAACGTGTTCCATAGGAAACCATGTTAGACGGTTGTGCAAATCTGCAAAATGCAAAAAGCACAAAAAATGCATAGGTGTGAATCTAGCCTAAAAGCAAAACGCTGCTTTTCTTTGCTTTTTTGGTTCAATAGACTTCAATGGAGACGCTGCAGAAGGCTGGATTCACACCTATGCAGTTTTAGTGTTTTTTGCTTTGATTTGCACTGCAGTCCATATAACATTGTTTCCTATGGAACACGTTCTGTAGTGCAAATCTGCAAAATGCAAAAAGCACTAAAAATGCATAGGTGTGAATCCAGCGAAAAGCATGTAGTGCGTTTTTGGTGCATTTATTTTTACACGTTTTGCATTATTTAATCTTCCCAACAACAAATTGGCCAAATATAACGAAAAAAGACATAAAAACGTGTCAAAAAATTATTTATAAAAATGCGGAAAGCACAGCAAAAAGCACTGCAGAAACGCTCAAAAGAAATATGCATAGGTGTGAATGGAGCCTTCTTTTTGTGTTTTTTTTTCATGGTTTTTACCTCAATTTCACTGCAGTTTTACCATGTTTTTGCTGCGTCTTTGCCGCAATTTGTGTTTCTTATGCTTTTTCTTTTTTGGGGGGGGGGGGGGGGGGGAATTGGTGTTCGGCAAATTAAGAAACACAAAACACTAATTTTCGTTTCAGCACAGCAAAAAAATTAAACAAACAAAAAACCTAGGTGTTAATGCAGCAATTACCTTAGAATCAACTTTGTTCCACAATTGAAACACTGTAATCTCTTTGGGGCAGGGCGTGTTTTCTTGCATAGTGCTTAGCACATCGATTTTGCAGATACAGTAAAGCCTTGAATTACGAACATAATTTATTCTGGAAACAGGCTTGTAATCCAAAGCACTTGCATATCAAAGCGAATTTCCCCATAAGAAATAATGGAAGCTGTGATGATACGTACCACAATCATTTATTTATAGGTCTTCCAGTTTATAGTCCATATAAAAAGATTATAGCAATGTTGTGTAACCATAACATGTCCATACACAAATGGCAGCATCCACAAGGGGATTAGAAGCAAAATCCAGCAGGAGTTATAGAGTGTAAAAAAAGAAGCGAGGTGCCTCTAAGTGTAGCAATATGGTTAAATTTAAGGAAGGTACAACATTTAGCAACTCACATGGTTAATGATTAAAAAAGGCACATCTAAAGCCCCATACACACTATCAGTTTTTCTGCTGATTTTTTACTTCAGATTTACCAAAACCATATAATATGAGGTCAAACCTTAGGAGTTTCAATTTGTATGCAATTAGACAGGCCCTTGCACTACATGGTTTTGGTAAACCTGAAGGAAAAAATCAGCAGAAAATCTGATTTGTGTGTATGGGGCATAAGTAGGCATTTTAGGTAAAGCTGTCCACGGAGCGTCCTCTGCACCGCTGTCAGTCTGCAATCGTGACTGTGTAGACTACCCTGTAGTAGAGCGATCGGAATGCAGGCTTGAACCACTTGTGGAGTGCAGCATGGAAAAGATGAAGTTGATAGCAGTGTGGAGGATGTATATAGGTTTACCCCAGATGCCTGCATGCTTAAATGTGCCTGTGTTAATCATCAACCATGTGAGTTGCTAAATGTTGTACCTTCAGTAAATGTAACCATATTGCTACACTTAGAGGTGCCTCTTTTCTCTTTTTATACTCAGTTGTGACTTGACGCTACTTATATATCAAGACATCGCTTGTATATCAAGTCAAAATATATTAAAATATTTTGTTTGTCTTGCAAAATGCTCTCAAACCAACGTTTTACTGTAATTCGAAGAAAATAAAATAGGAAATTATTTCTCACTGTAGTCTGAGGGGTGAAGTAATATCATGCAACACATCATCAAGAGTTTTGAAAGATAAAGTGCAAGGCTGGTCATAGGACGAAAGCTGGTAATATTCATGATCTTGAACGTTGCTCAAAAATTAATGCGCTAATCTACTCCCAATTCTTAATACTACTTGACCTAACTAAACATTAACACGTGCTTTGGCTGATCCTCTTATACAGTGATTTGAAAGGCCTGTTTATTTTGCTATGGGCAGATGAACAATCACGGGACATTTACTGTACAACCTGCTGATCAAACTCTTTTCTATAATAAGCAATTTTCCTTAAAACTACATTGTAGGAAGGTGCAGTCTTTACCCCCCACTGCAGGTGGTGCTCCTTCAAGGTGGCAATGCAAAAAGGGTAAGGAGGTTGTGAGGAAATGGTTCCTCTATGAAAGGGATATGCAATTAACAGACCTCCAGCTGTTGCAAAACTACAAGTCCCATGAGGCACAGCAAGACTCTGACAACCACAAGCATGACACCCAGAGGCATGATAGGACTTGTAGTTTTGCAACAGCTGGAGGTCCGCTAAATGCATATCCCTGCTCTATGACTTCCTGTGGTCACAAGGAGACAGCTGTCCAATTGGATGCTGGTGCCCCTTGTGACTCCAGCAGCCATCTTGTATCAGGTAGATTCTATTTAAGACTCTGGCTCCCAGGTTTGGTGCACTTTATGTGAGTGGCTTGTGTAGGGACAGGATCTCCATCTAGCAGGAACAGTGTTAGGTAAAGGTTCAATAGGATTAGGGAAAGCGTTGGGGCTATGTCAACTTCTCTTCAGGAAGCCTCCCCTTTGAGTGCGTACCGGTCAGGCTGCATACCACTCTTCATTGCAGATGTTGTTGTCATCTTCAAGTGTTCAGCCCTGTTACAGTTTGAGTAATCAGGAACCAGAACAAGGGTGCACACACTGCTTCAGGCAAAAAATGGACACACCCGGTCCAAGGTGCTAATCCCGGCTCATCACCTTAGGCATTATCAAGAAGAGAAGAAAAGACTGATTGCACACTTGGATCCAAAAGATGCTGTAGAAATTTCTTTATTGTCATGAGCCAGACAAAATTGCAATGATGATCAGTTGACTTGTTTCAAACAAAAAGAAACGTGCTTGTTTACAACAGGTTGTGTGCAATTTTGACTTGGACTCCGTGTGTTCACTGACCGACACATCAGCCTACACCTTGCCCACAACCTTACTGATGTACAGTAATTGATGCCTAATGTGTCAGATAGCTTGTGAATATCAGCCCACCCAAGGACTATACTGGGTAATAGAAGTGCTAAATAATCTTTTATATTACAGTACAAGTGAAACTTTCTTCAGTACTTGCTCTCACGATGATCCTTCTTTTCCATACTGCTGCCTCAGCCACTCTGCCAGAGCTAGACAATGTGTTTATGGTAATTATAATGCAGTTTATATAACCCAGGGGTTATATTATTTTACCAGTGTAAGGAAAAATAGTGCTTGGTGGTGCCCTTTTTTTCAGATCACCTCCTGGTTTCAATTACGTCTTGGATACTGAAGTAGCAAGATATCTGTCCTTGTGTTCCAAAAGTATGGCCATGGTAGCTGCAGGATCATATCAATCCCCCTTTATTTTAGTGTGTCATTAGTTATAAGATAAAATCGTTGGTACAATGGTTGAGATTAAAGATGACCTAGGCCAGTGATTCTCAACCAGGGTTCAGTGGAACCCTAGGGTTCCTCCAGAAGTTGCTAGGGGTTCCTTCAGCATTGGACCATTTCTGCCTCTTGGATAAGTTCCCACCAACACCGGTCCATTGATCTTTTTAGCCATCTGTAAGGAGGTAATACTTCACAATGACCACAAGTGTAAGGACCATTCTTCCTATTGACCATCACACTAATGTATCATGAGCTGTAGATTTCAAATTTTTAGCAGGGGTTCCCCGAGACTGGAGAACTATTTCAAGGGTTCCTCTGTGTTGAAAAGGTTGGGAAAGGCTGACCTAGACAGTGGAAGTCTGTCCATAAGGGCGCATGGGTGCCGCCCCCTCTCTCCTGCCACCCCCTCTAGCACCAATAGATAGATTCATGCATTGCATGAATCTATCTATGGCCGCCGCTGCCACTCCCTGTTCAGGCGCCCCGCCCCTTTTCGGGCGCTGGGCGCCTGATTTACAGTGGAGGGGGTGTTTTTGAAGCACCTGATTAGAGCCATAGGCGTCCAAAAAAGTGAACTGCGAGCACCATGCTGGGCGCTCGCAGGTCACTCAGCCTCTCCGCCAATCAGATGCTCAGGTCTGTTACCTGTCCCCTGATTGACTGAAATGACAGGAGCCACTATTGATCACCTATCAGGAGAAGAGGATGGGAGATGAGGAAGGCAGGAGACGCACGACGGACTCCGCTCATTGCTGTCACCCGCTGCCCAATCAAGACAGGGTAAGTGCCGGGCAGGCGGGGGTCACACTGGCAGCATTTAATGGGCACACTGGCAGATTATGATGGACACACTGGTAACATTTGATGGGCACACTGGCAGCATTTGATGGCACAGTGGCAGCATTTGATGGCACAGTGGCAGCATTTGATGGACACAGTGGCAGTGTTTGGCACAGTGGCAGCATTTGATGAGCGTAGTGGCAGTGTTTGATGGGCACATTGGCAGTGTTTGCGCACACTGGCAGCATTTGATGGACACAGTGGCAGCGTTTGGCACAGTGGCAGCATTTGATGGGCATAGTGGTAGTGCTTGATGGGCACACTGGCAGCATTTGATGGCACAGTGGCAGCGTTTGATGGGCACAGTGGCAGCGTTTGAGGGCACAGTGGCAGCATTTGATGGCATAATGGCTGCAATTGATTATTTATTTATTTTTAAAAAAATTTTTGCACCTCCCCCCCCCAAACATTTTGAGCACCAGCGGCCACTGGACCTAGAAATTAGATAATAGATAATCCATGCACTGTATAATGTTTTATATGTACTATATCCGTATGTAGAAATATGTAGAAATGTGTTTTCATGCACCTAGATGTCTGAAGGAAATCAGCAAATATTCATATGTAATTCAGCCTCTTGCCATTTAAAAACTGACTTTTTACAGTTCTTAATTTATCAATGCACTAAATATCATCCTCCTTCTGCCAACCTTCAATTACCAGTGTATCTATTAGCAGAACGCTAATTGATTATCCTTGTGTTACATAACAATAAGTGCCTGCAGGCAAAGATCGTCTAAAAATATATTGTTCCAAACCAATGACTAATTTTACAATGAACATATAAGACTTCCAATAAAAAGATAATGATGCTCTCTGTAAAAAGCTGCAGATATCTGAAGTACTACACTACTAAGGAGGTTTGCTGAATAAAGCAAATGATAAATGGCCTTTCATGTAAAACATTTCTTAATTAAACCTCTGAATGAACTGTCTATTGTATCAAAAGTGAACATTTAAAGCCAACTCCAGGAAACCTAAAATCTCTCTGGTGTAATGGTGTTGTGCCAGCACTACTGCAAGGCTTAAAGTGGAACTTTAGTCAGAAAATGAAGTCCTGCTAGATCACTTCACACTTGCCCTATTTGTAGATATACAGCTTGTAAAACATTAAAAATAAGAGCCTATACTGTTTAAAATCCAGTAATACACTGTCTCACCCTGCTCTACACATGCTCAGTTCAGAGCTCATGATCTCTATTTTTTGGCACTGTGTCAAAAATCAGAGCCACTAGAGGCTGATCTGCCGACAGCCTAAATATGTACTGCTACTCAGGGGGTCTGGGCTTCAGCAAAATGGGAGCCTCTGGCAAGAAGAAACAGGGACAATGCTGGAGACAATTTACAGCACCCTAATTTTGGTACCATAATTATTAATGTGGAATGTATGTTCCTTGCTAAAGAATGTTATTTTTTATCAAGTTGTCATGGGTAAAGTTCTACTTTAACTGTTCATGTATGTCTGGGGCACAGAAAAACACTTTTACTTGCCTGACCTTCTACACTCCAGCGGTGGTATGTCCTTGGTGTCCTCATGTTCAGTGCAGGGTCATGGTCTCTGCATCAATCTTGATGACATCAGGGAGCCTTAGCCAACTGCAGCCTAGGGGAGAAGAGGCTGCAGCAGGAGGCGGTCGGGAAGCACGGAGGTGCCTGTGGGAGTGGAGGGTCAAGTAAATAAAAACGCTTTACCGAGTCCCCTAGACATAAGCAATCAGCCAACTCTTGCAGTGCTGGCACAGCCCCACTACAAGGGAGGGTTTTGAGGTTTTCTGAAGTTCAGCCATAAAGAGAAATTAAACCTCTGCATAAAAATAAATACATAAATGGCCCTGGGAGCTTTAGATCATAATATACTAGCATTCAACACATATTAGCACATTATGGCAGACTTACCTGCCAAGCATTCTCCTCCAGAGCTGCGGTGTCAGCGCTCTTGTCTGTCATCGCAGCTTCCATCTTCTTCTGGACTTCCTTCCAGGCCGTTTGACTGGCCGAGCCGCAATGACATCATTCCCATACATGTGGGGAGTCACATCATTGTAGTACAGAGTGGTGCTGTAAATGTAAACTGAGTTGCGCATGCGTGACTCAGTAAATATAAAGACTAATGCCACGTACACACGACCGGACTTTCCGGCAGAATAGGTCAGACGGGATCATTCCGTCGGATAGTCCAATCATGTGTGGGATATTCCGATCATTTTTCTTTAAAAAATTCAGACGGACCTAGAAATAGAACCAATCTGTCCAACAGACTCAATCCCTATCAGGAAAACCGTTCATCTGTATGCTAGTCCGACGGTGGCTACTGGCTATTGAACTTCCTTTTTTAGTCCCGTCGTACGTCATCATGTTCAAATCGAACAGACTTTCGAACGGACTATAGTCCGTTCATGTGTGGGCAAGTCCGTTCGTTCGGAAGTCCGTCGTAACTTCGTCGAAAGTCTGTCAGGAAGACCGCTGGACCTTTTCTGCCGGTTAAAAAAATAAAGGTCTCTTCTGTCACAAAAATCATACCTGTAGCATTTTTGTTTTCTAGTTTTTCAACTTAAGTGGTCTTGTTCAATTATTATAGTCAACTTGTGAGCACACTATGGAAGTTATTTACTAAAACTGCATGGTGCAAAATCTGGTGCATCTCTGCATAGAAACCCATCAGTTTCCAGGTTTTATTGTCGAAGACTAATTGAACAAGCTGAAGTTAGAAGCTGATTGGCTACCATGCACAGCTGCACCAGATTCTGAGTGCATCAGTTTTAGTAAATATCCCCCTATAAGAAGGATAAAAAGGATGATCAAAGCGGCCAGTATTGTAATGAAGACCATTTTGGTGACAAATTATTTAAAAGTCAAAAACAACTTAATGATAGTGGAGCTAAAGCTATATATACTATTAAATTATTTTTTATATATATATATGTTTATTTTCCTGAAACCACAGTTGGGTTTTGGGGTTAATTTCCTAAATTCCTGGTTTCAGTGTCAGTGCAGCTGGGTTGCACTGGATTCTCCTTGACCTCAGGTGTCACTGTCACTGCTGGCAAGTGTGAGAACGCAGTTTAACTGGGTGTATTGAATGCCACTGTTCTCTCGGAACCAGCCCAGTGGGAGTGTTCTCCTGCTGTGCATTCTGGGGGGTGGTATTTAAGGTACTGACATCACATGCTTTGTGTGTTCCGGGGTCAGAGATTTGTTTCTGTCTGTTCGGTTCTGGTGGTCCTCTTGACCCAGTCCCATGGCCCTCCTGGCCTGGGGTGCGGAACCATGCATTTCGAGTCTCGGGGCTGGCTGGCCCGAGGCAACGCAACTGCAGGGA
Source organism: Lithobates pipiens (assembly GCF_037356315.1). Classification (NCBI taxonomy): domain Eukaryota; kingdom Metazoa; phylum Chordata; class Amphibia; order Anura; family Ranidae; genus Lithobates; species Lithobates pipiens. Next base: position 183,646,524 of record NW_027507903.1, read on the forward strand.
CAGGCCGACTGGATTTCAGAGCCTATTGATCCAAGGGTGGTCCAGTGCCATCTCATCTGAAGGGAGAGGCCCAGCAACTGAAGAACCCCAGGGGAGAACTCTTCAGGAGAAGACCGTGCGCATGGCTGGCTTCTCTGAAGGAGCCTGGAGGCTTAGTTGAAGGACGCAAGCTGGATCAACACTCATACGGTATCGCCAGATTGGCTGAGAGATACTGGTATCATATGATAGCTCTTTATATTTATCTACGTCCCTCAGTGTACCGCTCAAGTCTGTGGCAGAGACTTTGTCAAACATCCTATGCTCAAGTGTACATCACAAGTCTGTGGCAGAGACTTTACCGAACACCCTACTGGCTGCTAGGCCTAGTGAGAGGAGGTCTATGGGGGGGATGTAAAATCCAGTTGTGAAATGGTTGCTATTCTCTGCATTTTCCTATAAGAGACTTTCAATTTTGGAATCCCTAGACGCAGAAGCAGACCAGAACGGTAAGCCCAATAAAACCAGCAGCTCCTTCAGGGGTTAGTGCTACATATATATTACACACACAGTATATATCTCATATATGTAACCCCTCCCATCCCCCTCCGGACAGGGTTAAACTGAATAATCATTAATGCGGAGGTGCAGAAACTATCTTGAAAGGGATCATTTTGCAAAGAAACATCTATGGCATTTCTACAGTGCAGGGGCGGCCATCTTGGCTGGGTCTGGGTTGACGGTGATTGGCTGTTGCAACAAAGCATGGAGAGGAGGGTCTGATGGCTGCTAAGAGGAAGAGAGAATAGTCTTAAAGGAGATAGGGTTAAAAGGAGAAACTGGACTGCTGGCTGATTGGAGAGATTGGACTGCTGGCTGAACGTAACCCTGCCATAGCTGACCCCAATCGAGAGAGACTGCTCATTGCACAGAACCTTGCCTCAGACACTGGAACCTTCTCCCTGGGAAGGTGTAAGGTGTGAGTTGATGTGTGGTGTGATCAGACTGTGCTAAAGAACACCCCACAACTTGTAAAAAAAAGGGAAAGAGGGACTATCTCAGCAGGATTGAAAGAGAGACAACACAGCAACTCCTATCCTTGTCTGTTGACTTAAACTGAACCAGAGCATGTGCCTGGAAACCTAGAAGAGGGTGCCATGGGTCTGGTAAGACACTAACTTTGCACAATTTAATCTTCTGTCTGCTGGGGACTGTTGTGCTTTCTTCAATGACCCCACCCTTGCCGGCCAACAGGTTTTTCTTTTTCCTCATTCACTGGCCAATGTCATAAAATGGGGATTGCTATACCAAGGGGACTGTCTTTATATACTGTTGTCCAGTAAAAACAATTCAGTTCTGTTAATTACCGATAGTGAGAATACTGCAGTTGTTTAACTATATCTCTCAGTGTATTAGAATTGTCTTATTGATTGTTTGGATAAGTACACTTACTGATCCCCTCTTCTTTTAGGCTTTGTTTGGCCTAATAAATTCTTTGAAATGCCGCAAGGTGTGTTGGAAAGTACTGGGTGAGTGAGGTGGGTCAGCTTCAGGTGTTCAGAGAAATCACAAAACAATTCAGCTGCTCTTAAAATCAATAGTTGGTGTGACCACCCTTTCCCATCAAAACAGCATCAATTCTTATATGTACACTTGTACACAGTTTTTAAAGGAACTCGGCGGGTAGGTTGTTCAAAACATCTTGGAGAACTAGATGTAGGCTTCCTCAAATCCTTCTGTCTCTTCATGTAATCTCAGACAGACTTCGATAATCAGGGCTCTTCCCTGTTCTTTATACTGAAGATTTGGGTTGTTGTCCTTCTGCCGAATAAATTTTGGCCCAACCGCACACCTCCCTGATGGTATGGCATAATGGAGAAGTATCTGCCTGTATTTCTCAGCATTGAGGACACCATCGATCCTGACCAAATCTCCAACATCATTTGCAGCAATGCAGCCCCAGACTTGAAAGGAACCTCCACCATGCTTCACTGTTGCCTGCAGACACTCATTACTGTGCTACTCTGCAGCCCTTTGGCGAACAAAATGCCTTTTGCTACAGCTAAATATTTCACATTTTACTTATCGGTCCAGAGCACCTGCTGTCATTTTCCCGCACCCCAGTTCCTATGTTTTCATGCATAGTTGAGTCGCTTAGCCTTGTCTAAAACATAGGAACTGGGGTGCAGGAAAATGGCAGCAGGTGCTCTGGACTGATGAGTCAAAATTTTTCATGTTTGGCTGTAGAAGGAGGCAATTTGTTTGTGAAGGTCTGGAGAGTGGTACAATAATGCGTGTCTGCAGGTACCAGTAAAGCATGGTGGATGCTCCTTGCAAGTTTGGGGCTGCATTTCTGCAAATGTAGTTGGAGCTTTAGTCAGGATCAATGGTGTCCTCAATAGTGATGGCCGAACGGTTCGCCCGGCGGTCGTTTCGCGGCGAATTTCCGACTTTCGCCGTCCGCGGGTTCGAACGCCTTTTTCCGTCGTTCGCCCCGGCGGACTTACGTGTTTAATGTATACAAGAACTTTAACCTTTCGTGACACGTTTATCATGTGTTACAGGACAACCAATTGAGACATGACAGCTCATGGACACTTGGACATTCCCCCTAACCTATAAATACACCCGATCCGGTGGCCATTTTACATTCTTTCTTCTGTCACTGTAGGGAAAGGATCCTGTGTGGAGTAGGGACAGAGAAAACGCTAGCTATTTGGTACACAAAAGTTCTTTTCAGGACTGGTATAGGTGTTAGGTCAGCAGCCTGAGTTTCTTTTGTCAGTTTAGATAAAGGGACAGAGCGCTGTATGCTGCTATTTTAGGGACAGCTCAGCCAGATTAGTCTTTCTTCATCATCATCATCATCATCATCATTAGCTGTTACTATCAGGTCCACAAAAGAGCTGTTCCAGCTAATCGTTCCAGCCTACTCTTTTTTGCCAATTTGTATAGGGACAGGCAGGAAGCAGTGTGTCAGGCAGTGAGGATAATTTTAAAGACTTGCTGTTACTATTAGTTCCACAAAGGTTCTTTTCAGGACTGGTATCAGTGGTACGGTAATAGGCTTGTACACGTATAATATTCTTTCTTCCAAATATAGAAAGAATATTATACTTGACTGCTGCCCTTCTGCTGCAGTCTGCTAATCATTCACAACTCACTTGTTCCACAAAAGTTCTTATAAGGACTGGTAACTTGGTCTGTCTAGGGTGCTACGGTACATAGGCTTGGGTGCGGTACAGTCTGCTGTTCTGTAAGGACCGCTATCGGTCCACAATAGATAGGGTTGCCGTGCACTACTGCTGACCGCTGCCCTATACTGCAGCAGTCCTTCAGCGGTATAGGGACTGACGCACAGTCTGCTAAACACTAATACACAACCTGCTTGGTCCACAAAAGTTCTTATAAGGACTGGTAACTTGGTATAGGGTGCTACGGTACATAGGCCTGAGTGCGTTACAGTCTGCTGTTCTGTAAGGACCGCTATCGGTCCACAATACATAGGGTTGACGTGCACTACTGCTGACCGCTGCCCTATACTGCAGCAGTCCTTCAGCGGTATAGGGACTGACGCACAGTCTGCTAAACACTAACACACAACCTGCTTGGTCCACAAAAGTTCTTATAAGGACTGGTAACTTGGTATAGGGTGCTACGGTACATAGGCCTGAGTGCAGTACAGTCTGCTGTTCTGTAAGGACTGCTATCGGTCCACAATACATAGGGTTGCCGTGCACTACTGCTGACCGCTGCCCTATACTGCAGCAGTCCTTCAGCGGTATAGGGACTGACGCACAGTCTGCTAAACACTAATACACAACCTGCTTGGTCCACAAAAGTTCTTATAAGGACTGGTAACTTGGTATAGGGTGCTACGGTACATAGGCCTGAGTGCGTTACAGTCTGCTGTTCTGTAAGGACCGCTATCGGTCCACAATACATAGGGTTGCCGTGCACTACTGCTGACCGCTGCCCTATACTGCAGCAGTCCTTCATTGGTATAGGGACTGACGTACAGTCTGCTAATCACTAACACACAACCTGCTTGGTCCACAAAAGTTCTTATAAGGACTGGTAACTTGGTATAGGGTGCTACGGTACATAGGCCTGAGTGCGTTACAGTCTGCTGTTCTGTAAGGACCGCTATCGGTCCACAATACATAGGGTTGCCGTGCACTACTGCTGACCGCTGCCCTATACTGCAGCAGTCCTTCATTGGTATAGGGACTGACGTACAGTCTGCTAATCACTAACACACAACCTGCTTGGTCCACAAAAGTTCTTATAAGGACTGGTAACTTGGTATAGGGTGCTACGGTACATAGGCCTGAGTGCGTTACAGTCTGCTGTTCTGTAAGGACCGCTATCGGTCCACAATACATAGGGTTGCCGTGCACTACTGCTGACCGCTGCCCTATACTGCAGCAGTCCTTCATTGGTATAGGGACTGACGTACAGTCTGCTAATCACTAACACACAACCTGCTTGGTCCACAAAAGTTCTTATAAGGACTGGTAACTTGGTATAGGGTGCTACGGTACATAGGCCTGAGTGCGTTACAGTCTGCTGTTCTGTAAGGACCGCTATCGGTCCACAATACATAGGGTTGCCGTGCACTACTGCTGACCGCTGCCCTATACTGCAGCAGTCCTTCAGCGGTATAGGGACTGACGCACAGTCTGCTAAACACTAACACACAACCTGCTTGGTCCACAAAAGTTCTTATAAGGACTGGTAACTTGGTATAGGGTGCTACGGTACATAGGCCTGAGTGCAGTACAGTCTGCTGTTCTGTAAGGACCGCTATCGGTCCACAATACATAGGGTTGCCGTGCACTACTGCTGACCGCTGCCCTATACTGCAGCAGTCCTTCATTGGTATAGGGACTGACGTACAGTCTGCTAATCACTAACACACAACCTGCTTGGTCCACAAAAGTTCTTATAAGGACTGGTAACTTGGTATAGGGTGCTACGGTACATAGGCCTGAGTGCAGTACAGTCTGCTGTTCTGTAAGGACCGCTATCGGTCCACAATACATAGGGTTGCCGTGCACTACTGCTGACCGCTGCCCTATACTGCAGCAGTCCTTCAGCGGTATAGGGACTGACGCACAGTCTGCTAAACACTAATACACAACCTGCTTGGTCCACAAAAGTTCTTATAAGGACTGGTAACTTGGTATAGGGTGCTACGGTACATAGGCCTGAGTGCGTTACAGTCTGCTGTTCTGTAAGGACCGCTATCGGTCCACAATACATAGGGTTGACGTGCACTACTGCTGACCGCTGCCCTATACTGCAGCAGTCCTTCAGCGGTATAGGGACTGACGCACAGTCTGCTAAACACTAACACACAACCTGCTTGGTCCACAAAAGTTCTTATAAGGACTGGTAACTTGGTATAGGGTGCTACGGTACATAGGCCTGAGTGCAGTACAGTCTGCTGTTCTGTAAGGACTGCTATCGGTCCACAATACATAGGGTTGCCGTGCACTACTGCTGACCGCTGCCCTATACTGCAGCAGTCCTTCAGCGGTATAGGGACTGACGCACAGTCTGCTAAACACTAATACACAACCTGCTTGGTCCACAAAAGTTCTTATAAGGACTGGTAACTTGGTATAGGGTGCTACGGTACATAGGCCTGAGTGCGTTACAGTCTGCTGTTCTGTAAGGACCGCTATCGGTCCACAATACATAGGGTTGCCGTGCACTACTGCTGACCGCTGCCCTATACTGCAGCAGTCCTTCATTGGTATAGGGACTGACGTACAGTCTGCTAATCACTAACACACAACCTGCTTGGTCCACAAAAGTTCTTATAAGGACTGGTAACTTGGTATAGGGTGCTACGGTACATAGGCCTGAGTGCGTTACAGTCTGCTGTTCTGTAAGGACCGCTATCGGTCCACAATACATAGGGTTGCCGTGCACTACTGCTGACCGCTGCCCTATACTGCAGCAGTCCTTCATTGGTATAGGGACTGACGTACAGTCTGCTAATCACTAACACACAACCTGCTTGGTCCACAAAAGTTCTTATAAGGACTGGTAACTTGGTATAGGGTGCTACGGTACATAGGCCTGAGTGCGTTACAGTCTGCTGTTCTGTAAGGACCGCTATCGGTCCACAATACATAGGGTTGCCGTGCACTACTGCTGACCGCTGCCCTATACTGCAGCAGTCCTTCATTGGTATAGGGACTGACGTACAGTCTGCTAATCACTAACACACAACCTGCTTGGTCCACAAAAGTTCTTATAAGGACTGGTAACTTGGTATAGGGTGCTACGGTACATAGGCCTGAGTGCGTTACAGTCTGCTGTTCTGTAAGGACCGCTATCGGTCCACAATACATAGGGTTGCCGTGCACTACTGCTGACCGCTGCCCTATACTGCAGCAGTCCTTCAGCGGTATAGGGACTGACGCACAGTCTGCTAAACACTAACACACAACCTGCTTGGTCCACAAAAGTTCTTATAAGGACTGGTAACTTGGTATAGGGTGCTACGGTACATAGGCCTGAGTGCGTTACAGTCTGCTGTTCTGTAAGGACCGCTATCGGTCCACAATACATAGGGTTGCCGTGCACTACTGCTGACCGCTGCCCTATACTGCAGCAGTCCTTCAGCGGTATAGGGACTGACGCACAGTCTGCTAAACACTAACACACAACCTGCTTGGTCCACAAAAGTTCTTATAAGGACTGGTAACTTGGTATAGGGTGCTACGGTACATAGGCCTGAGTGCAGTACAGTCTGCTGTTCTGTAAGGACCGCTATCGGTCCACAATACATAGGGTTGCCGTGCACTACTGCTGACCGCTGCCCTATACTGCAGCAGTCCTTCATTGGTATAGGGACTGACGTACAGTCTGCTAATCACTAACACACAACCTGCTTGGTCCACAAAAGTTCTTATAAGGACTGGTAACTTGGTATAGGGTGCTACGGTACATAGGCCTGAGTGCAGTACAGTCTGCTGTTCTGTAAGGACCGCTATCGGTCCACAATACATAGGGTTGCCGTGCACTACTGCTGACCGCTGCCCTATACTGCAGCAGTCCTTCAGCGGTATAGGGACTGACGCACAGTCTGCTAAACACTAACACACAACCTGCTTGGTCCACAAAAGTTCTTATAAGGACTGGTAACTTGGTCTGTCTAGGGTGCTACGGTACATAGGCTTGGGTGCGGTACAGTCTGCTGTTCTGTAAGGACCGCTATCGGTCCACAATAGATAGGGTTGCCGTGCACTACTGCTGACCGCTGCCCTATACTGCAGCAGTCCTTCAGCGGTATAGGGACTGACGCACAGTCTGCTAAACACTAACACACAACCTGCTTGGTCCACAAAAGTTCTTATAAGGACTGGTAACTTGGTATAGGGTGCTACGGTACATAGGCCTGAGTGCAGTACAGTCTGCTGTTCTGTAAGGACCGCTATCGGTCCACAATACATAGGGTTGACGTGCACTACTGCTGACCGCTGCCCTATACTGCAGCAGTCCTTCATTGGTATAGGGACTGACGTACAGTCTGCTAATCACTAACACACAACCTGCTTGGTCCACAAAAGTTCTTATAAGGACTGGTAACTTGGTATAGGGTGCTACGGTACATAGGCCTGAGTGCAGTACAGTCTGCTGTTCTGTAAGGACCGCTATCGGTCCACAATACATAGGGTTGACGTGCACTACTGCTGACCGCTGCCCTATACTGCAGCAGTCCTTCAGCGGTATAGGGACTAAGAGTTTTGTCACAGGGTGATTTAAAAAATGACAGGCAGAGGAAGAGGCAGGCCCTTCCGCAGGGGTGGTAGGGGTAGGGCAGGAGCAACAGCCTTGAGCCAAAGTGGGAAGTTGCAGAAGGTGCGTTCAATTACTTTAAAGGACGCACCAGACTTGGTTGAGTGGCTCACTCAGCCTTATTCTTCTGCACCCTCCTCATCCTCTCGATCTGCACCCTCTTCTTCACTCTCTGCTATGTGCACCCCCAAAGACACTACCACCAACAACACCACCACCACCACATACCTTCCGCTTGAGTGCAAATGGGGGCCTTCATGCTCCAGTGTTTTAATAGGGACCCCCGTATAAAAAGCATGAGGGTCAAGGACCAGTACTGGGTGGCAACGTACTTAGATCCCCGGTACAAACACAAAATGGCGGAAATGTTACCGCCGTCGCAGAGGGCTGTCAGAATGCAGCACTTCCAGGCCTTGCTTCGAGAAATGCTGCATTCTGCTTTTGCGTGCGCTGGCAGAGGAGCAATTCCCACTCCCAGAGAAGGATTTGCGGGTACCAATCCAACAGCGCCTGCAAGAAGAGGCCGGTTTGAAGATGTGTTGGTGACTTCGGATATGAGGTCATTCTTTCAGCCGACCCATCGACAGGTGTCATCCGGATCCAGCATCAGGGAACGCCTAGACCGTCAGGTGTCCGACTACATTGGGTTAACGGCCGATGTGGACGCTCTGAGGAGTGATGAACCCCTAGACTACTGGGTGGGCAGGCTTGACCTCTGGCCAGAGCTTGCCCAATTTGCAATCGAACTGTTGGCTTGCCCCTCATCCAGTGTCCTGTCCGAAAGGACGTTCAGCGCAGCAGGGGGGATTGTGACCGATAAGCGTACTCGCCTAGCTCACGACAGTGTTAACTACCTCACATTTCTAAAAATGAATGAGGCATGGATCTCGGAGGAATTCAACACATGTGATCAGTAGACCATGTATATGTCTATAAACAATTTTTGGAATCAAGCACACAGACCTTCTTAATTCATTTGGCTCACTTCCCTGACCCAAAAAAGCACACCGTACTATATGCCCCTACCCTCCTCTTTGAAGAGGTTGAGCGGTGTCATATTTCTACTGGGGCTGCTTATTATGAGGGGTTCCCACCATCCCTGTGCTGTGCTGACTTCCTCCTGGGTGTTCTTATTATGAGGGGCTCCCACCATCCCTGTGCTGTGCTGACTTCCTCCTGGGGGTTCTTATTATGAGGGGCTCCCACCATCCCTGTGCTGTGCTGACTTCCTCCTGGGGGTTCTTATTATGAGGGGATCACACCATCCCTGTGCTGTGCTGACTTCCTCCTGGGGCTGCTTACGGTGCTGCTGTCAGCGCTGTATGTCACGGAGCTGCTGTCAGCGCTGTATGTCACGGAGCTGCTGTCAGCGCTGTATGTCACGGAGCTGCTGTCAGCGCTGTATGTCACGGAGCTGCTGTCAGCGCTGTATGTCACGGAGCTGCTGTCAGCGCTGTATGTCACGGAGCTGCTGTCAGCGCTGTATGTCACGGAGCTGCTGTCAGCGCTGTATGTCACGGAGCTGCTGTCAGCGCTGTATGTCACGGTGCTGCTGTCAGCGCTGTATGTCACGGAGCTGCTGTCAGCGCTGTATGTCACGGAGCTGCTGTCAGTGCTGTATGTCACGGAGCTGCTGTCAGCGCTGTATGTCACGGAGCTGCTGTCAGCGCTGTATGTCACGGAGCTGCTGTCAGCGCTGTATGTCACGGTGCTGCTGTCAGCGCTGTATGTCACGGAGCTGCTGTCAGCGCTGTATGTCACGGAGCTGCTGTCAGTGCTGTATGTCACGGAGCTGCTGTCAGCGCTGTATGTCACGGAGCTGCTGTCAGCGCTGTATGTCACGGAGCTGCTGTCAGCGCTGTATGTCACGGTGCTGCTGTCAGCGCTGTATGTCACGGAGCTGCTGTCAGCGCTGTATGTCACGGAGCTGCTGTCAGCGCTGTATGTCACGGAGCTGCTGTCAGCGCTGTATGTCACGGAGCTGCTGTCAGCGCTGTATGTCACGGAGCTGCTGTCAGCGCTGTATGTCACGGTGCTGATGTCAGTGCTCTGTATTACGGTGCTGCTGTCAGTGCTCTGTATCTCCTGCACCCTCTTGTTTGCCTACCCTGGTCCCTGACCTTCCCTCTCCTCCATTGCCTTCATTAGCTCCATAGTCCTGAATTGTCAGAACAATTTCCCAAATAAAAAAAAAATGCTTGTAGTTATCGATCCCAAATTCACCTCATACATGTATTATGCTATTGTCCAGGTGGTGGGACTACGTGCTACCCCCTAATAATTACCCCGTGGCCGCAAATTCGACCTAAAGGTTTGCGAAATTCGCCTCCCATTGAAGTCAATGGAGCCCGCGGCGAACGGTCGTTTTCGCGAACGTTTGTGCCCGTTCGCGTTTCGCGTTCGCGAAACGTCCCGTCGGAAGTTCGTCCATCACTAGTCCTCAATGCTGAGAAATAAAGGCAGATACTTGTCCATCATGCCATACCACCAGGGAGGAGTACAACAGGACGACCCCAAACATACAGCCAAATTTCATTAACCACTTTAGCCCCGGAAGGATTTAACCCCTTCCTGAACAGAGCACTTTTTGCGATAAGGCAAAAATATCCAGATGGGATATCCAGATGTTGCAGTATCCCTGTAGGGGCTGCTGAGTGATTGTGGCCAGCTGTCACCCTGCCAGCCCAGCATTCACTTCAGACACTCCAAGACAATTAACAAGTCCATCAGCTTTGTTTTTGTATTTTATTGAGGGATTAAAACTGAATTAGAACGGAATTAGGATGGGGTTAAGGAATTCATGGAATGCCCAGGAAAAAGATTCTTGCATGGTTTGGGACAATTTAGATACTCTATTCCTGCACAACTCTTGCAGCTGCAGAACTCTTGCTTCAGACTATTGCTCCTTCTCCCTCCAGCACAGTTCTTCAGGTGCAGCTAGCACCTGGTTTGGCCTAACTCTGGTTTCAGCCAGGCCTTAGCAAAAGTACCTTATTTCAGGCAGGGATTGCAGGCCCCTATGGTGTAGCAAAGAAAGTTCTAGTGCTAGCTGCCTTGTTTGGTGGACTACTGATCCCAGTCAGCCCTCTGCAGACCCTAACAGCCCTCCCAGCTGCAGCGGACAGACTTCACTGCCAATAACATCACAGTCTCTCCCACTGGCTCTACATTCATCTCAGATTGCACACTCCCAGTCCACTCCGGCATGCCTCCCAGCACTCCTGACCGTGCATGCCACACATCGACACCTAGTGGAGACTTGCCGGGCAGTATTCACCGCGGTCCTCTCGTGCTCCTGTTCAGGACACCCATTGTTTTGTGTGGGGTCCCTATACAGCTCCGAACACCTGGCCCAAGGTCACCCCCCCCCCAGACTGGGGAGCTTCCTCCAAGGCCCTAATACTCCATCTCCAGTTCTTCCACCCAAACAACTCCTCCTCAGCTGAGCTGACTCTAGGTATTTAAAGAGGCCTGCCCTCTGCCAATCCAGATTGTGGATTGGTCAGGGCTCCCTAAAACACCCCAGGCAACACCACCCTTCTTTCCACCTTCCTTCTAGAGGCCTCTAGAAACAGAAGGGAGGTAATCTACTCTAAACTACCCCCAGCTCCACATATCAAAACAAACAGGGCTAGGCCTGCCTAAATCTACCTGTCCTACAAAAAAAGTCAGCACCTACACTAGGTAGAGGGTGCTACACAGACAGACTTAAAGCAGAGTTCCACTGTTTTGTACGTTTACTAAAAGTTAGCTACTACAAAAAGTGTAGCTGCTTGAGAATCTCACTTTGAGCTTATAGAGGTCTTGTGTGGTCTGCATCGGTTGTCTACCACCAGGTCGATGTCTCATTCTGCAATAAGTGAACATGCAATGCTCGTGGTCTATGCTTCAGTTTAAAAGAGGGGGTTAGGTTTAGCTATTGGCGAGGTCAATACCTTGACTCAAAGTTGGGTCTGCTAGCTTCAGCAGTGACACATCTAGGCTTGATTATACCCGATTATGATCAGAAAAATGATCTGTCCATAATGACCATGTGGCTGTATGTTTCTCTTTGGTGCCTTTACCTGTTGCAATCCATTCCTCTGCTTCTCTAATCTCATTTACCTTGCATATCCACTCCTCCCTGCTTGGTACCTGTGCCTTCTTCCAATAAAATGGAAGTAACTGCTTTGCCACGTTTAGAAGGTGGGGTAGTGCGTTTTTTTGTAACGGCTGCATGTTCCCCAGTTCCGCAGTGACTCTGGATTTACTAACTGGGGAGGTACCAATGTACCATTGGTTATAGAGGTGTGTGGGCAGTTTAGGGTTTTATTGGTGTGTGAAGTGTGTCTCCTGAAGGAAGACAACCTGTGCTTTCAGTTTCTTCAGCTCCCACCATAATTTGCTACGCTTACAGGGGGAGCAGAGACCAGGAACATTATACAAGATTACCTTGATATCAGCCATAATGGAATGGTGTTGTTAATTAGCATCGATCCCTGCGGCTTGGTCCGGTGCGGGCTGTGAAGATCCAGGTGGTCCTGTTAGAGCGTGGTGTGGGGAGAAGGGGAGACAAGTAGATAGGGAGAGGGTAGGAAAGGAGAGGAGAGCGGGGGGGGGGGGGGGGACAAATGTTAATAACAGTGATAACAGTAATAAAAGAACAAGCACAGCAAACCAAACAATGGTTCAGATTAACTGCCATCTGGGCCTAACATAGGGGGCTCACCAAGTCCAGGCCTGTCATCTCAAATGGGATCTAAACCCGTATATGTTTGGCCTACAGGGGGGTCATGGGCCGGCATGAAAGAAGGTAGGAGGGATGGTGTGCTCTGTTTCCACCACATAATGTCAGTTCTGAGACACCAGATGCCCTGTAAGTGGTTCAAAGATAAAAAATGAAAAGGAGGGGAGAGGATTGCGAGAGAATGGGCAAGTCGAAAGGGGTTGGGGCTTTGTATATAAGGTCTCAGGGATAGGCCCAAAAATGGGGCTAGTGAACCGCTAGTGTAAGTTCATGGCAGTCTATCGGGACCATCCAAGCTCATTGCTTGTTCCATGTCAGGTCTCGGGTGTCAGGCCCCCGTGTGCGTGTCCGGCCATCTGTCCCTTTGTGGGTTGACATTAGCGACCCAGCTCAGTTTGAACAAAAATATGTAGTTTAGGTTCTGGGTTGGGTCCTCAGTCTCTCAGTGCGGTGTCCATATCTTGATGGTGGCAGCTACGTCTGCGACTGCAGAGTTGTGACACAGGTATCCAGGGTTGAGGGAGTGGGATGGTTGAGAAGCCTGCTACCTCCGAGTCTCCACGTCAATCTGGGAAGTCCACTGTGCCCTGTCCAGTGAGCTGAAAGGAAGTGAGGGAGGTCACCCCTGGTGCGTAGTGTGGCCGAGCGGCCATCTTTGGTCGCCTGCAAGTAGAATGGGAAACCTCAGCAATAAGGTAGGCCGGCTTCTTGGAAGGCCATCAAAACAGGCTTTAGGGCCTGGCGTTGCATGAGTGTGCGCCTGGAAATGTCCTGATAGAAACAGAGGTGGGCACCATCGAAATCAAAAAATGGCCTGTTGAGCATTTTTTGCATGATACGCTCTTTATGGGTTTATTTGTGCAATTTGCATATAATATCTCTTGGGTTGTCTTTACCCTGTGAAGATGGTCTCAGGGCTCGATCTATCTCAATGGTCACTGTTTTAGGGAGTTCCAGGATTTCCTTGAATATCCCCTGTAATGAGGGTATAATATCTTTGGGTGCTGTGGCTTCAGGCAGGCCACGGATGTGAATATTTGCCCTTCTACTACGGTTTTCAGAATCCTCAACTTGGGACAGTAATGACTCCAGCTTCTGATCTTGGGCAGTACATCTCATCTGCAGGGCTGCTACAGTGGGGAGGGCTTCATCCAGTCTTTGTTTCAGTGTCTCTACCCTTGTACCTAGCTGTGTGGTGTCCTCCTTAAGCTGGACAATGTCCCCTTTAAAAGCTTTTTCCAGCCTGGTGGTGAACCTCTCTAGGTCTTCCCTGGAAGGTAGAGACCGTATGTGGCACTTTATGTCCCCATCTTCCATGAAGTCTGCTATGTCTGAGCCCTCAGCTCAGGAGGCAGTGGACCCAGGAGAGGCCAGGGGGACATAGTCACTCACCACTCCGGGTGATGGCTGCAGTGAATTTGCCAGCGGTGCAGGCTGTGTTAGCAGTACTGCATGCTGCTTAGAGGTTTTGCTGGTCGGTGCCATCTTGGATTTTTCCGGGGCCTTTCCATGGTTCCTGGGAAAATAAGTTTCAATCTGCCCCTAGCGGAATTTATCAGCCCCCATGTCTTGCGACGTGTTCCGCCACCTCTGAGACATGTCCTGAGATGTTTCTAGGCTCAGGATCGCTTCACAGCTGGGCACGCACTACGCATTCGCAGATTATGCTGCGCTCTCCCAGTGGCCAGGCAATATTCTGGGACCTTTCACATGTCCCAGAAGATTAAAGAGACAGAGGGGTCGCCTAGGGGGAGAGGAGGAGTCACCTAGGCAGCCAAGCGATGGAAGTGGGACAGGAAGTACCTGTCAAAGCCAGGTACCCACCACCCCCCCAAAAAAATGACATCCCAAATGTGGCATGTAAGGGGGCGAGGAGTGCTTAAAGGGTGGAACTCCGCTTTAAGCACTCATGTGAGCAGGTACTTTGGGCCACCTTACAAGGTAGGAAAAGCATATAGACTTTGAATTAAAGACCAACTCTAGGAATTAGACTAAATCTATATCCCCCCCCCCCCCAAAAAAAAAACTGCAAGGATTAACTGTTTTTGCAATTTAGGAAAAATAAGTAATACTTATTGTAGCATGGTCCTTTCAGTGGTACAACCAGACCTCTCCTCTAAGGGTTCATTCACACCAGCCACTGTATTGCAAAGGTTAGTGGGGCCCTTTTGGAAGGTATTTTTAACCACTTGCCTACTGGGCACTTAAACCCCCCTCCTGCCCAGACCAATTTTCAGTTTTCAGCGCTGTCACAATTTGAATAACAATTACTCAGTCATGTACAATACTGTACCCAAATGTATTCTTTGTCCTTGTTTTCATACAAACAGAGCTTTATTTTGGTGGTATTTGATCACCTCTGGGTTTGTTTGTTTTTTTGCGCTATAAATTAAAAAAGATGCAAAATTTTGAAACAAAATGCATTTTTCTTTGTTCCTGTGATAAAATTTTGCAAATTATTAATTTTTCTTAAATTTTGGCCACAATTTATACTGCTACATATCTTTGGTAAAAATAACCCAAATTAGTGGATATTATTTGGTCTGTGTGAAAGTTAGAGAGTCTACAAGCTGTGGTGCGAATTATAAAAATTTTATCACACCTGATGTACTGGTGGTCGATCTCATTTCTTGCGACCCGAACAAGCCAGGAAAGTACAAATACCCCTCAAATTACCCCTTTTTTGAAAGTAGACATTCCAAGGTATTTAATAAGATGCATGGTGAGGTTTCTGATGTCATTTTTTTCCCCACAATTCTTTGTAAAAGTAAGATTTTTTTTTCTCTACAAAATTTGCATTGTAATAGGTTATTTCTCTCATGGCATGTGTATACCACAAATGACACCCCAAAATACATTCTGCTACTCCTCCTGAGTATTACAATATCACATATGTGGGACTTTTTCACATCCTGGCCACATACAAAGACCCAATATGCAGAGAGCACCATCAGGCGTTCTAGGAGCATAAATGACACATCTCATTTCTCAACCACCTATTACACTTTTGAAGGCCCTGGAGCACCAGGACAATGGAAACGCCCACAAAGTGACCCCATTTTGGAAAGCTAACACCCCAATGTATAATATATGAGGCATAATGAGTCTTTTGAATGGTTCTTTTTTTTCCAGAAGTTTTTGGAAAATGCGGAAAAAAATATGAAAACGCAGGTGACACTGATGTGGCAGGTGACACTGACAAGTGACACTGACAGGTGGCACTGATGTGGCAGGTGACACTGACAGGTGACACTGATGTGGCAGCAATTAGAGATGATCTCATATGTTTACACTTGAGATCATCTCTCATTGGAAACTCAGATTGCGATGTAAACGGCTGCTGTGATTGGCCATTTACAGCGATCTGTGATTGGCTGTGTCCAAAGGACAGGGCCAACACAGATTTTCCCCGATGTGCGCCCTCGGGGGCACGCGGGGAGAAAGTAAACAGGAAGACGTCCAGGGACGCCCTCCCGGCAGTTAGCGTCCACACTGTAGTCATCTTTCGTCTATAGCGCGGTCGCGAAGTGGTTAAATGATGAAATATTGTTTATTTCCTTACATCTTCTGTCAAACTTTCTAGAAGTAACTTTATGAGAATTATCTCAATAGAGAGAACAAACATAAATTCTGGACTGAAGAAGAGATTAATATAGATTGGATGATGTAATAGTGTCTTATAAATTCAGTATACTCATCGCAGCTTGACCAAAAGCTTCCACAGTAGATAAGCTTTTAAATATTTTACAACTTACATTCTGATTTATCTTAATTTAATTCTTTAAAGGAGAAGTACAACCAAAGCTCATTTGGTTGTACTTTTCCTGTGGATCACAGGAGTGCAGTTCGATTTGCACTTCTGTGATCCGTTTTCAGCAGACAGCGGGCTGAAGCTTGCTGTCGGCTGACATCACAGAGCCAGTCTAGGCTCAGGCAAGATCGCAACCATATGTGTAGAAAAGATGAAAGGAACAGCTGC
This sequence comes from Lithobates pipiens, assembly GCF_037356315.1. NCBI lineage: Eukaryota > Metazoa > Chordata > Amphibia > Anura > Ranidae > Lithobates > Lithobates pipiens. Next base: position 183,663,023 of record NW_027507903.1, read on the forward strand.
GCTCCCAATTCGATGCAATAAAATTATTTCCAGGAGATCATAAAAACAGATGTACAGGCATATGGCAAATGCAGAAAAAGGTAACGCGTTTCACACTAGCGTGCTTCGTCAAAATCACCATATGCCTGTACATCTGTTTTTATGATCTAGAAATAAATTTATTGTATCAAATTGGGAGCACAGCCGTTCCTTTTGTCTTCTCTACACATGTTTCTGCAGCAGTGACAGGGCATGCACCCCATCTGATCATTTTTTTCATGGTTTGCAGCCTGGCTGGATCGCCTGGAGCAGCTATATTTTTGGTTTGTCATTGCAAACATACGGTCGGGATCCACCCATATCCCTGCAAGCTGCTGAGAGCCTGAGCCTGCCACTCCCGCCCTCTACATATCTCAGTGCTCCAATGAGGGAGGAGGGGGAAAGCAGAGAGCTGCAGACTGCCAATCACCAGCTCTCTGCTCAGGGAGCTCTGAGAACCAATCGATCGGCGGGGTTTGATCGCTCAGTTCTCAGGCAGAACGATGCTGCAGCCACCTAGGTATGATTAAATAAAAAATCGATTCCCATACTTCTCTTTTAATGCCACAGATTCCTACAATGGCTACTAATCTCACTTTGAGAATTTAGCAATTTATCTGATGAAGAGTTGATGCCTCTCTAGAACTGGATGACTTATATCTTGTCTATAGAAGGCGGTTGTGATTTTGTCTGAAATATTCAGTTATTATTTCACATGAATTAACTAGCTGACAACTTTTCTATAGTACTTAGTAGAAGGGCTTTTCTAAGGTAACTGATTGATATCTTACATGAGATAACTGGCCGATCACTTGCCTATGGTACCCGGTGAAGAGTTTCTCAGAGGTACCTGGCTAATGTTTTGTCTGTGTTGGTCAGCTGAACATTTGCCTATCGTACCTGGTGAAGAGTTTCTCTGTGGTAGCTGGATAATGTTTTGCCTGTGTTGGTCAGCTGAACACTTGCCTATCGTACCTGATGAAGAGTTTCTCTAAGGTACCTGGCTAATGTCCTGTATGCAGTAACCAGCTTCTAGATTGCCTAGTTATAGTAAACAGCTTAAAGTATGCCAGAGGTATCCGGTTAACAGTTCTGACTGATGACTTGCATCTGAAGACCGACTAGAAGTGACCAAGATTCCCCATATATCTAATGGCTTCTCTCAGAATATCAGAGGTTCAAGACTCAGAGTGGAAAACTGTGTTATTGATCAGCTCTTTTTACAAGCTCAGCGTTCCTGGCTGGTGTGTCCTTCCTCTCTCCCGGTCTCCGCTCGCTCAGAAATTTCCAGAGCCGCCAGAACACTCCCTTTTCCAGCTTCTCCCCCTGCAGTCAAGAAGCCTCTCAAAAAGGTCCAGTCTGTCTAGTAGGTGGGGCAATGTATCCTAGAAGCCAAACCCACATTACACACATCTCCCTCTTCATCCATCTCACACATATATAGTGTTGCTTAGGAACGAGGTGTCACTTAAAATTATTGTCAACGATCACCTTGTAAAACAGCTGATTCAGTTTAAAATTTAAACAAAAGGCAAACCATTTATGTATAGATATAAAACATTTTTTTTTATAAATACCTTTCCCCCCTTTTTATAAGTGATCACATTCCCTCTGCTCCCTCTGTTCTCAGCTGCATAAGAGCTGGGGGGAGGAGAAGCAACACTACCTTCAACTTCCCAGTAAATGGCTGTGCAAGGAGGGTGTTTCAGGAGAAGTTTGGTCATTGGAGGAGAGCATGATGAGTTCCCAGGACAGCTAGAGAACTGACCACAGTGTGTTCTCCTGCTTAATGTGGTCGGTTTTTAATAGGAAAAAGCAGAGGCACTGGCAGGAACACCAGGGATTTCACATAAAGGAAACAATACAAAGAGAACAGGAGACTTTTTTCATACAAATACATGGTACAGCAGGCACATATCAGGAATATGAAATGCTGGGGTAACAAACACTTTAAGGCCCATTTCACACGGGCAGATAGAATTCAGCTTTTAACTATGGATAGATGAAGTTAACTCAGACAATGCTTTCCTATGGCCCCATTCACACACTGCATTTAGCAAAGGTTTCGTTACATGAGGTTTTGTGCAGTTAGAACAAAATAAATTTGACTGCGTCCAAGACCAATTTAGCGCAGCTATCTGCACATAACTTCAGGTAATCGCAGTGTACTATTTCACCTGCGGATAGCAGCGGCAACACGGAAAGAAAAACAACCGGAAGCACATCAGAAATGGCAAGAATGTTCCACCGCAGCTAAACGCAGATGCATTTAAACGCTGCTAATCGCAGTGTACAACTGCAAGTGCTTCACAGTATTTTATGCTTTTTATTGTTTGCTGGTTTTTTAGTTTTTCACTTTCTTTTTGATAAAGTAGTATATACTGTATATATATATATATATATATTGTACATGACGCCGTGGCTGAGTCCTGGAAGGACGCTATATTTCCCCTCTGTTTGGGTTGTGGTCTCTTTAAGGGAATAAAATTGATTAACCCACCTGTTAAGGAGGTGTCTTTAAAAAACAAGACAGGAAGTGGTAGATGGGTGTGGAGGAGTGGAGAAGACATGGTGGATGGTGGATGGTGTTTATTTTGGGGTTGCAGCAACTGAAGTGGACAGCAGTGTCCTGTTTGGAAGGCTCCTGGCAGGGGAAGCTACCTGCCATCAAGATCAAGCTCTGTTTTGATAAAGACAACTATTCTGGACTTTGCAATTTGGTGAGACTACAAACCTTTTTCCTTTTGTTTTTGGCTGCTGTAAAGCTATTTAAGTTTAATAAACCCTTTGTTGTGTGAAAAGCCTGTGTCCTGCGATCTACCTGGTCCCCCGAACATTACAAGTGGTGCTCGAATGCGGGCAGGACAAAGTAACAGGCGTTTTTCTTGCTATTTTTTTTTTTTTTTTTTGCTTTTTGCATTGGATTTAAACTGACATTTAAAGGGACAGTACAGTGACTTTATGTCCTGGGTTAAAGCTGCACAACTGTTGAAAGCTGAAACAATGGAGGAGCTAATTAAACAGCTGTCCTTGGCTAATATGCAAGCGCAGACTCGCCATGAGGAAGCTAATCAGCGCTTAGCAACCCAGCTGGAGGTACAAAAAACGCACCACAATGAGGCGCTGGCCCTGCAGCAAGAAAATACTCGCCTGTTGGTGGCCCAGTTAGCAGCCCAGCAAGCGACTCAACAAGGGGTTATGCAGGCTCAGATGGCTGCCTTAAAAGAAGCAGTGCAGCAGCTTTCTCAGGGCCGTGAACAAGTGGCCGTTGCCCCTGGCAACCAGGTGCAATGACCATTTTTTGCAGAAATTGTCCCTGAGTGATGACGTAGAGGCGTTTTCTGGCAACATTTGAGAGGACGGCAGAGAGAGAAGGGTGGCCCAAGGACCAGTGGGCTGGCTTAATTGCTCCTTTCCTCACCGGAGATCCTCAAAAAGCCTATTTTGACCTACCACCAGAAGATGCTAAAGATTATCAAAAACTAAAGGCAGAAATACTGGCTCGGTTGGGGGTGACTACGGCTGTTCGGGCCCAACGAGTGCACCAATGGAAGTATCGTTCAGACTGGCCACCGCAATCTCAAATGCATGACCTGGTGCAACTAGTAAAAAAATGGCTGCAGCCCGAAGTGTTGTCTGGCCCCCAAATTGTGGAGCGGGTCACTTAAGGTCACTGCCAGACGACCTTCAATGGTGGGTCAGCCATGGAGACCCCAAAACCGTGAAAATCCTTGTCGAGATGGTGGAACGATATACAGTGGTGGAGGATCTGCTTGGCCCCACCAAGCGTCAAGGGCCCAGTCTGCCACGGCCTTTCCGACCAACTGCCGCCCTTCGAAAGGATGTCCCCAGAAGCCCTGGAACCAACACCCCGGAAGGCCAAGAGTCACACCCGTTACCCCCTCAGCGACCTGTTCCTGATCGGAGAGGAGGGGATGTACAATGTTGGCGATGTCATGCCTGGGGCCATACCCGGGCCCACTGCCCATAGCAGGAAGAACCCATGGAATGCGGGGTTCTTCGGAGGGGGTCTTTTTATGCCCATAAAGCGTGTACAACACATCTTGACCTTGGAGAGGGGAAGTTTGAGTGTGAAGTCCAAGTGAACCACCACCCTGCACAGGCTTTGCTGGACTCTGGAAGCATGGTAACCCTGGTTCACCCTAGAGTAATTGGGAAGATCGGTCCGGTAAGCAAAATTTTGCGGGTTGTGTGCATTCATGGGGACACTAGAGAGTACCCTCTCATCTCGGTGTCCATCTCCACAGCATGTGGCACTGGTACTCAAGAGGTGGGGGTGGTAAAGAACTTGGTACATGACGTTATCATAGGACGTGACTTTCCGTTATTTGCAAAACTTTGGAGACAAGGAGAACTATCTGAAAGGTCCAGAGACTGGGAAAAAACTAGTCCCTCTGTTCCTGTTGTTGAGGGTAATGACCCTGAGATGCCACATATTCGTAATATGGACCCAGTTGATAAAAACGCCAAGACTTTGGTTAATAATGATGAAAATAGTGCTGATACTGTTAAGGATGTCAATATGTGGGGTTCTCAGACCTACCTGAACACTGAGGGGGGGGGGAACCTTCCCCGCTTCAGGTAATGCTGGGGGAAGAGGATGAGGAAATGGCCTCTACCCCTGACTTGCCAGATTTGGGTGTTCCCCAGGGGGCATTTGGTACTGCCCAGATGCAGGACCCCACTTTGGCCAGGGCACAGGAACAGATTGTAGTAATAAATGGGGAGCCCCAAGAGCCAGGTGCTAATGAGCGGTGGCCACATTTTTCAATATGTAATGAATTGCTTTATCGGGTTACTAAAGTGAGAGAAAATGTGGTAGAACAATTATTGGTACCCCAACAGTATAGACGCAAGGTCCTGGACCTGGCCCATGATGATGTTTTAGGGGGACACCTGGGAGTTGAAAAGACGGAGGCACGGATCGCCGACCAGTTTTACTGGCCAGGCTTGAAAGCAGAGGTAAGGAGATACTGTACCTCTTGTCCCACCTGTCAGTTGACCGCTCCGGCGACCCATTTCCGGAGCCCGTTGGTCCCTCTGCCCATAATTGAGGTCCCATTCGAGAGGATAGCCATGGATATAGTGGGTCCCTTGGTAAAGTCGGCTCGAGGTCATTCTTGCATACTGGTGATCCTCGACTATGCCACTCGATAGCCTGAGGCGCTACCCCTGCGGAATACCTCCTCTAAGGCTCTTGCACGGGAGTTATTCCAGTTGTTTACACGGACAGGTTTTCCCAAGGAAATACTCACAGACCAGGGCACCCCCCCGTTTATGTCGAAGGTTATGGCTGATGTATGCAAACTGTTCCGGATTAAACAGCTGCGCACATCGGTCTACCATCCCCAAACAGATGGATTGGTAGAACGTTTTAATAAGACCCTTAAGTCTATGCTCAAGAGAGTGGTACAAAGGGATGGGAAAGACTGGGACTGCCTGTTACCAGCTCTCCTGTTTGCTATCCGAGAAGTGCCCCAGGCCTCCACTGGGTTTTCGCCCTTTGAATTGGTATATGGGCGGAGACCTCGTGGATTACTGGACTTTGTTAAAGAAGAATGGGAAAGTGAATCAATTCAGCATAAAAGTGTTCTTGAATATGTCTCTCAAATGCAGGAGAGAATCCGAACTGTGATGCCGCTAGTTAAGGAACATTTACAAAAAGCCCAGGAGGCTCGACGACGGGTCTATAATAGGGCAGCCAAAATTAGGAACTTCCAAGTGGGGGATCAAGTAGCAGCGTTGATTCCCACTGTGGAAAGTAAATTCTTGGCCAGATGGCAAGGCCCTTTCGAGGTTGTAGAAAAAGTGGGAGAGGTAAATTATAGAGTCCACCAGCCAGGCAAGAGGAAACCCTTCCAGATATATCATGTAAACTTGTTAAAGCCCTGGACAGACAGGGAACCAAGTGACCTCCCTGGCTAGTACAAAACTTGAGCCTCGGGTTGGGGTGGAGAGTGTCCAAGTAGCAAATACCCTGTCTAAAACCCAAAGTCAGCAGGCAAAGGAGTTCTTGCAGAGAAATAAAGAAAAATTTTCAGACTTGCCAGGGCTCACTAGTGTCATAGAGCATGATATTGTCACAGAACCAGGAGTCAAAGTTTTTGTCCGGCCCTACCGCATCCCAGAGGCTCAAAGGAAGGCCGTTTCAGAGGAAGTAAAAAAGATGTTAGACCTAGGGATTATTGAGGAATCGCAGAGTGAGTGGTCGAGCCCGATTGTGTTGGTACCGAAGCCCAACGGGACTCTGCGATTCTGCAATGATTTCCGGAAACTTAATGAAGTTTCCCGGTTTGATGCCTACCCCATGCCCCGGGTAGATGAGCTTATCGAGAGACTAGGTCCAGCCAGGTATATCAGTACGTTAGACCTTACCAAGGGATATTGGCAAATACCCTTGACTAAGGCTGCTAGAGAGAAAACTGCTTTTTCTACCCCAGAAGGGAGTTTTCAGTACAAAAGGATGCCTTTTGGATTGCAAACTGCTCCAGCCACGTTCCAGAGAGCAATGGATAGGATTTTACGACCTCACCAGAAGTATGCCTCAGTATACTTGGACGATATAGTCATTTTTAGCAAAGACTGGGAATCACACTTGCCCAAAGTGCAGGCAGTGCTGGACTCTCTTTGGAAGGAGGGGTTTACAATAAACCCTGAAAAATGTGCTTTGGGAATGGAGGAGGTGAAATACCTGGGTTATATCGTGGGTAGAGGGGTAGTGAAACCGCAGGTCAACAAGATAGAGGCTATACAGAATTGGCCCCGCCCCCTCACAAAAAAGCAGGTACGTGCATTCCTGGGCATGGTGGGATACTACAGGAGGTTTGTACCCAACTTTGCCACGTTGGCGGCTCCGTTGACCGATCTGACTAAGGGTCGGAAATCGGTCATGGTGGAGTGGAATGCAGACGCTGAGAAGGCTTTTTTGGAGCTCAAGTCGGCGCTGTGCCAACACCCTGTCCTGGTAGCACCTAATTATTCAAAAGAGTTTGTTGTCCAGACTGATGCTTCCGATATAGGATTGGGAGCGGTGTTGTCACAGGTTATTCATGGCGAGGAACACCCGATAGTCTTCCTCAGCAGGAAGTTAACACCAGCGGAGAAAAACTATGCCATAATTGAACGAGAGTGTCTGGCCATTAAGTGGGCTCTGGAATCCCTCAGATATTACCTTTTGGGGAGGAAGTTTAGGTTGATTTCTGACCATGCCCCTTTAACATGGCTGAGACAGGGAAAAGGGACTAATGCCAGGGTTACCCGGTGGTTCCTTGCACTCCAGGAATTTAAATTTGTAGTGGAGCATAGGCCCGGGAGACTGCATCAAAATGCAGATGCCCTCTCCCGAGTCCATTGTTTGAGCTCCACTGTTGCCTCCACCTCCTTGGCGTTGAGGCACAGGGGGGGGGATATGTACAGGATGCCGTGGCTGGGTCCTGGAAGGACGCTATATTTCCCCTCTGTTTGGGTTGTGGTCTCTTTAAGGGAATAAAATTGATTAACCCACCTGTTAAGGAGGTGTCTTTAACCACTTAAGGACCGCCGTATTGCCATTATACGTGATCAGAATGGCACAGGCAGGCACAATCACGTAGATCTACGTGCCTGCCTTCCAGCGGGTGGGGGGTCCGATTGGACCCCCTCCCGCTGGATACGGCGGTCCGTTTCCCTCCAGCAGCGATCCGTGATGAGGGGATGGCCGTTGGTTTTCGGCCACCCCCTCTGGATCACTTCTGGCCAATGCCGAACTTCCTCCCACTGTGTATTGTTTACACAGGAAGGAGGAAGTGATGTCATTCTCCTTGGGGCGGTTTTTTTGACCGGACTACGAGGAGAAGACTAATAGTAAGTGTGCACCAACACTACACTGACATGTAGGTACACACAGGTACACAAACCACCCCCCGATCCCCCCCCCCCCCCCCCAGTCACAGTGTCACTGATTGCATTGATCATTTCTTTACTGATCAATGCATTCAGTGTCAGTTGTAAAAGTAAAAACTGCCAGGGCAGTTAGTGTTAGGTCCAGGGTAGCCCCCTATCACCCCCCAATAAAGATTTAACCCCCTGATTGCCCCTAGAGTTAACCCTTTCACCCCCTTTTGCCAGTGTCACTAAGCGATAATTTTTCTGATCGCTGCAGTAGTGTCGCTAGGTAGCTAGTTATTTTTTTAGGTTCACCGCCAGGTTTTTATATCGCTAGGTACCCCGATATACTACCCAATAATGGTTTTAACAACCTGATTGTCCCTAGTTAACCCTTTCACCCACTTTTGCCACTGTCACTAAGCGATCATTTTTCTGATCGTTGCATCAGTGTCGCTACTGTCGCTAGGTAGCTAGTTATTTTTTTAGGTTCACCGCCAGGTTTTTATAGCGCTAGGTACCCCGATATACTACCCAATAATGGTTTTAACCCCCTGATTGCCCCTAGTTAACCCTTTCACCAGCGATCACAGTATAAGTGTCACTGGTGACGCTGGTTAGCCAGTTAGTTATTTAGGTTCCCCGTCAGGTTTTTATATAGCGCCAGGGACCCCCATATACTACCTAATAAAAATTTGAACCCCCTGATTGCCCCTAGTTAACCCTTTCACCACTGATCACCGTATAAGTGTTACGGGTGACTCTGGTTAGTTTGCTTTTTATAGCATCAGGGCACCCACCATTTATTACCCAATAAAGGTTTAACCCCCCTGATCACCCGGCGGGTGATATCAATTAGGTTTTAGGGTCAGGGTCTGCGTCGCCCCAGGCAGCGCTAGGTTAGTGCCAGTACCACTAACACCCACGCGCAAAGCATACACCTCCCGTAGTGGTATAGAATCTGAACAGATCAATATCTGATCTGATCAGATCTATACTAGCGTCCCCAGCAGTTTAGGGTTCCAAAAAAACGCATTGTTAGCGGGATCAGCCCAGATACCTGCTAGCACCTGCGTTTTGCCCCTCTACCCAGCCCACCCAAGTGCAGTATCGATCGATCACTGTCACTTACAAAACACTAAACACATAACTGCAGCGATCGCAGAGTCAGGCCTGATCCCTGCGATCGCTAACAGTTTTTTTGGTAGCATTTTATATTTAAATCCGGAAGGCAGTGCTTGGTTTTCGGGGTCCCGCACGTGGCTAGGCTCCCAAAAAGTCCCCCACATGTGGTATCCCCGTACTCGGGAGAAGCAGCAGAATTTATTTTGGGGTGTAATTTGACTTCTGCCCATAGCATGTGTGAGCAATATATCATTTAGTGACAACTTTGTGCAAAAAAAAAAAAGTTTGTAATATTCCCGCAACTTTTGGCAAAATATAAAATATTCCATAGACTCAACATGCCTCTCAGTAAATAGCTTGGGGTGTCTACTTTCCAAAATTGGGTCATTTTGGGGGGTTTTGTGCTATTTTGGCATTTTATGGCCTTCGAAACTGTGATAGGTAGTGAGGAGTTAAATCAAAAATTTGCACCCTTAGAAATCCTGAAGGTGGTGATTGGTTTTCGGGGTGCCGTGCGCGACTAGACTCCCAAAAAGTCCCACACATGTGGTATCCCCATACTCGGGAGAAGTAGCGGAATATATTTTGGGGTGCAATTCCACATATAACCATGGCATGTGTGAGCAATATATCATTTAGTGACAACTTTTTGTAAAAAAATTTTTTTTTTGTCATTATTCAATCCCTTAGGACAAAAAAAATAAATATTCAATGGGCTCAACATACCCATCAGCAATTTCCTTGGGGTGTCTACTTTCCAAAATGGGGTCATTTGGGGGGGGTTTGTACTGCCCTGCCATTTTAGCACCTCAAGAATTGAGATAGGCAGTCATAAATTAAAAGCTGTGTAAATTCCAGAAAATGTACTCTAGTTTGTAGACGCTATAACTTTTGCGCAAACCAAAAAATATACGCTTATTGACATTTTTTTTTACTAAAGACATGTGGCTGAATAAATTTTGCCCTCAATGTATGACTAAAATGTAGTTTATTCGATTTTTCTTATAACAAAAAGAAGAAAATATCTTTTTTTTTCAAAATTTTCGCTCTTTTTCCATTTATATCGCAAAAAAAAAAAACGCAGAGGCAATCAAATACCATCAAAAGAAAGCTCTATTTGTGGGAAGAAAAGGACGCAAATTTCGTTTGGGTGCAATATTGCATGACCGCGCAATTACCAGTTAAAGCAGCGCAGTGCGAAATTGGAAAAAGACCTCTGGTCCTTAAGGTGTTTATTGGTCCGGAGCTGAAGTGGTTAAAAAAAACAAGACAGGAAGTGGTAGATGGGTGTGGAGGAGTGGAGAAGACATGGTGGATGGTGGATGGTGTTTATTTTGGGGTTGCAGCACCTGAAGTGGACAGCAGTGTCCTGTTTGGAAGGCTCCTGGCAGGGGAAGCTACCTGCCATCAAGATCAAGCTCTGTTTTGATAAAGACAGCTATTCTGGACTTTGCAAGTTGGTGAGACTACAAACCTTTTTCCTTTTGTTTTTGGCTGCTGTAAAGCTATTTAAGTTTAATAAACCCTTTGTTGTGTGAAAAGCCTGTGTCCTGCGATCTACCTGGTCCCCCGAACATTACTATATATATATATATATATATATATATATATATATATATACACATGGATTTGTGAATTTACAAATACCATTGCATTCGATTTGTTTTGTTTTTTCATTTGCATTTATATTTGTGAGGGTAATTTTGGAATACTTACAACATTCCGAAACAGACATTTTTATTGCAATATTACTTTGTTTTATTATAGTTGTAAATAGCTTCACAGTCTATATGTCTGTTTAATTATTTGTATCTTGACTATTGTCATAAGTTTTGTGCAGGTATAAGTGACAATCTGACTCATTTATAATTTATACATTTGTATTGGAATTCATGTCTTAACTTGTGAAATATGTGTGTTTTTTGTCACTGTTCATCGTTATTTCAATGCCAATTTTATGTTTATGAACACACTGTAAGGGAGGCACATAAAGATGGAATTTAAAAGCCTTTTTTCTATTATTGATAGCCTTTTTAGGTTTAAACTTTGGCATGCTTTCTGTTCTTCCCCTTCAGGTGTTTTCTACATTGGTAGTCCCAAGATCTGATCGTGTGGGAGGAGTTCCTTTCTAAAGACCATCCCCATTTTTGATTGGTTATTTGTCTTTTTCTAGTTCCCATATATACACACAACCAGATCTTGTTTATTTAGCTATGATTAAGCACCATGGTCTGGTGTGAAATGCGTTAGCTGCTTGTCCTTGTCCCTTTTGTATATGAGGTTACTGTATTGGATTTTATTGCAACAATAAAGATGCCTTCAGTGGTGTGCGGCCGTCCAGGATTTCTTCTCTTCTTCCAAGTTTGTGCAGAGCCAGCACCTGTGAACTCATAATAAGGTGGATGTTTCCCAAAAGGCCTGGAGCTTCTTCGGTGTCTTCTCTGCTAATGTCTTCTAGCTCTCTCCGGTTCTTCTCCCTTTGTCTGCTATCTTCTGCCTCTGCCATGTCTTGTCCCCTCTCTTCTTGCTCTTTTGCTGGGTCTTCTCTGCTGTCTTCTCCCTCTGTTTTTCTTACAATGTTGACTCAATGCTCTTTCCCGCTCTAATGCTGGGTGTGAAGCGTGCCACTACTTATATTGGCATAGGGCGGGGTCACCGGGTGACATCATCCAGGGGGCCCCGTCCCCTATGACATTACCGCCTGGGGCATGATGGGTGGTGACGTTATAAGGAGCGGGGCCTCCAGATGACATCATCCAGTGACCCTGCCCCCAAAGAGCAGCAAGACAGTGGACAAGACCCGGCAGAGGCAGAAGACAGCGGACAGAGGGAGAAGAACCAGAGAGTGCTAGAAGACATCAGCGGAGAAGACCCGAGCAGGGGAGAAGAACTGGCAGAGGCAGAAGACATCAGCGGAGGAGGCAGAACAGCTGGAGAGGGGAGAAGAGATCCGAAGTGAAGCCGGAGCTGTGTTAATAAATTACTTTAAGAACCTGTGTACTGCGTTTTATTTATGACCCTTTTTTTAAGGTGAATGGATAGGGATAAAAAAATAAATGTTTTACATTTTCAAAGCATTGGTTACGTTTTATAGCAGTAAGTAAAAAATATTGTTTTTATCTTAAAATTGTATGTCTTTTTTTTGCTTATAGTGCAAAAAATAAAAACCGCAGAGGTGATCAAATACCACCAAAAGAAAGCTCTATTTCTGTAAAAAAAAAAAAAAAAGGACGAGTGTTTTATTTCGGTAGAGCACCACATGACCGCGCAATTGTCCGTAACACAGTGCCATATCGCAAAAATGGCCTGGTCATAAAGGAGGGTAAACCTTCTGGAGCTAAAGTGGTTAAAGTGGTAGTAAAGGCATTTTTTTAGTTTATACCTACAGGTAAGCCTATAATAAGGTATAGTATGCGACGCATACTAGCACATTATGACATTCATTTGCAGGAAGAAGATTTTTTTTGTGGTTTATTATCACTTTAAAGCTCCATGATAAGCAGATAAAAAATTATTCTTTGCAGTGGAGCTGTGTCTGCACTACAAGGGTTAACCACTTGTTGATGGTGCTGTAGCTGAATGATGGCTACAGTGGGGTCATCTAGTTCTGGGACGATGTCCAATGGACACATACCGTGATCGCTCCCGCTGTTGAGCTCTATAATCATAGTGTCCTCCAGACAATGCTCTCAGGTTAAGGTAAATAGCCAATTGGTGGCTCTTTAACACATGATCAGCTGTGTCCAATCACAGTTGATCACAGATGTAAATAGAAGTCGGTTATTGGTACTCCTTTTCTTCAGGTTGACAGCATGAAGAGAGGAGAAGAGAGCTGATAAATGGCTTCTCTAAAAGGGACATCTACATTGATAATGGCACTGATTATCAGTGTCCTAATTATCATTTCAGTCCCACCAGTGCTGCCAATCAGTGCCTCCCCATCAGTGCAGCCTATCAGTGTCCATTAATACCCATCACTGCCGCCTCATTAGTGCCCATCAGTGTAGCCTATCAGTGCCCATCAGTGTAGCTTCATCAGCACACATCAGTGAAAGAGAAAAATGACCTGTCTTCAAAATTTTATAACAAACTATGAAAACGTTTTTTTTTTTTTCAAAATTCTATTTTCGTTTATTTAGCAAAAAATAAAAAACCTAGTGGTGATTAAATACTCCCAAAAGAAAGCTCTATTTCTGTGAAAAAAAAATTGTAAAAATGTAGTTTGCATGCAGCGGTGCATCCGTGCATGACTGCGCAATTGTCATTAAAAGTGCGACAGCGCTGAAAGCTGAAAATTGGCCTGGGCAGGAGGGGGGGGGGGGGGGAAGTGCCCAGTAGGCAAGTGGTAAAAGTGTTACTAAACCCAGAAAAGAGGAGAAACAGTTTTACTTACCTGCTTACCTGAGCCTCCTCTCCCCCCATGATCCAGCAGTTTACTGTCCCTAGGTGTCCTCACATCTAGAGTAGGGCTGTGCATCCTACATTGGTCTTTAGGACATCAGAACCCTAGTCTAGGGCATGGGGGATGCAGAAGCTGTAAGGACCAGGTAATTATATCTTATTGTTGTTCCCCTAGACCAGTGATTCTAAACTAGGGTTCCTCCAAAGGTTGCTAGGGGTTCCTTCAGCATTGGGCAATTTCTGCCTCTCAGATAAGTTCCCACTGACTCCATTGATCTTTTTAGCTATCTGTAAGGAGGTAATTCTTCCCAATGACCACAAATGTAAGGACCATTCTTCCCACTGTTGTAGACTTCTAATTTTTAGCAGGGGTTCCCCCCGAGACCGGAGAACTATTTCAAGGGTTCCTCTGTGCTGAAAAGGTTGAGAAAGGCTTCCCTAGACCATGGGTGCTCAACCTGGGGCCCTCCAGCTGTTGCAGAACTGCAAGTCCCATCATGCCACTGCCTTTGAGAGTCATGCTTTTAACTGTCCACAGCTTGCAATGCCTTGTGGGACTTGTAGTTCCACAACAGCTGGAGGGCCACAGGTTGAGCACCCATGCCCTAGACATAAACAAGCAATGAAACTTTACAGTGCTGGCACAGCCTCCCTGCAGGCGATCATTTTCTATTTTTCTGGAGGTGGGCTTTGAAAATGAAGTATAGAAGATGATTGGCTGCTCCTCGACTTTTGATAAATCCCCCCACTCTGCTCTCCACATACATGAAAGAACTTTCTTATTACCCCGTGCTGTCTCCTAGGATCTGCTCTGAAATGCTACATCCAAGCAGAATGTAGTCTGCGCTGCCTGTGACACAGTTTCACATGCAGTAGTTTGTGAGGCTTGTAAGAACTACTTTGTGTGTGACACTGTCAGGGAATGCAACTGCTTGCAGGGAGAGAGACCAGCTGTCACAACTCAGTGGTGATGTTGGGGGTGGGTGGGATCAAACAGCTATCAAACACTAGCCAATGGGATGGGGTCTTGGAGGGCTGCAATGTTTATGTGGCCCGCCCCCTTTCTTAAGCAGCTCAATCATTGGCTGGTGTTTGATAGCTGCTTGACCCCGCCCATCCCCGACATCGCGGATGAGATGAAAAAGCTGGTCTCTTTCCCTGCAAGCAGTTACATTCCCTGACATTTTCACACACTGAGTGGCTCTTTCAAGCCTCACGATCTGCTGCATGTGAAACTCCCCTGCTCCCCTGTCAGTGTCCATGAGTAGTGCCTATCAGTGCCAATAAGTGCCCCTTATTAGTGCCTCCTATCAGTGCTGCCAATTACTACCCATCAAGGCTGTCAATCAGTGTAGCCTATCAATACCAGTCAGTGCTGCTAATCAGTGCCAATCAGTGCCCATCAGTGCTGCCTATCAGTACCCATCAGTCATGCCTATCAGTGCCAACTAGTGCTGCCAGTGCCACTCATCAGTGCCAATCAGGGCCCATCAGTCCCTATAAGTGCTGCATATCAGTGCCACCTATCAGTGTCAACAATCAGTGCTCATCAGTGCTGCCTATCAGTGCCAGTCGGTGTCACCTAACAGTGCCAATCAGTGCCACCTATCACTGCCTATCAGTGCTGCCAATTAGTGCCCACCAATGCTGCCAATCAGTGTAGCCTATCATTGCCAATCAGTGCTGCCTATCGGTGCCAATTATTGCTGCCTAACAGTGCCACCAATCTGTGCCTATCAGTGCCCATCAATGCTGCCAATCAGTGGACATCAGTGTTGCCAATCAGTGCCACCTATCAGTGTCAATCAGGGACACCTATTAGTGCCCACCAGTGCTGCCAATTAGTGACACCTATCAGTGCTGCCAATCAGTGCCCATCAGTGCTGCCAATTAGTGTCCATAAGTGGGCAGGAATGGGGAGATGAACTCAGCAGCCAGGCACATTGTCCATTGGGGGGGGGGGGGGGGCTGCCTGGTGGGGCACAATTGAAATCCATCAATGTTTATAATGCCACATTCCAATCTTTAGTATATAGGCAATCACCACACTACTATTTACAATAAACTACTGGAGGTAAAATAAAAAAATGTCAGTAAAAAGGGCCTGCAGCTGAGCACTGTTATGTTTCCCCACATCACAAAAAAAACGTGCAGCGCTAACTTACTAATCAATAACTTAATAATAATGGTAGATCCCTCTAATGTATGGAAATCTCAATAAACTTCAATATTACCACAATACCAGTCTCTGTTATATGCAACATCACATATAATACACATCAAACTGAGAACAAGACATGGATGAGCGAATGCACAGAGTTCTGACCTCAACCTGAACACATTTGGGATGAATTTGAGCGGAGACTGCGAGCCAGGCCTTCTCATCCAACATCAGTGCCTGACCTCACAAATGCGCTTCTGGCAGAATGGTCAAACATTCCCATAGACACACTCCTAAACCTTGTGGACAGACTTCCCAGAAGAGTTGAAGCGGTTATAGTTGCAAAGGGTGGGCCAACTCAATATTACGGACGAAGACTGGGACGCCATGAAAGTTCATATGTGTGTAACTTTTGACAATATAATGTATGTGTATGTATATGTATATGTGTATATATATATATATATATATATATATATATACACAATATAGCACAAGAGTGAGTACACTTCTCACATTTTTGTAAATATTTTATTACTGTATTATTTATGTGTATATGTATTATTTGTACAGCTTGTATAACAGTGTAAATTTTCTGTCCCCTCAAAATAACTCAACACACAGCCATTAATGTCTAAACTGCTGACAACAAAAGTGAGTACACCTCTTAAGTGAAAATGTCCAAATTGGGCCCAATTAGCCATTTTCCCTCCCGGTGTCATGTGACTCGTTAGTGTTACGAGGTCTCAGGTGTGAATTGGGAGCAGGTGTGTTAAATTTGGTGTTATCACTCTCACTCTCTCATACTGGTCACTGGAAGTTCAGCATGGCACCTCATGGCAGAGAACTCTCTGAGGATCTGAAAAAAATAATTTTTGCTCTACATAAAGATGGCCTAGGCTATAAAAAGATTGCCAAGACCCTGAAACTGAGCTGCAGCATGGTGTCCAAGACCATAGAGCGGTCTAACAGGAAAGGTTCCACTGAGAACAGGCCTTGCCATGGTCGACCAAAGAAGTTGAGTGCACGTGCTCAGCATCATAGCCAAAGGATGTCTTTGGAAAAAAAGATGTATGAGTGCTGCTAGTATTGCTGCAGAGGTTGAAGGGGTGGGGGGGGTCAGCCTGTCAGTGCCCAGACCATACGCCGCACACTGCATCAAATTGGTCTGCATGACTGTCGTCCCAGAAGGAAGCCTCTTCTAAAGATGATGCACAAGAAAGCCTGCAAACAGTTAAAGCGGGAGTCCGCCGTTTTTTTTTTAAAAGCCAGCAGCTACAAATACTGCAGCTGCTGACTTTTAAAATAATGACACTTACCCGCCCAGCGTGCCCGCAATGTCGGCACCCGAAGCCGATCTCTCGATCGCCTCTCGGGTGCTGCCGCCGCCATCTTGGGTATGGGAATCAGGAAGTGGAGCCTTGCGGCTTAATTTCCTGGTTCCCTACTGCGCATGCGCGAGTCGCGCTGCGCAATAAGGATGGTCCCCGCTGTCTCTGGGATCCGTGTGTTTCCCAGCAGACAGCGGGGGACCTTCGAAAAGGGGCGTACCTTCTGCAGATATCTATGCCAGAAGTGGGTGCAGGTATCTGCACCCCCCTACCCCCTGAAAGGTGCCAATTGTGGCGCCGGAGGGGGGGAGGGTTCCAATGAGAGGAAGCTCCACTTTAGGGTGGACCTCCGCTTTAAGGACATGGATTACTGGAACCATGCCCTGTGGTCTGATGAGACCAAGATAAACTTATTTGGTTCAGATGATGTCAATCGTATGTGGAGGCAATCAGGTGAGGAGTACAAAGACAAGTGTGTCTTGCCTACAGTCAAGCATGGTGGTGACAGTGTTATGGTCTGGGGCTGCTTGAGTGCTGCTGGCACTGGGGAGCTACAGTTCATTGATTGAGGGAACCATGAATGCCAACATGTACTGTAACAT
This sequence comes from Lithobates pipiens, assembly GCF_037356315.1. Classification (NCBI taxonomy): domain Eukaryota; kingdom Metazoa; phylum Chordata; class Amphibia; order Anura; family Ranidae; genus Lithobates; species Lithobates pipiens. Next base: position 183,680,545 of record NW_027507903.1, read on the forward strand.
ACTGAAGCAGAGCATGATTCCCTCCCTTCGGAAACTGGGCCGCAGGGCAGAATTCCAACAGGATGACGACCCCAAAACGGTGTGGAGTGGAAGAGGACTCTGGGGGCAACCTGTGAAGCTCTGGTGAACTTCATGCCCAAGAGGGTTAAAGTGGTTGTAAACTCTTAGCCCTTGTGCACACGGTCAGAGATTCCGACAACCAAATCCGTCGGATTTTGTCCGAAACTGTTGCATACACACGGTCGGACAAAGTTGTCGGAAAATCCGACGTGATTACGTTATTTCGTTACGACGGGACTACATTCGCGCTAGTAGCCAATAGCTTTGGTGTAGGAATTTGATCTGAGCATGTGTGCCACTTTGTCCTATCGGAATTCTCTACACATGATCGGAGTATGTCCGATTGGAGCATTTTGGTGGAAAATTTTACCAACAAGTTGGAAAACTTGGTCCGTCGGATACTCCGACGGAAACAGTCCGATGTAGACCACACACAGTCGGAATATCCGACAAAACGGTCCGATCGGACACATTCCGTCGGAATCTCTGACCGTGTGTACAAGGGCTTACAACCAACCTTGGCCTACAGGTAAGCCTATATTAAGGCTTACCTGTAGGTCCAAGAAATTTCTCCTAAACCTATACGGTTTAGGAGATATTTACACGAAGACAGCCACCGCTGTTAACGGCGCATGCGCCGTAGACAGCGACGCACAGGCGCACTGGGCAGGCCGCAGATCGCGGCGATATGCCTTGAGTGTCGGCTCCCGTGTGCATGCACGGGAGTGACATCATCGTGGCTCCGGCGAATCACAGCGCCGGAGCCGCGAGACCCGGAAGTCGCTCTGGGATACATGGCAGCGGCGAAGAGGAAGACGGAGGACCGCTTCGGGGGCTTCGTTCTCAGGTAAGTTATTCATTATAAATTTGACTTTACTTCCTCTTTAAAGTGGAGGGCCACCCTGAAAAACAAAAATACATTAAAAATCAGTAAAAAAAAAAATGATTTTTTTTTTTTAAACTTACCAGAAATGCCTGTTGCTAGGCATATTGTCCTAATCTGCCTCTTCCTCCTCCGCGGTGATCTTCGCTCTTCTCTCCTCCGTGTGGCGTCTTCTGGGTAATGGGGCACTGTGTGTCCCAGAACACAGCGCGCCCCATTCACAAAGCGCTGCGCGACTCGTGCATGCGCAGTAGGAAACGAGCAGTGAAGCTGCAAGGCTCCACTGCCTGTTTCCCTTCGCTGAAATGGCGGCGCCGGGACCCGAGAGCCGAGGGACAGGTCAGGCTCGGGCGACCGACATCGCAGGCGCCCTGGACAGGTAAGTCTGCTTATTAAAAGTCAGCAGCTACAGTGTTTGCAGCTGCTGACTTTTAAAAAAAATTTTTTAAAGCTGGCTCTCCTCTTTAAGGCAGCGCTGGAAAATAATGGTGGCCACACAAAATATTGGCACTTTGGGCCTGGTTTGTACATTTTCACTTGGCTGTGTGTTGAATTATTTTGAGGGGACAGCAAATTGACACTGTTATACAAGCTGTACACTCACTACTTTACATTGTAGCAAAGTGTCATTTCTTCAGTGTTGTCACATGAAAAGATATAATATAATATTTACACAAATGTGAGGGGTGTACTCACTTTTGTGAGGTACTGTGTGTGTATATATATATATCTATATATATATATAGATATATATCTATATATAGATATATATATATATCTATATATACACACGTATGTGTGTTTGAGCTTTGGGGTGCACACCCTAATGTAATGTGCTGCGCACGCCTATGCCGAAGCTATAGCCCTGGGCGGGTGACACCTGAGTATTGCGGAGCCTCTTCTCCCTCACCGTCACCTCATCAGGGAAGTGAAGAGGACAGCTCTGCTCAGATATCTGAGAAGCGCGAGCGAGGCGAGCAGGACACGTGCACACTGAGCCACGGCCCAGCCAATAGGAAGAAGGCTGCATTAAAAATAGAGCGAAGGGCCAGTAATGGGCGGACCTGTGTGTCTGGCGCTGCTGGTTTGCGTACTGTAGTGACGTCACCCCCAGCAGTGAGCAGGCAGCGGGTTCGGTGCCCGGCTCAGTCAGTCAGTAGGCGGAGGGGGCTAGTAGGAAAAGGGAGGCGGCGGGGACGACGAGGAGGAGATAAGCGGCTCCTGTGCGTGCGAGGCGGGGGCCGAGAGCTGGGAGCAGCGCACCTCACTCTGTCGCTGGATTGTAAAGGAAGAAGCGACGGGCTGTGCTCTGTGCCGGGGAGAAGGAGCAGCTTGGATGAAAGTTTGCTCGGATTTCGGTCCAGGGTAAGGAAGGCCTATCATTGGCTCCCGTCTTCTCTGCCCCCCTCCCCCCCAGGGGTTAATGAGGAGCTAGACTGCAGATTATTATTCTAGTCTCCTGTCATCTCTCACCTGTGTGTGTCATCCTCATCCTGACCCATCTCTCACCTGTGTCATCCTCATCCCGACCCATCTCTCACGTGTGTGTGTCATCCTCATCCCGACCCATCTCTCACCTGTGTGTCATCCTCATCCCGACCCATCTCTCACGTGTGTGTGTCATCCTCATCCCGACCCATCTCTCACCTGTGTGTGTGTGTCATCCTCATCCCGACCCATCTCTCACCTGTGTGTGTGACTGCATGACCTCAATTATTCATCACATAAACATTGTCTGCTCCGGTGTCACCTCTCCTCCTTCTCATTGTTATTGTGCCATCTGATCACCCCCATCACCTGTGTCCTGGTACTATCACTACTCCACATCCAGCATTATTATTGTATCATCTACTTACCTTCATTGCCTGTGTCCTACTACTAGGACTACTCCAACCCCATGCACCCCTATATGTCCAGATCCAGCATTGTTATTGTATCATCTACTTCCCATCACCTGTATTTTACTACTAGGACTACTCCAACACCACACCCCACATCCAGCATTGCTATTGTATCATCTACTTCCCTTCAGCACCTGTGTTTTTACTACTAGGACTACTCCAGATCCAGCATTGTCAATGTGTCATCTACTTCCCTTCATCACTGGTGTCCTACTACTAGGACTACTCCAGATCCAGCATTGTCAATGTGTCATCTACTTCCCTTCATCACTGGTGTCCTACTACTAGGACTACTCCAGATCCAGCATTGTCAATGTGTCATCTACTTCCCTTCATCACTGGTGTCCTACTACTAGGACTACTCCAGATCCAGCATTGTCAATGTGTCATCTACTTCCATTCATCACTGGTGTCCTACTACTAGGACTACTCCAGATCCAGCATTGTCAATGTGTCATCTACTTCCATTCATCACTGGTGTCCTACTACTAGGACTACTCCAGATCCAGCATTGCTAATGTATCATCTACTTCCATTCATCATCTGTGTTCTGCCACTACTCAAAACCCACACACCCCTATATGCCACATCCAGCATTATTGTATCATCTACTTCCCTTCATTGCCTGTGTTCTACTAGTATTACTCCAGATCCCTCTTTTATTGTATTATATACTTCCCTTCATCACTGGTATCCTACTACTAGTACTACTCCAGATCCAGCATTGCTAATGTATCATCTACTTCCCTTTATCACCGGTGTTCTACTACAAGGACTACTCCAGATCCAGCATTGCTAATGTATCATCTACTTCCCTTCATCACCGGTATCCTACTACTAGCACTACTCTAACCCCACACTTGGCTCTACTCCACATCCAGCATTGTTATTGTATCATCTATTTCCCATCACCTGTGTTCTACTAGAACTACTCCAACCCCACACGCATTGATAGGAGTTAGGTTTTTCTTAGCAAAACCCTCTCCTGCATGTATGCTTGAGCTAAGGGCAGATGGATTCCTGGAAGTAAATGCTACATGAATCATCTGCCCTTACTCAAGATGGCCACAGCCAGAAATGCTAGGGGATGGTTTTTTATTTTTTTGTGATTTCTCAACAGAATAAAGCATGGAGACGTGGATGGGGGAGTTTGGTTTGATTATTAAAAATTAATCAAAGTGATTGTAAACAATCGCCTTGTAAAACAACCCATTAGGTTTAAAATAGAAATGAAAGGCAAAACATTTTTGTATAGATATAAAAAGCATTATAAATACTTTTTTTTTTCCCCCCCTTTTTTTTTTATAAGCGATACTATTCCCTCTGTTCTCAACTGCATAAGAACTGGAGGGAGGGGAAACAGCATCACACTGAGCTTCCCAGTGATAAGCTGTGCAGTGGGGTGTGTTAGTACAAGTCTGATCATTGAAGGAGAGCACACTGGGTTCCCAGCATAGCTAGAGAACTGACCACGGTGGGCTCTCCTGCTTAGTGTAGTCCGTTTTTTTTAATAGGAAATCAGAGGGGACTGTCAGGAACACCAAGGAAGCAATACAAAGAGAACAGGATACTTTGTCATACATGTACATTGTACAGCAGCCACATATCAATAATATGAAGTGTTGGGGAACAAATGCCTTAAAGTGGTTGTTAAGCCACTATAATCTATTCATGCCATCCCCTCTGTTATATAACAATGTGTCCCTGTGTTATATAAAAAAAATGCAGATTATACCTTATATCAGAGCTTCTCCCAGCGCCCACGTTACTCCTCGCTCTCTCCTCTCCCCAGCTGACGGCTATAGCAGGCACTCCTGCTAACGTCAGCCAGAGAGGAGGGAGCTGAGGAGTCACGTGAGCGCTAGGAGACACTCTGATACAAGGCATAATCTGCATTTTCTTAAATTGGATCAGACACTGGGACACACATTGTTATATAATAGAGGGGATGTCCTGAATATATTCTAGTTTTTAAAGAAGCAGGAGGGGAGGAGGCGGACACTATCACGTGCAGATGGCGAATGACAGAGCCACGTAACCTGACCACGGTGTCAGGGTTCAGCAGCCATGATAAACTGTGGTCAGTTTACATGGGGGAGGGCAGGATCAGCCAGGTATTATTATTATTATTATTATTATTATTATTATTATTATTATTATTATTATTATTTATATATATATTATTTTTTTTTTTTTTTTTTTTTTTTTTTTTTTTTTTTAGGTGATACAGGGGGCCAAATTACACAACACAAACACTGTGCTGTATAACATGCTTTAGGGGAACAGGAGCTACTATTTTTTTTATTTTTGGGTAACAAACACTTTAAATAGTGTTTTTGGTGCTCAGATGCAGTGAAGCTATGCGTTAAGTGTCTTTCTGTTTATTGTCCTCTTCTTACCTGTGTTCTACTACAATGAGTACTCCAACTCCACACTGAGCTGTCTCCACAGCCAGCATTGTTTTTTATAAGGGTCATCTGCTTCCTATCATCTGTGTCTCGGTACTAGAACTACTCCAGCCCCACTATGAGCTGTACTCCCAGATCCAACTTTTGTTATTGTATGATCCACTTTTCATCATCACCTGTACTCCAGCCCCACACTGAGCTCCAAGTCCAGATTTAGCACTGTTATTAAGTGTCATCTGCTTCCTTTCACATGTGTTCTACTACTATGACTAATCCAACTCCGCACTGAGTTGTACTCCCAGATACAGCAATGTTATTTTACGATCTGCTTCCCCTCACCTGTGTACTAGGACTACTCCAGTCCTACAGTGAGTTGTTTGACCAGATCCAGCATTACTATTAATTGTGATCTGCTTCACATCACCTGTGTTCTACTGCTATAAATACTCCATCCTCACTACGAGCTGTACTCCTAGATCCAGAATTATTATTAATGGCACTTGTGTCCCATCATCACCTGTTCTGATACTACTCCAACTTTATTATGGGCTTTACTCCCAGACCCAACATTGTTATTGTGTGATCTTCTAATTCTATGACTACTCCAGCCTCAGTATGAGCCGTGCCTCCAGGTACAGCTTTATTAAGTGTGATCTGCTTCACATCGCCTGTGTCCTAGCACTGTGACTACTCCAGCCTCACTATGCGCTGTACTCCCAGATCCAGCATTGTTAATATTGTGTGCTGCTTCCCACTGTTACATTTTTGTATTAGTACTCCAGCCTCATATTGAGCTGTGTTTCTAGGTGCATCATTGTCATGAATACCTGTAATCTGCTTCCCATCAATTATGTCCTAGTAGTTGGTGTATTTCAAACATCTTAACGGTACTTCAAGAAGCACTTTTATTAAAGGAAATCAATGGTCACAGCATACATTTTCATTTTAGAACATCCGCATGGAAATGAACAATACAGATAAATATTTCTGAGATTTGGTGTTTACAAGTTAAAAACAGTGTTTATTTTTTATTTTTTTATTTTCCTTTTTTTTTATTTTTTTTGTTTTTTTGCTGGAAAATTATTTAGAACCCCCAAACATAAAAAATAAAAGTATGTAGTACTGACCCCCAAAGGAGCTGCTGGTTTGAATTGGGCCTGCACTCTACCGAGAAACCCCACTAACTTGACTCTATCCCCTTGACACAGCTGTGGTGCAATGTAATACAGTACAATATAAGATAATGCAAAGTACCTGTATTATACCCATAGGATCCACTGGCTCCACCTGGTGGGGGGAAAAAACAGTACGCCACACAACTTGATACTTAGCCAGAAATATTGTTTACTGCAAAATATTTAGACAGGTGATTACAGAAATTGTGCTGTCATCCCAACGTAGGACGACAGCACAGTATATTTCAATATAAAAACAATAGTGTATATGTGTGTGTATATAGATATAGAGAGAGAGAGATGGGAGCTCCCCCTACTGTTAAAGGCTAAATATGAGATCTCACTTAAAGTACTTTATCTGGGGTCTTCTTTCTTCGCTAGCTAAAACTCACTCCTTTATTTGTAATCCAAAGAAAATGGAGGATTAAGCTGAAGGGCTCCTGGTGTAACTCCAGTAACTTATCTACAACCTTTGAGGCGCCAAGGAAGATAGGCCTCAAGCCTGCTCAGTGTCCCTTGCTTTGCTACTCCTCCGTGGAACCACAGATTCCAGCGAGGCCTGTATGTGAGTCTAACTGCGTGCAAATGTTAACAAACGGTGGGCCGTAACTCGCTCACCAACTGGATCGGAGTTCCATGTTATCACTTTAGTCCGGTGACTGTAGCTTGCCTCTCAGTCAGCTGGGACAGACACACTGTATCGCTACACTGAATGAATCCGGTTCTCTGATTCTCTGCTGAGTGTTTCTGGACCTTCTCAATCCGGTCCCCGTCTCTCTGGCTGCATCAGGTCACTTCACAACCGAACAGGCTGAAGTTCCGCGATGGCTACAGGCTCGCTGTCTCCGGGAAGCCTCCCCACAGATCCGCACAGGCAGGCAACGTGATCTCAAGAGACCAAAAATGTCTGCTCGGGTCCCTTTCATCCCCTACCCAGAATGCACTGTCTAAGTGTTCATGGGTAGGTCACACAGACTCCTGGGTAACAAGGTCAACCTTCTCAATCACAACAACAGTTACTTCCTGTACAAGTCTAGGTTCTTGAGGTAAAGATATACAGGTGCGTTACCCATATTTGGTCACTAGATGGCTCTGGTAGGAACCACAGTAATGTCCATTAACCACTTGCTGGGCACTTAAACACCCTTCCTGCCCAGACCAATTTTCAGCTTTCGGTGCTCTCACACTTTGAATGACAATTACTCAGTCATGCAACACTGTACCCAAATGAATTTTTTTGTCCTTTTTTTCCCCACAAATGGAGCTTTCTTTTGGTGGTATTTGATCACCTCCTGGGGTTTTTATTTTTTGCGCTATAAATGAAAAAAGACCGAAAATTTTGAAAAAAAACCCCCCATATTTCTTTGTTTCTGTGACAGAATTATGCAAATTATTAATTTTTTTTCATAAATTTTGGCCACAATTTATACTGCTACATATCTTTGGTAAAATAACCCAAATTAGTGGATATTATTTGGTCTTTGTGAAAGTCAGAGAGTCTACAAGCTGTGGTGCGAATCGCACAAAATTGATCACATCTGATGTACTGGTGGCCTATCTCGCTTCTTGTGACCCGAACAAGTCAGGAAAGTACAACTACCCCCCAAATGACCCCTTTTTGGAAAGTAGACATTCCAAGGTATTTAGTAAGAGGCATAGTGAGCTTTTTGATGTTGTCATTTTTTCCCCACAATTCTTTGCAAAATTTAAGATTTTTCATTTTTTTTTTCTCCACAAAATTGTCATTGTAATAGGTTATTTCTTTCACGTGGCATGTGTATACCACAAATGACACCCCCCAAAAATTCTGCTACTCCTCCTGAGTATTACAATACCACATGTGTGGGACTTTTTCACAGCCTGGCCACATAGAGAGGCCCAACATGCAGGTAGCGCCATCATGTGTTCTAGGAACATAAATTGCACATCTAACTTGTTGACTATTTATTACACTTTTGAAGCACCAGGACAATGACACGTGGCACTGATGACACGTGGCACTGAAGATACGTGGCACTAATACGTGGCACTGACAGATGGCACTAATACGTGGCACTAATACGTGCCACCGATGACGCGTGACACTGATGACAGATGGCACGTGACACTGACAGGTGGCACTGATGACAAATGGCACTGATACGTGGCACTGATGACAGATGGCACTAATACGTGGCAGTGATGGCACTGGGGACAAATGGCACTGACAACTGGGGGCAGGTGGCACTGGGGGCAGGTGGCACTGGGGGCAGGTGGCACTGGGGCGGATGGCACTGCTGGGGGAGGATGGCACCTTTTTTTTTTTTTTTTTTTTTTTAAACTCAAGGCAGAACGGCTGCCGCTGCAGCCGTTCATCTCTTCCCCTCTCACACTGTCTGTGTGAGGAGGGAGAGCGGCGCTGAGAGATGATCTCATATGTTTACATATGAGATCATCTCCCATTGGACACGCTGTGATTGGCCGTTTACAGCGATCTGTGTTTGCCTGTCCCCGGGGGACACGGCGAACACAGAACTTCCGCGATGCGCGCCCGTGCTGGCGCGCATTGCGGAAGTAAACAATAGGACGTCCAGGGACGGCCACCCGGACGAACGCGCCTGCTCTACGGCCGTCATTCGGCTATAGGGCGGGCGCGAGGTGGTTAAAGTATACATAAGCACATCAATGGGCAAGGATGTCAGCGCTACATGTATAACACCATAGAGAATAAAATGGCAGTTGTCTTACAAGCACACTTTTTTTTTTTTTTTTTTTATTAAAAAAAAAAAGACAACAGTAAAATTAGCCCAATTTTTATTTTTTATTTTCCTTTTTTTAAAATTGTATTATATATTGTGAAAGATGATATGCCGAGTAAAATGATACCCAACATGTCACGCTTCAAAATTGCACCTATTCGTGGAATGGGGACAACATTTTACTCTTAAAGAAAATCTCCATAGGCAACATTTACAAAATTCCACAAGTTGCATGTTTTGAGTTAAAGGTCTAGGGCTAGAATTATTGCTCTCCCTCGAACGATCGCGGCGATACCTCACGTGTGGTTTGAACACCCTTTTCATACTCTACTCATTATGTGTTTTTTTTCTTGTCTTTATTTTATTTTTTTATTTATACACTGTTTCTTTAACCACTGGGCACTTAAACCCCCTTCCTAACCAATTTTCAGCTTTTGGTGCTCTCACACTTTGACAATTTACTCAGTCATGCAACACTGTTAAAAAAAAAAAAAAAAAAAAAAAAAAAAAAGTCACTTTAACCACTTTCAGACCGAACCAATTTGCTGGTCAAAGACCAGACCACTTTTTGCGATTCGGCACTGCGTCGCTTTAACTGACAATTGCGCGGTCGTGCGACGTGGCTCCCAAACAAAATTGACGTCCTTTTTTTCCCACAAATAGAGCTTTCTTTTGGTGGTATTTGATCACCCCTGCGGTTTTTATTTTTTGCGCTATAAACAAAAATAGAGCGACAGTCTTGGAAAAAAACGCATTATTTTTTACTTTTTGTTATAATAAATATCCCCCAAAAATATATAAAAAAACATTTTTTTCCCTCAGTTTAGGCCGATACGTATTCTTCTACATATTTTTGTTAAAAAAATCGCAATAAGCGATTGATTGGTTTGCGCAAAAGTTATAGCGTTTACAAAATGGGGATAGTTTTATAGCATTTTTATTAATAATTTTTTTTTTTTACTAGTAATGGCGGCGATCTGCGATTTTTTATTGTGACTGCGACATTGTGGGGGACCCATCAGACATTTTTGACACATTTTTGGGACCATTGTCATTTATACAGTAATCACTGCTATATAAATGCAGTGATTCCTGTGTAAATGACACTGGCAGTGAAAGGGTTAACCAGTGGGTGGCAGTGTAGGGGTTAAGTGTTCCTAGGGGTGTTACTAACTGTGGGGGGGTTGGGCTTTCATTTAGTGTACACTGATCTCTGCTCCAATCACATGGAGCAGAGATCAGCGTCACTAGTTGCTAGGCAGAATGGAAAAATGTTGTTTACACAGCATTTCCTCCATTCGGCCGCTCCGTGAGACGATCGCGGGGATGCCCGCGGCGATCGGGTCCCGCGACCGGACTGACGGGGGTCCCGACCAGCGCGGGAGTGCGGCGCGCTCCCGATGGCAGGGCGGCATCGAATATTGGATGTACCTGTACGCCAATATGCCTGCCCGTGCCATTCTGTCGACGTACATCGTCGTGCGCTGGTCGGGAAGTGGTTAATGTAAACATCCCTTGTAATAGAAAAAAAGCATGCTAGGACCTCCCTAAATAGGAGATCTGGGGTCAAAAAGACCTCCGCTCTCATATTTACACTAAAATGCAATAAAAAAAAATATGAAATGCCATTTGAAGAAGAAAAATGTCCTTTTTTTAATAGCTATGGGTGAAGTGACGTTTTTGACATCGCTTTAGCCCTGCAATGATATGGAGACGGGTGGGGGCCATCTTCCCCCTCACTTGTCTCCATACCTAACAACAGGGAGAAGAACACAATCGCCTCCCCCGCTACAGATGGCTCCGGTAGGCAGCGGAGGGCACCAAAGTGCGGCGGGAGGGGGGTCCTCTCCCGCCACTGATAAAAGATCCTGCTCCGAATCCGCTGCAGAGACCACTTTTATCTGAAAGCAGACCACCCGCTGAAGAACAGGATACTGGGATTATGGCAACTAGCTGCTGCCATAACAATGATATCCTTCTTCAAAGTAGCAACGGAAAACGATGGTGGGCGGTCCGTATGTGGTTTAAAAAAAAAAAAAAAAATAAAAAAAAAAAAACTTTTCATGTTGCGAGTTATGCTTAGCTTCTGGCTATCCTTCTACTACCTCCTGGGTTCCCTGTATGTTTTGCTGGTAGCTTTGAATTTTTAACTACATATCCCATGGTACTTTGCTGCCTGCAAGCAGTAATTCTGTACTGACCCCTCCTCCTGAAACTCTCAGCACCCCGTAGTACAGGAGGCAGGCTTTTTGAAATGTGTGACACAGCAGTACCTATCAACAAGACATGGTGAAAAGGTTTCACAGAATTACAGGAGGTAAATGTGTGGAGATCTAAATGTTTACAAACTTCTAGATTGTTTAGAGTAATAGGAGTAGGCCAGAAATGAATAAAGTGCAGTGTGGAAACGAATATAGGGTTTAAAATTGTGACCATAGATTCTTTATGTCCTAGTGGTAAGTCTACTCCAGCCTCCGTATGCTCTGTGCTCCCAGATTCGGCATCATCATCTTCATCGTGTGCTGCCTGAGTGCCTTTTGCTCAGTGTGCCCTTCTGAAGATGAGTAATAACCTCCCCCTTTTTTTTTCTCATTCGCTGTTCATTTCTAGAACAATGTTTAACCACTTGCTTACTGGGCACTTAAACCCCCCTCAGTCCCAGACCAATTTTCAGCTTTCAGCGCTGATGCACTTTGAGTGACAATTACGCGGTCATACAACACTGTACCCAAATGAAATTTTTATCATTTTTTTTCCCACAAATAGAGCTTTCTTTTGGTGGTATTTAGTTACAGCTCGGAGTTTTATTTTTTGCTAAACAAACAAAAAAAGATGCAAAAAAAAAAAATCATGTTTTAATAGTTTGTTATAAAATTTTGCAAACGGGTCATTTTTCTCCTTCATTGAAGTGCGCTGATTAGGCGGCACTGATAGGCTGCATTGGTGGGCACTGATAGGCTGCATTGGTGGGCACTGATGGGCTGCATTGGTGGGCACTGATGGGCTGCATTGGTGGGCACTGATGGGCTGCATTGGTGGGCACTGATGGGCTGCACTGGTGGGCACTGATGGGCTGCACTGGTGGGCACTGATGGGCTGCACTGGTGGGCACTGATAGGCACAGATAAGGCGGCACCGATGGGCACAGATAAGGCGGCACTGATGGGCAAAGATGGGCACAGATAAGATGGCACGGATGGGTGGCACGGATAAGTGGCACGGATGGGTGGCACGGATGGGCACTGATAGGTACCACAGATAGATGGGACTGATGGGCACTGATAGGTGGCACTGATGGGCGGCACTGCTGGGCACTGATGGGCGGCACTGCTGGGCACTGATGGGCGGCACTGCTGGGCACTGATGGGCGGCACTGGGGTGCAGCACCTTTGAGGCAGATTGGGTGGCACTGTGGGTGGCACTGTGGGTGGCACTGTGGGTGGCACTGTGGGTGGCACTGTGGGCACTATGGGCACTGACAGGGGGCACTGACGGGGGGCACTTACTTTTTCTTTTATTTTACTTCAGGATGGCACTGCGGGAGGCAGGTGGGCACAGGCAGGTGGCAGGTGGTCCCTTGTATTGATGGCCGTGATCGGGACTGATGTCCCGATCACGGCCGCCGGTGATCGGCTTTTTTTTTCTCTCAGCGCGAGGAGGAATAATAGCCGATTACCGGCTCCGTTCTATCACATGATCAGCTGTCATTGGCTGACAGCTGATCACGTGATAAGGGGTCGGGATCAACCCCTTACACGGATCGGTGATCAGGCGAGTCTCACGGACTCGCCGATCACAGAGCGCGCCGCGCGCGCCCCTCAGGGGGCGCGCAGGCCGCTCGTAACCAGAACGACGTCAATAGACGTAGTCCTGGAAATGTAGGTCCGCGCTAATGCCGTCATTTGGCAATAGCGCGGATCTGAAGTGGTTAATGGCGGTAGGGCAGAAAAAAAAAAACACATGAAATTATAAATCAACTTGCCACAGCTGTTAACCACTTCAATACAGGGCACTTTCACCCCCTTCCTTCCCAGCCCAATTTTCAGCTTTCAGTGCTCTAGCGCTTTCAGTGACAATTGCGCGGTCATGCTACACTGTACCCAAATGAAATTGTTATCATTTTGTTCGCACAAATAGAGCTTTATTTTGGTGTTATTTATTCACGACTCCGTTTTTTTTTTTTTGCGATATAAGCGCAAAAAAAGCGGAAATTTGGGAAAAAAACAATATTTTCTTTTTTCTATTTGAAAAGAAATCCAATAAAATCAAATTTTGTCATAAATTTAAGCCAAAATGTATTCTGCTACATGTTTTTGGTAAAAAAAATTCCGTTAAGTGTATAATAATTGGTTTGTGTGATCACGGACATATGTACGCAAATGATCATGTACATATGTGTGCAGGTGATCACGTACATATGTGTGCAGATAATCATTGGGACATGTGATTTTAGTGGGACATATGTGGGGGACATGTTTTTATTATTAGGGACATGTATGTTTTGGGGACATGTGTGTTTTGGGGACATATGTGGGGACTGTGTTTTCACTGTGTGGTGTGTTGTGTGTTTACACTACACTGATGATCAGTGAGTAAAAAGCTGTGAAAAGCAGCCCATACTCACTGATCATCAGCCGGCTGCAGCGTTCTGCTCTCCTCTTCTCAGCGGTGACTTCCGTGTGAGGAGAGGGGAGCCGATTGCCTAGCAACCGGCTGTTTGTTTACATCACATGACGGCCGTGATTGGACACGGCCGTCATGTGATCAGGAGGGCCAATCACAGAGCCCTCCTGCCGATCTGAGATGTGCCGTGTCTGGGTGACACGAGCACATCGGGATCGCGCCGCTGCGCGGGCGCGCGCGCGCGCGATCCCGCTGCTCCTGAATGACGTTCCTGAACGTCCTATCAGGAGCAGGCGGCTCCCACCCGGCCGTATATATACATTGGCCGGGTGGGAAGTGGTTAATAATAAGCTATGCATTATTTTGATGTACTGTGAGGCCAGGTTCAAACTGGTACGACAAATGCTCCGACATTGGGCGCTCATGTCACATGACGTGTGAAAATCAATGTTTCCCTATGGGACCTGTCTTTTAACTGGTCCGACTTTGAAAATGCTCCCTGCACTACTTTGATCCTACTTCAGCCCATTGAATATCACTGAAGTCGGATCTACGTCCTAACGGATCTGACTTTGGCATGCAACTTGTGCTCTGCTGATCTTGAAGGGGAACTCTCCAAATAAAAAAAAAATAAAAAAAAAAAAAGCATGGGTTCCCCCTCCAAGAGCATACCAGGCCTTTCTGTCTGGTATGAATTTTAACGGCAAAAAAACGGCATTGGGGTCCCCCCATTATCCATACCAGATGCTTATCTGAGCACACAGCCTGGCAGGTCAGAAAAGGGGGTGGGGATGAGCAAGCTTTCCCCCCCCCCCCTCCCAAAACCGCACAAGGCTGGATGCCATCATGGGGGGGGGGGGGTCACCCCGACAACCAACAGCCAGGGTTGTCAGGAGGGGGCCCTTGTCGTCATGAACATGGAGACGAGGTGCTTTGGGGGCGGGGGGTGGTGTCTAACCCCCCCCCCCCCATCTCCATGTTGATGAGGACCTCTTCCCAACAACCCTGGCCGTTGGTTGTCGGGGTCTGTGGGCAGGGGGCTTATCGGACTCTGGAAGCCCCCTTTTAACAAGGGGGGGGGGGCAGATTCCAGCCCCCCACCCTATGTGAATAAGTATAGAGTAAATTGTACACCTACCCATTCACAAAAAAAACACATTGCACAGGTTTTTAAATTAATTTACCCCATACTCATTCACGTAGGGTGAGGGGCCAGAATCTGGGGGCTCCCTTGTTAAAGGGAAATTCCGATAAGCCCCCCCCCCCCCCCCGTCCGCAGCCCCCGACAACCAGGGTTGTCTGAAAGGGGCCCTTGTCCTCATCAACATGGGGACAAAGTTCTGGGGGGGGGGACACACGCAGGGCCCCTCCTGCCCCATATTGAGGACGTGCGGCCTGGTACGGTTCGGGGGGGGGGTGCTTGCTCATCCCCACCCTCTTTTCTGACCTGCCGGGCTGTGTGCTCGGATAAGGGTCTGGTATGGATTTTGGGGTGACCCCAATGCTGTTTTTTTGGCGTGGGGTTTACCCTGAAAATCCATACCAGCCCCAAGGGCCTGGTATGCTCCTCGAGGGGGAACCCATGCCTTTCCTTTTTTATTTTTTTTTTACATTTGTCGAGAAGTTCCCCCTAAAGATTCATACCAGACACCGTGGGGATCAGTTGGATCCCTGTTCATTGAAGTCGGCCTCAAGTCGCAGGGAAAAGTTGGATCCAAAGTGGTATGACTGTCATGTTGTACCAGTGTGAACCCGGCCTTAGGCTCATTAACCGAGAACTGTTTTGAACTTGTCATTGTCCTAGAGCGGTGTTACTATATTCTGTGTGTGTGTGTGTGTGTGTGTGTGTGTGTGTGTGTGTGTATCTATAGATTTACGCTGGTAGTTTGTTTTTAACAGGAAAAGGTTCTTGAACAATTACATTTTTAAAGTGGTAGTAAAGTCTTTGTGTTTAACCACTTGCGGCCCGCCCTATAGCAAAATGACGGCGGCAAAGTGGTTTCAAAAACCTGACCGGGCGTCGTATGACGTCCTCAGGATTTTGAGCCGCTGCGCGCCCCCGGGGGCACGCATCGCGGCGATCGTTGTTGCGGGGTGTCAGTCTGACACCCCGCAACTACGTTCTCGGTAAATAGTCTCCGACAGAGACTCTTTACCACATGATCAGCCGTGTCCAATCACGGCTGATCAGTGTAAATAGGAAGAGCCTGATTGGCATGCATTATTATTTGGCACTGATAGGCATCCATCAGTACAATATAATACAATGTCGCCTATCAGTGCCCACCCATGATCATCTGTGCCGCCTATCCATGCCAGCTATCAGTGCTCATCAATGCCACTTCATCAGTGCCACTTCATTGGTGCCATGGGAAAAAAAATATAATTTTTACTCATCTCTAAATACCTGTTGCTAGGGGGTCCCTCGTAGCCTGCCTTCTTCCTTGCCCGGGCTGGTGACATCACTTCCCCTCGCGCAGCAGAGTCATCTGGGACCTGTCACATGTCCCAGATGACAGCGCCCTGCGCCGCTCGCGCATGCCCACAGTAAGAATAATGCCGCTGCAAGCAGAGCGGGGATCGAGGGGGTGCTTTGTTCTCTCACATCGCTGGACCCTGGGACAGGTAAGTGTCCGATTATTAAAAGTCAGCAGCTGCAGTATTTGTAGCTGCTGACTTTTAATTTTGTATTTTTTTTTTTTTTTTTTTTTTTTTTTTTTTTTTTTTTTTAGGGGCCACTCCACTTTAAGTGCCCGGGATTTAAGTGGTTAAACCAGCTGACAGGCATGCATTTTATTTATTTTATTTTTTTTATAACAGAAGATAACATTTTAAGTCTCTTCTGTCAAAAATGTCCCCCTGCCTGTTGGCTAATGTGATCTGACACACATGCGCAGCTCAGATCATATTTTTGGCCTGTTCTGTGTACCATGGTGATGTCACTCTCGTGAACATGTGTGGGAGTGATGTCACCGCAGCCTGTCCACTCAAGCGGTCAAAGAAAGGATCATCGGGGGAAGATGAAAGCAACAGCATGCTGCTGGAGGGCTCTTTGCAGTCTGTCATGTGCTTTTAAGCAGTGCATACTAGTACATTATGACTTACACCTGCAGAAGGACCAGCTTTTTTATGTTTATGACTGGGCTTTTCTTACTGCTTTAATATGTCGGACATAAATCCTGTAATTGTTAATAAATTGAGATTTTATGTACGTAGGGAAGTCAGTGTTTCGCCTACTTGGATTTGGACGACCTTTTGTAGTCCCTGAGTAGTACCTGTACCAATAAAAATGAATAGATTTTAGTTGCCATGGCCTCCTAATTTCTTAGGTCCTCTGTAGGTTTATATATTCTGTTCTCAAGATGCTGCCTTCCTCGTAACAGCGAGTAAGCCCATCGCTGGCAGCAACACGGCTGTTACTACAAGATTTTGATGCTATGGATGGCTGTTCATCACCCTCTGCAGTGTACCGCCTGCTGAGAAGCTATGTACAACTAGTGAAATGCACCCCACTGTTATAAGATTTGATAAGGGGTTATTCTAGATGTGCTCGGTATATTCTACTTGGTGTTGGCAGTTTACTGTTCATAAGAAAACTCTAGCAGATCTTGGCTTAATTCTTTTGACTTACATGAGCTGTACATTCTGTTCAGTAGTGAGAATGATCTTCATTCCAGGCTTTAGTGTCTGCAGTGTTTGTACAGTCTGACTCATGGGTTTCATAACTTGGAGGAAATGTGTGGCATAAAGTGTGTGTGGTGTGTTTGTTTTTATTTTTTATAAATATTCATATGAAATCTACATATGTATAAGGCTTACGTTCATGAAATCAAGATCCCTAAAGAACCCTCTTCTTGTATCTAGAAACAATTGGAAATGTTGTCTCCATATTTAGTTCACCATCCTTGGAACTTGTTTGTTCCATTCAAGGCCAAATCTCCCAACTTGCCGTAAAAAATTCCAGAATCAAAAATCTTGAAGTCTTTTGTATAATATTACTTATTCCAGTTAACCTCCCCTCTGTCTGTCTTCTAGAGCATCCCTGCTGTTTTGGAACTACATTTCCCATGATGCTCATGCACTCTGCAGTGTAGGTGAGCATCATGGGAAATGTAGTTCCAAAACATCTGGGGTGCCCAGGTTCACCATCACTGTTCTAAAGCATTTCTTTCAATGTGGTCAATATTATTAGGATTATTAAATTACAATCCCCTTCCTGGACTCCAGGGAGGAAAACAATTGCTTTAAATGTTAAAGGATTGTGACATAGTCGGGGTGTAACATGTTACTAAATTCTGACCCGATTTCCCCCCCCCTCCTTTTGTGACAGAGGATGGGGGATACTCTTCACACCTTCACACCATTCAGAAAACAGCACGGCTGTGTGGGGCACCTGCACATCCTCCTTATTCATTCTCAGAGTTCTGTGGAATGGCAAGTACCGTGTGCCACTGCGGCACATGGTCTGTAATTGTCAATGATATGTGAGGGCACAGATGAGCGCTCTTGTAGTTCCTTGATCTTCTTGGAATTCAGTAATTGTCTGCCTGTACAGGAGGTTCTGACAGTTTTACAGGCCCCTAAGAAAAAAATAAGTGCATTTTCTACCTGCAAAAAAAGTGTGTGTGTGTTTGTTTGTTTATTTTTTTTAATTTATATTTATATTTTTTAACTCTACCATTTTTACTGATTTAGACCTTTCTACTCAACCTTCAATAATATTGTGGTGTCTATTAACCATTCTGCCTGTGTGTATGTCAGACATGCATCTTGGAAAACCAGCAGCGGGCCGACTCTCAATCAGCACTCTCAGCCAGTGACAGAGCGCTGATCATGGTGTTCTAGCGGGGGGCCATCCTCGACTGTCGAACCATTCAATAGCATCATGGCAGTTGTAGATTAACCACTAGCCGGCCAGTTGCCACAGTTATACTGCGGCAGGTTGAAATGGCTGCAAATCGCCGTAGCTATACTACGTCGGCTATTTAAGACACTATAGCAGGCGCGTGCGCCACCGGATGTCTGAATTGCCCCCGCGATCGCTCCTGACAGAACCGGGATCTGTGTGTGTAAAACGCACAAATCCCAGTTTTGTCAGGGGAGTAGAGATAGAATGTGTGTTCCTACTAAGTCTAAATAATAGGTCTCCTCCCCCAGTCAGTCCTTTAGTCAGTTTTTAGCTCTGATCGCTGTATAAATGTCAACGGTCCCAAAAAGTGTCAAGTGTTCGATCTGTCCACCGCAATGTTGCAGTCCCGATACATATCACAGATCGCTGCCATTACTAGTGTAAAAAAAATAAAATAAAAAAATAAATAAAAATATGACAAATCTATCCCCTATTTTGTAGACGCTATAACTTTTGCACAAACCAATCAGTACACGCTTATTTGTTTTTACCAAAAATAAGTAGAATGCGTATCAACCTAAACTGATGATTTTTTATTTGGGATGTTAAATTCAATGACAAGTTCAAAAAGTACAAAATGCTGTGTGGTTTCCCCCCCCCCCCCCCCCCCCCCCCATTGCATCACCTGTATCAGGCCAACTACCCTCTGTTTTATATAGGAGTTTGACAGCAGACCTCTTACGCTGGGCTAGCAGTCTGCCGTCGTGGGTTTGGTAGACTGTACATGATCAAGATGAATCTCCTTCCAAGATTGCTGTACTTGTTTAGAACACTCCCGGTCTCAATTCTCAATATGCTGCAGAGCAAGATTCTGAAATTTATCTGGGGGGGACAAAAGATCCAGGGTGAATAGGCACACGCTTAATATAACCAAACTGAGAGGAGGTCTGGGAGCTCCAGACATGGCCAAATATTTTAATGCAGTGCAATTGGCTCTACTAATTTGCTACAATTCAGTGCAATCTCAACCTTCCTGGGTGAAAATTGAATAGTCTTGCCATCCCACCAAACTGACTAGTCACGTGATGTGGCTACGAACAGAGATAGACCAATCATAATGTGCCCCACCTTATCCTTTTCTCTAAGCCTATGGGACAGATTGATGAAACCTCCATGCTTTTAAATATTATCATGCTCCATTGGTCCCCTTGACTGGTAATCCTGACTTCACCCCGGTTCTTAATCCCTTAAGGGCTCACATGGTGGACTAACAAGGGCTTGATACGTATAGCTGACATGTGCGACCACAAGGGTATCTTATCAAAACAAACCCTACTAGATAAATATCAACTTCCTAACTTAGAAATGTACCATTACTCCCCCCAGTGCATTATTTCAAGACTCCCGTGGTGCACGGTACCAGTGAAAGTGGCGGCATTTGTCCCAGGCACTTATGTTTTAGGTGATGTGGCATGAAAGGCACATTATACCACATATGGTGGATGTGCCCTAAAGTCAGGCGATTTTTGGATTCACATTTACAATTTTATCTTTTCACTAACCCAGGTGAATTTAAATCACCACAACAGGCGCTACTAGGGTACCCAGTGGAGGGAGTGCCAGGACACGTGAGGAAACATGTCATTAATATTTACAGCATTCAGAATAGCAGTAGCTAGATCTTAGAAGGCGCCCATGATACCCTTCGATTTGGTGAGAAAGAAGTTGTCGTGGATCTTGACCAACGAACGCTTTTCAGCGATATTACTCGATAAGCAGCCCATCTTTGATAGTCTGGGTACCTTGGATTAAATATCTGTCTGAAGGCTTATGACCCATCCATACAGTTTTATGCCTGGAATAATAGGGGTGTATATATCCTTTCCCTCCTTTCTTCTCTCCCACTTTTTTTTTTTTCTTTTGCAGTTTTTTCTTTTTTTTTCCCTACATCCTGTTTGAGGGACCAGTGAGCTAAATGGTATATTAATGGGCGTGAAATATGGTCGGGATTCTACCAGACTCGTATTACAACATGGACTAAGGGTTTTGCCTCCCCTCCCCCAATCGTGTTGCATCATATGTCGATATGGACATTTGACACATGGTTATAGATCCCCCCCCTCTTCATCTATGTGAAGTCTAAAGGAATGACAGGGGCCCAAGAATGTGCTAACCTTTTTCTCTTCTTCCTTTATATATTTTATTTTTCTTTTCTTACAGGCTTTTCTCATAGTTTGATGTTATGGTATATAGAGATAAGAAATCCAATGAGTATATTTGTTAGAGTTATGGGCAGAATGACATATTCCAGCACCTTAAGACATCACTTCTTATACAGAAATACTGATCTTATGTAAACAATCTTTTGTCTTGGAATTTGAGATGTACAATTTTCAATAAAAATTATTGGAAAAGAAAAACAATTTGAAATCTTTTAGAGGGAAAGAAGTGAGAAAAACAAAAAAACCCTGAAAATAACGTGGTTGCATAAGTGTGCACATTCTCTTATAATTGGGGATGTAGCTGTGTTCAGAATTAGGCCTCTTTCACACGGGGTGAATCGGTGATGATCCACCCCGTGTCAGTACACACCTACTATCATTTAAAGTGCCTCTGATTAACCCCAAATCAAGTTCAGCTGTTCTAGTAGGTCTTTCCTGACATTTTCTTAGCCGCGTCCTACAGCAAAAGCCATGGTCTGCAGAGCGCGTCCAAAGCATCAGAAGGATCTTGTTAAAAGGTATCTATCAGTCAGGGAGAAGGGTACAAAAGAAATTCTAAGGCATTAGATATACCATGGAACACAGTGAAGACAGTCATCATCAAGTGGAGAAAATATGGTACAACAGTGACATTACCAAGAACTGGACGTCCCTCCAAAATTGATGAAAAAGAAGAGAAGAAAACTGGTTAGAAAGGCTGCCAAGATGTTAAGTACAGCAGGCCTGGGTGGGGAGGGGGGATCTAGTGTTAAGCTACCTTTTTACAGATATTCTGTTTCTGTTCCAAGTTAAATTATCAGTATACAGGTGTGACCTCATAATTCCAAAATCAGGCCACACCTCCCATATTTTTTTTTTTTTTTTTTTTCTCTAAAGTTAGATTTTAGTTTAGATAGATAGTTTAGATGTACAATTGGAAGCAGTGTGGCATGTGGTGCTCACGGAGTGTTTGATGTTCAGCTAAGCTGCATCTACTGCCAATGGAATGTGTGTACACACACTTTTATTTTTTTTTATAATTACAATAGGCATTGCTGCTTACTTTTGTAGCATATTTTTGTGCAGACCAATGAGATCAACCTTGTTGAAGCCCTAAAAATAGACCGAGTGTCAGGTGTGCTAACACCATGAGAAATTCTGTGTTCGCTGTACTGCAATTACCTTTTCATACAAATCATCAGGCTGCATTCACACCTGAGCGTATCGTTTTCAGGCAGAAAGTTGCGCTTTTTTTGTCTCGCTTTTTGTGCAGGCCAATTGGTCACCAATGTAAAAAGAAGAAAAAACACCTGTAATCTGCCTAAAAAAGAAGCTCCATAACTTGTTTGAGCTTCAGGTGTTTTGGAGTGGAGATATGAACCATCTCCATGGAGAATAATTTGTGTGTTTTTTTTTTTTTTTTTTTTTATTCCCTCCAGCATTTTGTAGCTTCAGACTTCAAGTGACAAAACACTCAGGTATGAATGGGGTCTAAATTTGGTGTTAGAATAAAGGCAACACAACACAGACTTTTAATATTCTATGCTGATGGGCAGATAATGTGATTCTTGTGCGTGTAAAGTAAGAATGTTGCCACTTCCTTTTGGTGATTTGAGCATAAACTAGATTTTCAGATAAGCATATTCGTATGGAAATTCTTTGCACATTTGATAAATGGACAAATGTTTATTGAAAGTTTCACTTGCTTTTAAAATTCAATTTACCAATGAACGCAATTCCTCAATGAAAAAATACATACGTTATGCAAAAATTTGTTCAAGAAAAAAATCCCATCCTGCTTCTTAACGTTTTTCTTGTGACTGTAGTAAAAAATGAACATTGATTTGACTCCACTAACAATTAGAGAATCGAATGAACATTCTTAGTCATTCATTTTTGAATGAAAATCAACATGTATGGCCAGTATTAATTTGAGCCTAAAATATCAATAGTCTATATATCACTGTTTATTGCTGCTACTGTAAATTATTGAATTGTGTTTCTACTACCAATGACTTGAAAGAGAAGGCCATACTTCTCTTTTGGGTGAAATCCATGCACTTTTGCACTGCTGTGACCCAGAACCAGCCTGCTGTCAGCTGATGTCACAGCTGCTCCAGGCTCTGGAAGCATCCCAATCATATTGACAGGATCCTCCCCAGATGCACGAGACCTCACTCCGCCTTGGTGTGCGGCTGAGAGCTTAAGCCAGTTGCCCCCGCCTGGCGATCCAATGAGCGCTAGAGGGGGCAGAGCAGAGAGCAGTGATTTCCATGCGAGTTCCAGAGCCAACTGAGAACGGAGTGATCAGTGGTCATGTGTGGCAGGGGAAGAGCTGCACCATGGAGAATGAGTATGTATGTTTATGTAAAGAGGAGTTTCAGGCTCCCCCCAAAAAATGTAAGTCAGCAGCTACAAATACTGTAGCAGCTGTCTTTTAATAGAAAACTTAACACTTACCTGTCCAGGTATCCAACGATGTCCTCCCCTGAGCCTATTGCCTTGTGGCTTCACAGTCTGTTCCCAACTGTGTATGCATGCGTTGCACTGCACTTTGTGAATGGTTCTGTAGACTTCTGGGACCTGTGATGTGTCCCAGAAGACTGTGGGGGGGTGGCTAAATGTCCGGCTTGCATCGCTGCGATTATCTTGGCCAAAAGTCTGATTGGGTACCTGTCAAAACCCCCCCCCAAAAGTGCCAAATGTGGCATTGGAGGGTGGGGGGGGGGGAGGCTTGCAAACAAGTGGAGCTTTGCCTTTTTGGCGGCGCTCTGCTTAACTATCCTAACATTTTTTTTTCCTTTTTTTAATCTAATCTAGCTTTTCCTTTTTTAAAGGTTTTACTATCTACTTTTTCCTTAGCTCCGTGGTTGTCCACCTACACTCTTTTGGTGGACGCACTCCTTGATTTATACCTTTTTTGTTCAAGGGGACCCTTATGTGGTGCCTTCTGTGCACTCCCCATTGCCACCATGGGACTTAAACCTGGTTGTTTCCATCCCCAAGAAGCTCCCCTTTGAGAGAATTTGGGATATTCCCCTTTTTACAATCTCTGAAAAAGTCGCCATCATTTCCGCATGTTGGGGGGTCTGAGCTGGTGGCCTTATCCTGTAAGTTTCCTCATTTGTTCTTACACAGGGATAAGATGGTTGTGCTGCCCTCCCTGGATGTGGTCTGGGTGGTACGTGTGCACCTGTCTGCTCGGCTTCCTTTATGGAGGTTGAATTCTCTCTGTGATTGTGGAAGGACCATGAAAGACTCCTGCCACTATTTCTCGATGGATCAGGCAGACTATTGTTCAGGAGTATGCCATTAAGGTTCGGCACACTCCACCAGGGCAATTGACATCAGGCATCTGTGTCTTGTGTTTGCAAGTCGGCTCCTTGGTTGTCTTGTGCATAGCTTTACCAAAAAGCTGATGTGATTGCATCTTTGGCTGGTTGTTTTGGCTGCAAGGTTTTGCAGGTCGCTTTCCTCATTTCCTCATTTTGGGGGATGTTTTTTTCGGGTGGTTGCATGTTTGCCTGTTTGCCCCTGTCTTTATCCACCCCTTTTTCAGGCAATGCTTTGGGATGTCCATATAGTCAAAAATGAGAAGAAGTTGAGTCCGTCAATGAATATAAGAACTAGTGTGTTTGTTTCCTTACTCATCGTAAAATCCCTTTCTGTGAGGTCATTGGCAGTCACAGCACCCACTCCTTTAGTTGGCTGTTTTTCACTTGTACTGCTTTATGACCAGCTGTCCTGCCTATATCATAGTAGGGGTATATACAAGATAGGATTGCCCATAGGTGGTGCTGTGGTCTCTTCTGCCAAGTGTCCTTCTCCTGTAAGTGCCGCTATAAACTATGGTGAAGAAGCTGTGTCTGCCAATGAACTTGCAGAAAGGGATTTTACGGTGATTAACAAAAATCCATTTTTTGTAAGGGCTGATTTTGGGTTACTTTTAAATAAAACCTCATTATACTAGTCCTATTTACATACTATGTTACCTTTCATCCACCCTGATAAAATTGCTACACCACTGCTGATACTGTAAGAAAACATTTGGTCATTATGACTAGGTGGGATTGTTAAAGCCAATAGTCTAAAGGTTAATGGCTCAGACTTGATATAATTTGTGGATTTGCCTGTATGTAATTTATTCCTGCGAACATCCTGCCACTTGTTTGGTTGTTTTTAGTGCTTGGGTACGCTGACATTTTGTTGCATCAAAACTTTTTTTTTTTTTCTCTCTCTATGCAAGTCAGTGACACCTGAAAAGCAGGGATTGTAAAGTCAGAAGGTTTTTTAACTTGATGCATAAAGCCTTCTGTGTGCAGCAGCCCTCCTAATACTTACCTGAGCTTATCTCTGTCCAGCAACTTTGTAGGAATGTCTTGACTACCTGGGACCCCCCCCCCCCCCCCATTGGCTGAGATAGCAGCATGGCGCCATTGACTCCCACTGCTGTCAGTCAGTCTGCAATGAGAAGTGAAAGGGGACGGGGCAAGGCCTGGAGACACAATGGACACAATGTTACTCTGCTTGGGTGTCCCCATAGCAAGCTGCTCTCTGTGGGGGGCACTCAACAGGAGGGAGGGACCAGGAGCACTGAAGATGGGACTTGAGAAGAGGAGGCATTTCAAGTGCTAAACGCGGTAACTCGCATTTAGCCGTGTTTCGTTTACAGGCGTTAATCATTTTTTCATTTAATTTTTCTTTTCATTTTTGGCTATTTGAAAAATAATTATATATATTATATTGTATTTATTTTCCAAATGCAGCATGTAAAAACTGAGGTTTTTAAACATGGGTTACTATCTGTCAAGTTAAATCGTTGAGGAGAGGTTGTAAAAACGTCTCGTGTACATTAAAGGGGTTGTAAAGGTAAATTTTTTTATTTTATACATAGGTTCCTTTAAGCTAGTGCATTGTTGGTTCACTTACCTTTTCCTTTGATTTCCCTTCTAAATGTTTTTTTGCTTTGTCTGAATATCTCACTTCCTGTTTCTCCTCAGTAAACTTCTCACCATCATCCGAGCTGGTGGTTAGTCAGCCAGAACAGCTTACTGAACAGCTTACTGGGGTGAAACAGGAAGTGAGAAATTTAGACAAAGAAAACAAAGAAAAAAACATTTAGAAGGGAAATCGAAGGAAAAGATAAGTGAACCAACAATGCACTAGCTTAAAGGAACCTATGTAGAAAATAAAAAAAATTACCTTTACAACCCCTTTAAGCCTAAGCCAGGCGCTTGGTATCTGGTATGGTATTTCAATAGAACATTCCCATTTGGCTGAAAGCGAAACAAAATAAAATGTTATTTAGTAGTTGGCAGTATTGCCTCCCACTGTCCTAGCAGTTGCTGCTCTGCTACCCTCTGAAAAGCAGTCCACTGTGAATTTCTTTTCATGGGAGCAGTAAACATTCATGAAATCTGTTTTTAAAATGTTGTTGCCTGCATGGAAAATGTTAATGAAAACCACAAACTCTTTATGATGTTTCCTGTTGCTAAATGTCATTCTGTTTAGTATGTGATGGTGGGCTCTCATTATTTGCAATGTTTCTTGATTTAGTGATCTGTTCTAAATATGTTCTTTATGGTTTTGCTTTTGTATTTGTTGTAGAAGACTAAATGAATGGAGTCACAGCGTAGGGAAAGATAGCTTCTCTTGTGTAGGTAAATGGGACAAATTCTTGCACTAGGATCCAATCGGCAAGCTTAAATTCTGAAGGCTGCCTGTAATTTATTGCACTCTTTAGGCTAATATCTGTTAAGAGTATATTATGATTACCTTCCTGAGTTCCTCCCTTCAGGAGGAAGACCTTCTCATGTTGACCACAAACTGATATTTTTGTGCTATGTGACTGCACCACGGAACAAAAGCATCAGTGGAAATTATTTTTGAATCATCCTTTCCTTTTACAGACTACAGTAGCATGAACCATTGACTAGGGCGCATGGTTCATAATCTTCTATGGATAAGGCACTTACAGCTCTAGTATCATGATCACTAGAAGCATTAATCTTCCATTTGCTGTAACATGCCCTGCCCTCTATTGCTGCTTTCAGTAACTGAAGACCTCTGCCCCCCGAAGAGGACTTGTACGGTGGAAGTATCAAGAAGAGGACACAGATTAGCCCACTATTACATAGACTCCCCCCCCCCCCCCCCCCCCCCATTAATGATTTATCATACATTGTTCCACTGTCTTTGTGGAGACACCCATCTTGGTAAAAGAGGGCCTTGGTGCTGCCATTTTAGTTATGTCAGATGTGCTAAAGGTATCTGCTTGGCATTCAGGTCCTAGGACAGCCTTCTACACATATGCACATGGGATTCCTCCACATGCACAAACACTGCAAAGAGTTGTATTTTTCACAAGCATAATCTTTGTGCATAAATTAGAGATTAGGTGCTACAACCTGTGAAATGTGAAAATACTTCAAAGCTGATGCGTGCATGATGATCAGCCGCACAACTGCAGGCACAATTGTGAAGGAAGATGATCCGCTACTACTTGCATTCTCTTTGAAAAACTTCTAAATTATTGATATTGACACAGCAGTTAACGTGTTTCAGCTGTGTCTGCCTTATTCAAGGATAAAACACATTAACAGCTGCTGTATTGATATTGTCCTTTTGTGGGAAAAAAATAAAATTCAATATTTTTAAAATGCATGCATGGAATACAGATTTATCTTCCTTCATTTTTTTTTTTTTTTTTTTTTTTTTTTTGTGCATACACTGGGGGAGCCATGCATGTGCAGATTTCCTGCAGGGCTGTGTTGGGATCAGAAGCCCTGCAACACATCTGCATACACACAGAACCTGGGTGGGGGGCAGGGGCGGGGAGAGGGCTAACATTGTTCTAGCCTAGATGAGAAATATGGTAGTACTGCTTTGCAGCACAAAATCTCTGAAAGTCTTTTAACCCTGCTAACACTTAAGTCTAGTAATTGTTAGGTAACCTGTCGTGGAAATTCCCCCTATACGCTGCACGTAATCCAGGTCACCTTCTGCCTTTTGGTATAAAGCATCTTAGTATGACCCTGCTTCCTGTATCTTCCCAAGTAACACAGACATGACCACCATCCTTGCATCCTTGGCTCCACAGCTCGACTGTCTGACAATGGGAGCAATCTTTATTCATATAACAATAGAGCTTGGTTGCTTTCACAATCGGCCAATCGAGCACAGGCAAACAGGAGGGGTTACAAAGAATTCAACCAATGAACAATGACTAGAGCGGAGTATGGGTGTCTGTATGCAGGGGCAGTATGTATGATTTCCCACCCATTTCTGTAAGCCATGCTCTCCAGTAAGACAAAAGAAACCACATGGCTGGCCTTGAAATCATGACTGCTGTCCGACCATAACGCAACCAAAGACACCCGTTTTTACGATTGCCGTGAATCCTTATTCTGCATTGTTCAGGGAACAATGAATACCCAGATTACACTACTATTCCTGTGGATGGGAGATTATCTGCAGTGGCACACCATGGTGCATTCATGTGCTGATCAAACGCACAGACAGAAGCACGCATCCCCCTCATAACTGATATCTTTGCAGAGTGAACACCTTTGTCCCCCCCCCTCAGATGATCGTCTGTGCATTGCACAGGGGCCCTTCACTGGCGGACATATACCCACTCTACAAACACTGCTCTGCATCCTCAAGAAGCTTTTCACTACCAGACGGATCTCAACCACGTCAGTCTGCCCCAGTCAGCTCTTTAGAGGGGGCTGCAGGAGAACTAACACTGGGAGACACTGTGACAATACATCTTAACCACTTAACGACCGAAGCATGCCATTGTACGTCATCACAATGGCATGTACAGGCACAAGCACGCGCTTGCCTTCCAGCGGGTGGGGGGTCCAATCGGACCCCCTCCCGCTGGATGCGGCGGTCGGGTTCGCTTCAGGAGCGATCCGGGATGAGGGGATGGCCGTTGGTTTCTGGCCATCCCCTCTCGATCGCTCCTGGCAAATGAGAAGCTTCCTCCCACTGTGTATTGTATACACAGGCAGGGAAGAAGTGATGTCATTCTCCTCGGGGTGGTCTTATTGACCGGACTACGAGGAGAGGACACAGTACGTCTGCACCAAACACTACACTGACACTAACACACAGGCACACAAATCGCCCCCCCTCCCCCCAGTCACAGTGTCACTGATTGCAGTGATCATTTATTCACTGATCACTGCATTCAGTGTCAGTTGTAAAAGTAAAAAGTGTCAGGGCAGTTAGTGTTAGGTCCAGGGTAGCCCCCTACCACCCCCCCAATAAAGATTTAACCCCCTGATTGCCCTTAGAGATCATTTTTCTGATCGCTGCATTAGTGTCGCTAGATAGCTAGTTATTTTTTAGGTTCACCGCCAAGTTTTATAGTGTTAGGTAGAGGTCGACCGATATATCGGCCGGCTGATATTTGCCGTTTTTTAATTAATCGGCATCGGCCGATTGAGCTGATAAAAAGGCCGATTTAGAACAGCGGGACTTGGAAATGACTTCTGTAATAGAAGTCAGTGTAAGTTGCCTGAGTCGTCATAGAAACGTCTTTCCTCCTCTCTGGGCAGCCTGCAAGAAAAGAACAGAAAGATACAATGTTTACGCTTGAATGAATGAAATAATCTCTGTGTGTAGAAGTTCTCAGTTTAACCATTTAAAGGCTAATCTTTTCTGACACTTGTTGCTTACAAGTAAAAATCCTGTATTTTCTGCCAGAAAATCACTTGGACCCCCCCCCAAAAATTATATATATTTTTTTTAGCAGAGATCCTAGGGAATAAAATAGCGGTTGTTGCAACATTTTATGTCACACGGCATTTGCGCAGAGGTCTTTCAAATGCATTTTTTTGTAGGGGGGGGGGGGGGGGGAAATACACTTAATGATTTAAAAAAATAAAAAAAAATAACTAAAAGTAAATTTAGTCCATTTTTTTTTTTTCCGTCCAAAAGTTTTGAGTACTTGTTTTTATTTTATAGGCTGCTTGCACACTGGAGCGGGCAGGCGTTGATGGTAAAATGTTGCTAGTTTTAGCAGTGCTTTACCATCATTTTAGCGGTGCTATTCAGCTGCTAGTGGGACGCATATAATCCTAGCTAGCGGCCGAAGAAGAGGTTAAATGCGCCCGTGAAGCACCACTGCCAAATCGCATTGCATGCGCTTGGGCAGTGGTGTCCATTAATATCAATGGGCAGGAGTGGTGGAGAAGCGGTATACACCACTCCAAACGTGCTGCTTGCATCGCCTCAGTGTGAAAGCACTCTGTCTTTCACACAGACTGCAGGGGAGCCGTTT
This sequence comes from Lithobates pipiens, assembly GCF_037356315.1. Taxonomy (NCBI): domain Eukaryota; kingdom Metazoa; phylum Chordata; class Amphibia; order Anura; family Ranidae; genus Lithobates; species Lithobates pipiens. Next base: position 183,710,675 of record NW_027507903.1, read on the forward strand.
TGCAGGCACTTTACAGGCGCTATTTTTAGCCCAAAAGCGCCTAAAAAAAAAACCCCCAGTGGGAAAGGTGTCTGTTAGGTTTTATGAGATGAAGGGGGATAAAAAAAATAAATAAAAAAATCGGCATCATATATCGGCCATCGGCCGCCATGATTTCTAAATGTCGGCATCGGCCAGAGAAAAACCCATATCGGTCGACCTCTAGTGTTAGGTACCCCCATATACTACCTAATAAAGGTTTTAACCCCCTGATTGCCCCTAGAGTTAACCCTATAAGTGTCACTGGTGACGCTGGTTAGCCAGTTAGTTATTTAGTTATTTTGGTTCCCCGTCAGGTTTTTATATAGCGTCAGGGACCCCCATATACTAGCTAATAAAGGTTTTAACCCCCTGATTGCCCTAGTTAACCCTTTCACCAGTGATCACTGTATAAGTGTTACGGGTGACGCTGGTTTGTTTGCTTTTTTATAGCATCAGGGTACCCACCCATTATTACTCAATAAAGGTTTAATCCCCTGATCACCTGGCGGGTGATATCAATCAGATAGGGTCTGCGTCGCTCCAGGCAGTGCTAGGTTAGTGCCAGTACCGCTAACACTCACGCGCAAAGCATACACCTCCCATAGTGGTATAGAATCTGAACAGATCAGGGTTCCCAAAAAACGCATTGTTAGCGGGATCAGCCCAGATACCTGCTAGCACTTGCGTTTTGCCCCTCCTCCCAGCCCACCCAAGTGCAGTATCGATCGATCACTGTCACTTACAAAACACTAAACACATAACTACAGCGATCGCAGAGTCAGGCCTGATCCCTGCGATCGCTAACAGTTTTTTTTGGTAGCGTTTTATATTTAAATCTGGAAGGCGGTGCTTGGTTTTCGGGGTCCAGTACGTGGCTAGGCTCCCAAAAAGTCCCTCACGTGGTATCCCCGTACTCGGGAGAAGCAGCAGAATTTATTTTGGGGTGTAATTTGACTTATGCCCATAGTATGTGTTAGCAATATATCATTTAGTGACAACGTTGTGCAAAAAAATAAAATAAAATTGTAATATTCCTGCAAAATATAAAATATTTCATGGACTCAACATGCCTCTCAGTAAATAGCTTGGGGTGTCTACTTTCCAAAATGGGGTCATTTGGGGGGGGGGGGGGGGTTTGTGTTATTTTGGCATTTTATGGCCTTCGAAACTGTGATAGGTAGTGAGGAGTGAAATCAAAAATTTGCACCCTTAGAAATCCTGAAGGCAGTAATTGGTTTTCGTGGGTGCCGTACGCGACTAGGCTCCCAAAAAGTCCCACAAATGTGGTATCCCCGTACTCAGGAGAAGCAGCAGAATATATTTTGGGGTGCAATTCCACATATAACTATGGCATGTGTGAGCAATATATCATTTAGTGACAACTTTTTGTAAACTTTTTTTTTTATTTTTATTTTTTTTATTTTTTTTGTGTCATTATTCAATCACTTGGGACAAAAAAAATATTCAATGGGCTTAACATGCCTCTCAGAAATTTCCTTGGGGTGTCTACTTTCCAAAATGGGGTCATTTGGGGGGGGGGGGGTGGGGGGGTTGTACTGCCCTGCCATTTTAGCACCTCAAGAAATTAGATAGGCAGTCATAAATTAAAAGCTGTGTAAATTCCAGAAAATGTACTCTAGTTTGTAGACGCTATAACTTTTGCGCAAACCATAAAATATACGCTTGTTGACATCTTTTTTACTATAGACATGTGGCTGAATACATTTTGCCCTAAATGTATGACTAAAATTTGAGTTTATTCGATTTTTCTTCTAACAAAAAGTAGAAAATCTTTTTTTTTTTTTTCTCAAAATTTTCTGTCTTTTTCCATTTATATCGTACAAAAATAAAAATTGCAGAGGCAATCAAATACCATCAAAAGATGATAAAAATGACCCCATTTTGGAAAGTAGACACCCCAAGGAAATTGCTGAGGGGCATGTTGAACCCATTGAATATTTTTTTTTTATTTATTTTTTTGTACCAAGTGATTTGAATAATGACAAAAAAAATAAAAAGTTTACAAAAAATTGTCACTAAATGGTATATTGCTCACATATACCATAGTTATATGTGGAATTGCACCCCAAAATATATTCTGCTGCTTCTCCTGAGTACAGGGCTACCACGTGTGGGACTTTTTGGGAGTCTAGCCGCGTGCGGGACCCCGAAAACCAATCACTGCCTTCAGGATTTCTAAGGGTGCAAATTTTTGATTTCACTTCTCACTACCTATCAGTTTCGAAGGCCATAAAATGCCAAAATAGCACAACCCCCCCCCCCCCCCCCCAAATAACCCCATTTTGGAAAGTAGACACCCCAAGCTATTTGCGGAGAGGCATGTTGAGTCCATGGTATATTTTATATTTTGCCACAAGTTGCGGGAATATTCCAAACTTTTTTTTTTTTTTTGCACAAAGTTGTCACTAAATGATATATTGCTCACACATGCTATGGGCATATGTGGAATTGCACCCCAAAATAAATTCTGCTGCTTCTCCTGAGTATGGGGATACCACATGTGGGGGACTTTTTGGGAGCCTAGCCACGTACGGGACCCCGAAAACCAAGCACTGTCTTCAGGATTTAAATCTAAAACGCTACCAAAAAAAACTGTTGGCGAACGCAGGGATCAGGCCTGACTCTGCGAATGCTGCAGTTATGTGTTTAGTGTTTTGTGACAGTGATCGATACTGCACTTGGGTGGGCTGGGCGGAGGGTCAAAACGCAGGTGTTAGCAGTTATCTGGGCTGATCCCGCTAACGATGCGCTTTTTGGAACCCTAAACTGCTGGGGACGCTAGTATAGATCTGATCAGATCAGATATTGATCTGCTCAGGTACTATACCACTACGGGAGGTGTATGCTTTGCGTGTGGGTGTTAGCGGTACTGGCACTAACCGAGTGCTGCCTGGGGCGACGCAGACCCTATCTGACCCTAAAACCTAATTGATATCAACCGCCGGGTGATCAGGGGGTTAAACCTTTATTGGGTAATAAATGGTGGGTGCCCTGATGCTATAAAAAGCAAACTAACTAACCAGAGTCACCCGTAACACTTATACGGTGATCACTGGTTAAAGGGTTAACTAGGGGCAATCGGGGTTAACCCCGACGTATAATCTGTGAGGCATAATGAGTCTTTTGAATGGTTCATTTTATTTTATTTTTTTCCACAGAAGTTTTTGGAAAATGTGGAAAAAAATTAAACCGCTTTTTTTTTTTTTTTTTTTTTTTTTTTTTTTTACACAAAGTTGTCAATTTATAAGATATTTGTAACACGTAGCATGTATATAGCAAAAATTACACCCCAAAACACATTCTGCTACTCCTCCCGAGTATGGCGATACCACATGTGTAGGACTTTTACACAGCCTGGTCCCCTACAGAGGCCGAACATTGATGTAGTACCTTCAGGCATTCTAGGAGCATAAATGACACATCTCATCTCATTTCATTCCTACCTATCACACTTTTGAAGGTCCTGGAGCACCAGGACAGTGAAATTGCACACAAAATGACCCCATTTTGGAAAGCGAACACCCCAACGTATATTCTATGAGTCATGGGCTGCAATTAGGTACTCGGGTACTCTGATGAGCTGCAGGTAGGTACTCTTATGGCCTGGTGACAGGTACTCGGGTACTCTGATGGCCTGGTGATGGGTACTCTGATGGCCTGGTGACTGGTATTTGGGTACTCTGAAGGGTGGTGATGGGTACTCATATGGACTGTGACAGATACTCTGATGGGCTGTGACAGGTACTCGGGTACTCTGATGGGCTGTGACGGGTACTGGGGTACTCTGATGGCCTGTGACGGGTACTGGGGTACTCTGATGGCCTGTGACGGGTACTGGGGTACTCTGATGGCCTGTGACAGGTACTGGGGTACTCTGATGGGCCGTGACGGGTACTGGGGTACGCTGATGGGCTGTGACAGGTACTATGATGGGTGGTGACAGGTCCTCTTTATTGGGGGGGCAATCAGTGTGATTGGTGTACACTGTAAGCGGTAACGAGCTATTAACACAATCTCCTCCTCACACACGATCGCTGTGTGAGGAGGAGAACCCGGTAACCCCTCGTTACCGCGGTTTGTTTACGTTTTAGTGCTTGGCTGCGAAAGGATCAGTCGATCACATGGATAAACAGCCAGCTAATGGCTGTTTACCAGCGTCAGTGACGAGCAGTGTTCCCGGGATCACACCGCCACCAATGTGCTCGCGATTGCACGCACGCACGCACCGTGCACAGTGGAGGTGTAACCATCTGTGATTGCCCGTGACTTCATCACGGCCGATCACGTGGTAAAACAGCCATGCCGAATGGCTGTTCACCCCCCCTCGCTGGTGAGCACTGTCTCCGTGACACGCTGCCACCGAAGGAACAGGGATGCGCGCATTCCCCGTTTAAAACGGGAGGACGTCATATGACGCCCTTCCACCACAATAGGTGCGCCGCCTGGCCGTCATGATGGCCGGCGGTCAGCAACTAGTTAAAGTAGTTGTAAACCCACTTTTTAGACTTGGGTAAGCCTAGAATAAGGCTTACCTATAGGTTGTGGAAATATCTCCTAAAAACGGCGCCTGTGCCGTTAATTGCGGCTCCTATGCGCAGGAGTGATGTCACGCGGCTCCGGTGAATCAGTGTCCTGCTTTTACAAATGTAGCAAGATGTTTATGTTCTATTTCCAGAAAAAAAACAGAACCGGTTATTAGTTTACAGTTTTTACACTGTCATTTCAAAGTTCCTTTCTGTTTTGAAATATTTGTATGACAGGTTATGTCTGAGGCCCCTTTCACGTGATTGGGCTGATCAGGTGTTTGTTTTTTGTTTTTTTCAGGCAGACCCGATCGGACCACATATTCTCCTCTATGGCAGATGTCAGTGGGCATGTGTCCGCTGACACCCGCCTGGAATCCGATCCAACAAAATCTGCTAGAAAATGGATGGATGGCGATATGTTTGCCACCCATCCAGTGGGTTGGATGGAAATGGACATGCAGTTCATCTCCATCCGACCGCCCCATAGTCGAGATCGGGCCATGTCCTTGTCTGCTCTGCATAGTGGAGCGGACAGGACCTGTCATTCGGCTACTCAGAGCAGGTGGATCCCGTTTGGACAGATAATATTTAATGTTGGAGAAATTACATATAAAGGTTGCAATTTAATGTTGAAATTTTGGATAGTTTAGATATTTAAATTTTGGATAGTTTAGATGCCAAGGTCCTGCTTGGAGGGAAAACAAAACTCTAGAATCTTAAAGAATAAGTCAGACAGGGCGCACACCCTCCTCCTTACCCCCGTTCACACCTAAGCGTGGTTTTATTTATTTATTAATTTTTTTGCTTGTAGCTCTAAAAAACAAAAGTTCAGCGCTCAATGTGTGTGAGTGTAAAGGAATGATGGATGCAATCAACGAAGATGACAATTAAATCATTGTGCCACTTATAATAAAGATACATTTCCAAAATGAAAAGTCCAAAACAGAAATTGAAGTAAAGAAAAAGTGCTATAAACAATAACACCCAAAAGTACGTGAATGCATGAACGTTCAATAAATAAGTAAAAAATGGTAAATTATAGTAAAATAGTCCACCATGAAATTAAAGTCCTTGAAGTGAAAGTGAAGACGCCCATGTAAGGGCACAGTATACACTTCTCCCTTAGTGTGATCCACCACCCTAGAGTAAAATGGGCATGCTTACCGGAGAATGTGGACTCATATACTGGTGTATATTGAGTCAAACGAGCATATGTGAGGTTATACTTCAACCATGACTAGCTGTATCAGATGGATGGTATGGTATGATATCATCCCGTCACTGATGAGATGGAGAAGTTCCACTTTAAACGAACAGACTCCCAATGCACAGCAGACATTAATAGAAAAGGCCACTCCCAGACATATGTAGGGAATAAACGGCCACACATAATGTAAATCTAAAATAGTTTTATTGTAAAAACAGATGTACACTTGCAAAAATCCACTTGAATAGCGCAGAAAGATCCAGAGATATATCAAAGGATTGCAGTGACTCCACGAGTGTCTCCCGAAGCGTTTCATCCTATTGGACATCATTCGGTGTCCATCTTTTGGCTAAACAGAAGCCTGAAGCTGTAAAACACTTGTAATTCCCTTCTAAAGGGTTGTAAAAAGCTGCAAAAAAGGTTTATGAAATTAAAAGGTAAACCCAAAAAACTCACGTAAATCGATATGCTCAGGTGTGAATGGAGCCCAACACAGCTAGCAAGTAGATGGCTTATTTGACGGATGATGCGTTTCTCTATCTCCAAACATTTGCCTGAGACCAGCTTCTCACAAGAAATGTAGAGGGTGGGGGGCTTGTCGGCTAAAATGTTCCAAGCAAGTGCTTGGGGACAGAGTAAAGTTGGCCATACATTAAACAATTATCTTTCTGATTCAGTTTCCTTTTAGATTTACTTTCAATTTAAAAAGGGCTAGGGCCTGCCTAATTGCATACAAATTGAAAGTGTTTAGGTTTGACTTCATATTGTATGTGGTTTTGGTAAATCTAAAGGAAAGTTGCATAATGTATGGCCAGCTTAAAGTGCTGTTTGTCAAAGTGGCCTTCTGCTTGCCAGCTGCTTTGTCAGATGGCTGGTGGTGGTTGTGGTGAAAAGGCCAAATCCAACCTCACAGCTATTTTTAGAGGGCACGTGGGAAGATGGGACAACATATTCTTCCCCTAGGGAACAGAACACATGAATAAAAGTAGAAGCAAAACTTCTTTAACACACTATTGCGGCATGCGGCTCACAGCAGGGGTCTGGTGCGTCCCTGTTCACAATTTCAGCCCAATTGGGCTGAATTTGGACCTGAAATGGATCAAAAGACACACAGGACACCTGTGCAATTTCGCACTGGAGCCACAGCGAAGATATGTGAACCGGCTCCATAGAGAGCAGGTCAAAATCTCCCACCATGCAAATTGGATGCAGAGAAACCATCATCCAATTCGCATAGGTGTGAACTCGGCATTCAGGTTTCTCCCTGTATGCTTGTGCCTGGGTACTTGGTTAATGGCTTTAGAAGTATAATGGAGCATTGCCATGTGACTACTGGGAACTTGCAGGATGCTGTGATTAAACCGCCATGGCTTTGACTCTTTTAAAACAAATAAAGTCCCCTTGCTTGGCAATGTATAATAGTAATACATTTTAAGTGTATGATGTGGCAATTTGTAAACTAGTGGTGGAAACTTGTGAAACCGAAGGAGCCAGTAGTTCTTTAGTTGCTGTTGCAGAATTGGAGAAAAACCTCTCTGGCTTCATCATGCCTGGTGCTGGCTTTCAGTTCTGGAAGGTAAAGCAAAAGTAGTGTCTGTGGAATCTCATGTAACACTTCATACTGGATACATGCCAGCTGATAGTGCTTCCTGCCAATCTCTGACTAACCAGTGCTGAGTCTAAATACACAATCCCATCAGATGGCATTATATGTAACTTTATGAAGTCCACGAGAAGGCACAGGCTAAGTTCAAACCTGCTTCACCCTCATGGTTGTGTACACCTTTTCATGCTACCTCTAGCATAGTACCATTACTTTATTATGAGCATAGATATCGCTTGAAAGGGTTTTTGACACCAGAAATGATCATAACATTTTATAAATATTATCTGGTTCTGTGGACGGTGAACTTTTTTTTTCTTGTATGAACTTTCACATGCATTTACCTACAGAGATGCTTTAGAATAAAGCTGACAAATTGTAATAACTTGTTTTTTTTTTTTATTTATTTTTTTTAGTTTCCGCATACCATAGAAAAGTTTGTGCTATATACTTTGCTATACAGTTGTACAGAGCTGTGCTAATTTTAAGATACTTATAATTTTGATACTTACCAGACCGAAAGGTCCAGCACTTAGTGTTACTAAACCCACAACAGTAAAATCGGTCTGTATATGCAGTAAAGTTTGCCTGTTATACTCACTGTGGATCCTAAGGGGTTAACCCTCTGCATTGTGTAAAAAAGCTGTTTGATCTTGTATGCACAGATCCTCCCCTCCCTGCACTGTCCCCCTGTACAAGTCTGGTTAAGACAGAGCCTTTGGAGTCAGGCTGCACATGCTCAGTTTGAGGTGTATTGCTAGAGGGTTTATATTTCTTGGGAGAGTGCATGTGATCAGAACAGGGCCAATCGGCACTGTCCAGACAGAGGGTCAGGAGCCCTGCAGCCTCATAGGACAGTGCAATATGAAAATTCCTCCTACAAGCTTCACCAGGAAATGATAGAAGTCACAAGACTGCTATATACTGCTGATGATAAAAGGTATTTAGCAGTTTATGGTAAAAAAAAAAAAAAAAAAAGTTAATACCATGCTAAAGTGTAAAATTATTTAAAAAAAAAAATAAGTTGCGCTAAGTGTGAGGAGATCACGATTCAAGTGACATGGTGCAAATAAATGGTGAATGTTCAAAAATTCATAAACAAGTGATAAGAATCAAAGCAAATTATTATTTTTTTTATTTTTTATATATCCAAACGAATGAAATATAAATCAAAAGTCCATTGAGATAATAAAATGAAGAAGGAAAATTCCATTGAGGTACAACTTTCCAAGGGTTATCCACCTTCACCAACAGGGGAAGAAAGGGGGAGAATAGGAAAGGATCCCAATCTGAAGAGAAGAACCCACTCTTTAAGTGGGAACCCTTACCGGAACAGATTGACCCCCTCTAGGGCGAGGCCATACACGCAGGCAGATTAAGCCCTCTGCAGGGACTGTTAAGTATCCAATGCCCCTGAATTACTCAGAGTATGGACGGGAACCACTCAGCAGGGTATAGCAAGAACAGACCAACAGGCACTCCAATCTGGGCGAATACATTCTGACCCGAAGCCAAAAGTGTACAAAGGATATAGGAAAAAGGACTCAAATCGTGAAATAACGTGTTTAAAAAGGAACGTTTATTGCGTGTTTAAAAGGAAGCAGGCGGTGGAAACCACAATACTACAAGATAAAAAAAGGAATAAAAAATAGTCGTCAAGCTCAAAATGCAACTACTAGGGTCACATGTGGCGTCGGCGCATAGCACCGCTCTACATGTTTCGTAATAACTTGCATCTTCCTGGGGCACGGGCGATGTGCTGATTCATCACTTAAATATCACACAACAGCAACCAAGCCTCGTTCTTGGCTAGGCACCATGTTGTGACTCACACTTATTCTAATGCAACGCAAGGAGAAATCCAAACCTCGACTTGATGATCACCGCTGTCGCATGACAATGATGAGGAAGAAAAGAACAATTATATGAATATTTAAAATGGTATAACACAATATATCACCTACATGTCTCCAATTCACAATTGGGTAAAGTATTACTGGATTCTATTAGATTGTTATAGAATCCATACTTATAATTTCAGCCATAATGAGGATGTGTTGGAGGATGCATCACCATAACAAAATCAGCAAAGTGCACAGTATATATCATAACAGTATACATTAAAAATGTTAAAATTTAAAAATAATATACAAATTAATAACAATTGGGCATTATCAATGAAGGCATTGATCTCTATATATCGACGTTCAGGCCAAAAGGCCTGAGGCATCTAATTTTTATAAATCCAGCGCATTTCTAATTTAGAAATGGCATGCCTTTTGGGTCGCCCTCTCCAGGGTAATCCTAAGCTTGTCAATCCCTATCACTGAAGTCCCTTTAGGGTTCTGTTTATGAACCTTCAAATAGTGTCTGTAGAGGGAATGACCCTTGAGGTCTCTCCTAATGTGTCATATGTGTTCATGCAATCTGACTTGTAGTGGACGTACAGTACATCCAACGTACTGGAGCCCACATGGACAGGTCAGAAGGCAAACACTGGAAGTAGAACACGTAATAAATGATTTGATCTGAAAAAATTTGTAGTACTCAAGGAGGCGAACTGGGTAGTTTTCCTATCCCTAATGGCATTGACAGAACATACTGCACAGTTGTTACATCTATAGTACCCAACTAAGTTCTGAAATAATATTGGGTTATTGGTAGGGGGATCGCAAACACTAGGAGCCACAAGCTGTTTAATTGAGAGACCCCCCCCCCCCAACATGACCCGTGGTTTCTCTGGTAGAATAGAGCCCAGCATGTGGTCGTTTTTTGACAAAGCCGATCTGTCACTTCGATAGTGTAGGTGCGCTAATTCTATGTAAAGGGTGGAAAAACCCACAGTGGTATAAAAGATCTGTCACTTTTACTGGGAAGCTAATTGCCGGCTGAAGAAAATGCTTCCATAGGTTTGTTTCACATAATTGGGACCCTGTATTGTAGAACCGAGAACATGAGAAGTAAATGTTCTGGCACTAGTGGAGCACGGAGTAGGTGGCATTACAGTTTTTAAGCTGTGCTTCACTCTCCCAATCAACATTGACTGACTACTTTTAATCCTTATGCTGCTAGCATTAGTAAATAGGAAAGTATATCATATTTGCTTGTTTTATAAACTTATTTTTTTTTTTTTTTTTTATTTCTTAAAGGGGAATTCTGCTTTTAAGTCCTCCTCCCCTGTCACATTTGACATGTCATATTTTTTTGTTTGGGGGGGTGGGGAGAGAAACCTATCTTAACAGGTACCCGCTCTCACTTCCGCACTGATCGCCAAGATAATCCAAGCAGAAGTTCTCTTCTTCCCCCACCCTCCCCACAGTCTTCTGGGACACATCACAGGTCACAGAAGACTGTTCATAAAGTGTGGCGGGGAGCCGGCTGTGAAGCCGTAAGCAGCATAGCTGGTGCCAGAAACCTGAAGGCTAATGAAGAACAAGCCCGGGTGAGGAAGGTGCTAGATCCCTGGGTGGTTAGGTGTCCCTTTTTATTAAGTCAGCTACAGTATTTGTAGGTGCTGACTTTAAATTTTGTTTTCCAGCATGAACCTGCTTTTTAAGTTTCTTCCAGGTTTCAAAGCCTAGGCAAATGATCCCAGGAGTCTTCAGGAGGGGAAGAAGGGCTTTCTCAGCTAAGTACACCCTCCTGCTTGCTTGCCTGAGCTAAAGCCAGATGGATAGTAAATGCTACATAAATCTCCTGCCCTTATTTAAGATGGCCTTGGCCAGAAATGCTAGGGGGGTGTTTTAAAGTGATTTCTCAGTAAAATAAAAAACAAATGTGTACCGTATATACTCGAGTATAGGCCGACCCGAATATAAGCCGAGGCCCCCAATTTACCCCCAAAAAACTGGAAAACTTATTGACTCGTGTATAAGCCGAGGGTGAGATATGGCTGTCCATCCCTGTGTGTCCGTCCATCCCTGTGTGTGTGTCCGTCCATCCCTGTGTGTGTGTCCGTCCATCCGTCCATCCCTGTGTGTGTGTCCGTCCATCCATCCATCCCTGTGTGTGTGTCCATCCATCCCTGTGTGTGTGTCCATCCATCCATCCATCCATCCCTGTGTGTGTGTCCATCCATCCCTGTGTGTGTGTCCATCCATCCCTGTGTGTGTGTCCATCCATCCCTGTGTGTGTGTGTCCGTGCAGCCTTGTGTGTGTGTGTGTCCAGCCTACCTGTGTCCCGAGCCGCCGTCCCGAGCCGCCGTCCCGAGCCTCCTCCGTCCTTCCAGGATCGCCGCTCTTCTCGGCGGCCATTCTAAAATTCAAAAGCCGCGCCTCCGCCTTCGCCTGTGATAGGCGGAACACTGAATTTCCCAGCAGCCTGTGTTCCGCCTATCACGGACATCGTCTCATCCTCGTCCGTAGTACGAGGATGAGCGGATGTCCGTGATAGGCGGAACACTGACTGCTGGGAAATTCAGTGTTCCGCCTATCACAGGCGAAGGCGGAGGCGGAGGCGCGGCTTTTGAATTTTAGAATGTCCGCTGTCTGTCTGCTCGATACGCTGATCGAGCAGTCAGACAGCGGTGACTCGAGTATAAGCCGAGGGGGCACTTTCAGCCTCAAAAAAGAGGCTGAAAATCTCGGCTTATACTCGAGTATATACGGTAATTATTTTGAATATTATAAATGGCTTAAATAGCAATTTTGGTTTTTGGTGCTCAGATACAGTGTAGTTCTGCTTTAAGTGGACCGATTCATTTTTTTTCTTCCTTTTTTAGTATCTAAAGTTACAATTCACCTTAATATATCTTGATTTTTTTTTTTTACTAGTTTCAGACTTGGTGGAAAATGCAGATTTCTTCTCCTACTGCAGTTGGCTCATGTTCTCTCCTGTCCTTGGCTATTGCCAGTACTTTAATTTGATCCAGGCTGTGCCGTTCTAATTTTTATCTAACTGATTTGCTGTCCCTCTGCCTGCTTATACCGGCTACAAATAACTGAAGCCCAGAGGGTACATTTTTCAGACCGAACGCTGTTCAATCTTACACTTTCGAAATGTTTTGGGGGAAATAGAAACAGAGCGAGCTTTAATTTGTTCAGGAAAAATGATCTCTCGACCATCGACCGAAGGGTGATTGCAATTATGTAAATCTTCTCAGTAGATATTGAATTCTAGCATTTAGAATCTACCACACTTTTGTTGCTAGTTGCTACTAAAATAGCAGGATTTATTCTAACACATCACAAAAGGGAGTAATTGGAGTTACACCTTTCCTGTTTTACTGATGCTAACAATGTCCATTTAAAACTTGGGGATATTATTACTTCTCTCCCATCCATTTTACAGACAGACAACCTTTTATAATGCTGCATGTGTGTTTAAGGTAATGACCCCGAAAGCACTATGCCCATTTTTAGGTAATTATCGTGCATGTTTCATTTCCTATGTTGTGTTTCATGACTTTTGCCCTGAAGAGACTCGGAATAAAGAACAGAGACAGCCTTTGGCCTAGCAAGCATTGGCATTGTTTCACATGTAATTTTGTGGTAAAGGGAACTACAGAACTAAATATTTTGGTTTTTCTTTTGCGTAGGACCACAGAACTTGTGTCAGTGGTCATGTTGAGATCCAGGAATCCCTGTAATTCAACTTTCCTGTTTCTCAATCTGGTATGTTTTTACAAAGCGTTTTCTCAGGCAAAGTTCATGGGTTGTTCAGTTGTGTGCAGTGCAGAAAGGAACGTTCGTAGCCTTGAGAGATTTTATTTTAATCACTTCTTAAAATAAAACTATCGTTTTCAAATTGTTCAAGGGAAGTGTGAATGTGAACAGCTTATGTGGTGGCATCCCTCATCGCCTTTTTACCTAACACTGGATTACAGGAATTGAAAATAAAATTAAAAATGAAAGAGGCATAAAAAACCTTGCATAGCTCCTCACTTCTTCACTTGGCCTCATATTTGGATTTTGCAAAATATGATCGAGCCTAATTCTTGTGGAATGATGCTCAAATACAAGATATTCAGGTCAGGAGACTGAGATGGCCACTCCAGAACCTTCACTTTATTCTGCTGTATTCAATGACAGGTTGACTTGGCCTTGTGTTATGGATCATTGTCATGTTGGAATGTCCAAATATGTCCCATGCACTGTTTCCTGGCTGATGAATGCAAATGTTCCTCCAGTATTTTTTAATAACATACTGCATTCATCTTGCCATCAATTTTGTCCAAATTTCTTGTGCCTTTTTGTAGTGCGCACATCCCCAAAACAACAGCAATCCACCTCAGTCTTTCACAGTAGGAATGGTGTACCTTTCATCATAGGCCTTGTTGACTCCGCGCCAAATGTTGCATTTATATTTGTGGCCAAAAATATAAGTTTTTGGTCCCATCACTCCAAATTACTTTGTGCCAGAAGGTTTGAGGCTTGTCTCTGTGCTGCTTGGCGTATTATAAGCAGGATACTTTGTGGCAATTGTGTAGTAATGGCTTTTTTTTTTTCTCGTGACCATGCAGCCCATCTTTCTAAAAGGGTTTACTTATTGTGCATCTTGGAAAAACCACAGCACATGTTTTCAGAGAGTCCTGTATTTCACCTGAAGTTTATTTGTGGGTTTTTTTTTTTTTTTTCCCCCCCGAACAATTTTTCCTGGCAGTTGTGGCTGACATTTTAGTTGGTCTATCTGACCGTGGTTTGGTTTCTACAGAACCCCTAATTTTACACTTCTTGATTAGAGTTTGAACAATGCTGATTGGCATTCTCAATTCCTTGGATATCTCTTTATATCCCTTTCTTGTTTTATACAGTTCCACTACCTTTTCCCGCAGATCCTTTGACAATTCTTTTGATTTCCTCATGACTCAAAATCCAGAAACGTCAGTGCAACACTGGATGAAAGATGCAAGGGTCTGACAGGAGTCCAGAAACTCATTGACCTTTTATATACTCACACACTAATTACAGGCAAACAGACCCCAGGTGAGGCTGGTTACCTTTTTAATAGCCATTCAAACCCCTTTGTGTCAACTTGTGTGCATGTTATCAGGCCAAAATTACCAGGGTATGTAAACTTTTAATCCGGCCCATTTGGGTAGTTTGTTGTCATTATGATTTTTAAAAAGAGTAAATACAGTTGGTTTAATAATAAATGGCTTCAGCCACACACTAACCGTGAGTGAGAGAAGTTTTTGTGTTATTCATATTCTCTGATAAATGGCCAAGAAATCATAAATTCTGCCAGGGTATGTGTAAACTTATGAACACAACTGTAATTTGCCCTAGTATTTTTAGCACAAGGACAGCTAATCTATTTAGTTGGCCAACTAATTGTTTTGATCCGATAAGGACCTTTAAAAAAAGTGGTGTATAATTTAGTTTAATATGTAAAGTTTTTTTTTTTTTTTGTTTTTTTTTTAAAAAAGCAATTTTTATTCTTGAATATCTTTATGCGGTGGTAAATATAAATAACCAACTTTATGGTTAGGGAGCAAAATCTCACTATAAGAGGTTTAATCTCAGACTCCGAGATCAAATGTTTTATTTAACTGCTTCCCGACCGGCTTCCGCAGTTATACTGTGTCAGGTTGGCTTCCCTGGGCAAGCCATCGTAGCTGTACGTCGGCTCTTTAGGATGCTGTAGCAGGCGCACATGCCCACATTGTATCCTCGGAGCCGATACCCAGCTGGTGCAAATCCTGGTTCTCTCAGGGGAGAGTAGACCGATCGTGTGTTCCTACTAAGTAGGACAACGATCGAACTCCTCTAGTCAGCCAGATTCCCTCCACAGTTAGGGAACAGTTAACCTCTTGATCATCCCCTAGTGTAAACCTCTTCCCTGCCAGTGACATTTATATCGGTGGCTATTTTTAGCTCTGATCACTGTATAAATGTCACTGTTCCCCAAAAAAGTGTTAAAAGTGTCTGTTGCAATCCCGATAAAAATCGCAGCTCCCTACCACTACTAGTAGAAAAAAAAAAATTGCCATAAATCTATCCCTTATTTTGTAAACACTATAACTTTTGTGCAAACCAATCAATATACGCTTAATACAATTTTTTTTTTCTTTTCCAAAAATATGTAGAAGAAAACATATTGACCTAAACTGATAAAGAAATTAGTGTGTGAGTTTTTTTTTTTTTTTATAGTGCAAAAAAATTAAAACAGCAGAGGTGATAAAATACCACCAAAAGAAAGCTCTATTTGTGAGGGGGAAAAAAGGACATAAACTCTGTTTTGGGAACATCACACGACCGCGCATTTGTCAAAGTGACACAGAAAACATGGCCTGGTCAGGAAGGGGGAAAATCCATTTTGCCGATTTTCAGACAGAACTGTAATATATGCTGGCCATACAAAAACAATGACTTTCTTAAAAGAAAATGTAATTTTAGGAACATTCGTTCAATTTAGTAATCATTAGTGTAGTCAAATCAATTTTTTTCGACCACAGCGGCAGTAAAATTTGAAGGAGCAGAATAGAAAACTTCTTGGTCAAAGGAATTTTCACACAGTCCATGTGGTCTTCTTTCAAAAATGTAAATCGTTTTAAAACTGAATATTAAATATTCTTGTCCAAAATTTGAGCAGTTAGCTTTTGATCCATTTCTGTAGTGCTTTTTTTCTGTGTTTTTTGCACACAATTTTCTGTTATTTGCATTATTCTATATATTTTTTTAGCCAATTGGTGGTTGAGCAGATAAAAAACAAAAAAACAAAAAACACTGCATGGTTTTCTTCTGCAGCTTGTCCATTGAAGTCTAAAAACCAAAAAAAAGCACCGTTTTGCATTGAATAAAGTCCTCGACCTTTCCAAACACGCAGCGGCTGAGAAAAGCAAAGATGTGAACATGTCCTAAAGGAAACCATGTTAAATGAATTGTAGTGCGTTTCTGCAAAAAGCGCCAAAAAAACACAGGTGTGAACCAGGCCTAAGATGTTTAGCAGAAGCAACATGCTTTTTTCTTTTCTTTTCCTTTTTTTTTTTTTTTTTTTTTACTAGTAAAGGCGGTGATCTGCGATTTTTTTTTAGTGGCACTGTGACATTGTGACAGACCAGATTAGAGACTTTTGGGGTTTGTTTATTTTTTTGGGGCCATTGGCATTTATACAGCGATCAGTGCTATAAAAATGCACTGATTACTGTGTAAATGTCACTGGCAGTGAAGGGGTTAACACTAGGGGGCAATCAAGGAGTTAATTGTGTGTTCCCTCTGTTCTAACTGTATGGGGATAGGATTGACTAGGAAAGGAGCCATATTGTTTTTCCTACTTGGTAGGAACAAACGATATGGCTCCTCTCCTCTGACAGCACAGGGATTTGTGTGTGTGTTTAACACACTCACAAATCCCTGTGATTGCACTTGCCAGCCGCGCGCATTGGGTCCCCCGCTGTGCAGTGGGCGCACGCACCCCCTGGTGTTCGAAAAAAAGAGTAGGAGGTACCCGTACAGGATTTCTCCCAGGAAAGCCATTGTGCCGCGGTATATCTGCATGAGATGGTTGGCAAGTGGTTAAATGTAATTGTAATGCCTTATGTTACCTTCAGTCTATTGGCTTCCACGTTCTGTGTTCAGATGCTGCACACAGTCTTTAAAGTGATTTTTTTTTTTTGTTTTTCTTTTTATAAACAACAAACATGTTATGCTTACCTGCGTAATGGTTTTGCACAGAGCAGCTCTGATTCTCCTCTTCTGGGGCTCCCCACCAATGTTTCTTCAGAGTGCCCCAATAAATAACAAGCTGTAAAGTTAGTATAGAGCACCCCTATAGCAAGGTAACAAAACTTCTGACTTTAGAACCACTCACGTCCTGCCCAGCACTACATGTCCCATGAAGCATTGCTCCTCACATTCACAAGTTCTCGGACACCTACTGACATGTATGGACGGTGTACTGAGCTGTATGTGTGCTGCACTGTATTTCCTGATATGTAAACAAATAATGCATTCTGTATACAGGCCAACTAATCGGTTGGCCAAGTTAACTATTTTCATAATCGTTTAGTTATGTTGGCCCTAGTTAGCTTTAACCACTTGCCGACCGCCTCACGCCGATGTACGTCGGCAGAATGGCACGGGCAGGCATAAGCACGTACATGTACGTGCTTTGCCTCCCGCGGGTCGGGGGCCCGATCGGGCCCCCGCCCGGTGCCTGCGGCGGTCGGTTTTCGTTCGGGAGCGATCCCGGACGAGGGGACGGCCATTCATTCATGGCCACCCCCTCGCGATCGCTCCCGACGAATGGAAATCCCCGGTGACATCACTTCCTCTCCTGTAATGTAAACACAGGAGAGGAAGTGATGTATTCTCTCCTCCGTGTCGGTATTTTTCGTTCCGACACGGAGGAGAGCGGATCAGTGAGTTGCACCAACACATCCCACACACAGTAGAACATGCCAGGCACACTCACACCCCCCCTTTACCCCCCGATCACCCCCCCAATTACCCCTGCCCCCCAGTCACAGTGACACCAATGTCATTTTTTTTTTTTTTTTTTTTTTTTTTGCATTGGTGTCATTTGTGACTGTAATAACTGTTAGGGCAGTTAGGGTTAGCCCCCTTTAGTTCTAATGTACCCCCCTAACCCCCCCAATAAAGGTTTAACCCCGTGATCACCCCCCGTCGCCAGTGTCACTAAGGCTGGGTTCACATTGCAGCGGTTTATGAGAACGAATGTGATTCGCACCGCACTGCAGTGCAAATCACATCCGATCTCTGTGCGATTCGAGTTCAGCCATTCGCCGCACCCGCCGCACCCGCCACACCCGCCGCACCCGCCGCAAATTCGCACGGGACCCTTTTTTTGGCCCGCAGCAGAATCGGATCGCATGGGTGTTCACACCATGCGATCCGAGTTTGCAGATCGCACTGCGATATGCGAACTGATCTGGGGGTGTCAGTAACATTTCACTGACACTCCCAGCAGTTCGCATAGGGCAGTGTGAACTGCCGCCGGGAGGCATGCGATGCGGGAACCCGCCGCGGATTCGCGGCGTTTCCGCATCGCTCCAGTGTGAACCCAGCCTAATAAGCGATCATTTTTCTGATCGCCGTATTAGTGTCACAGGTGACGCTAGTTAGGCAGGTAGGTATTTAGGTTCGCCGCAGCTTTTTATAGCGCTAGGGACCCCCATATACTACCGCATAAAGCCCCCTGATTGCCCCCTAGTTAACCCTTTCACCAGTGATCACCATATAACTGTTACAGGTGACGCTGGTTGGTTAGTTATTTTTTTATAGTTTCAGGGCACCCGCCATTTATTACCTAATAAAGGTTTAACCCCCTGATCACCCGGCAGGTGTCATTTGTGACTAATAACTGTTAGGGCAGTTAGGGTTAGCCCCCTTTAGTTCTAAGGTACCCCCCTAACCCCCCCAATAAAGGTTTAACCCCGTGATCACCCCCCGTCGCCAGTGTCACTAAGGCTGGGTTCACATTGCAGCGGTTTATGAGAACGGATGTGATTCGCACCGCACTGCAGTGCAAATCACATCCGATCTCTGTGCGATTCGAGTTCAGCTATACAGATAGTATGGCTGAATTCGTGTCGCACCCGCCGCAAACTCGCACGGGACCCTTTTTTTGGTCCGCAGCAGAATCGGATCGCATGGGTGTTCACACCATGCGATCCAAGTTTGCAGATCGCACTGCGATATGCGAACTGATCTGGGGGTGTCATTAACATTTCACTGACACTCCCAGCAGTTCGCATAGGGCAGTGTGAACTGCCGCCGGGAGGCATGCGATGCGGGAACCCGCCGCGCATTCGTGGCGTTCCCGCATCGCTCCAGTGTGAACCCAGCCTAATAAGCGATCGTTTTTCTGATCGCTGTATTAGTGTCACAGGTGACGCTAGTTAGGCAGGTAGGTATTTAGGTTCGCCGCAGCTTTTTATAGCGCCAGGGACCCCCATATACTACCGCATAAAGCCCCCTGATTGCCCCCTAGTTAACCCTTTCACCAGTGATCACCATATAACTGTTACAGGTGACGCTGGTTGGTTAGTTATTTTTTTATAGTTTCAGGGCACCCGCCATTTATTACCTAGTCTCACTAGTGTACCCCTAAATTTAGGGGTGTCTACTTTCTAAAATGGGGTCATTTGGGGGGGGGGGTTTGTGCCATCTTGGCATTTTATGGCCTTCAAAACTGTAACGCCCTTAGAAAGCCTGAAGGCGGTGCTTGGTTTTTGGGGCCCCGTACGCGGCTAGGCTCCCAAAAAGTCCCACATATGTGGTATCCCCGTACTCAGGAGAAGCAGCAGAATTTATTTTGGGGTGTCATTTCACATATGCCCATGGCATGCGTGAGCAATATATCATTTAGTGACAACTTTGTGAAAAAAAAAAAAAGTTTGTAATTTTCCCGCAACTTGTGGCAAAATATAAAATATTCCATGGACTCAACATGCCTCTCAGCAAATAGCTTGGGGTGTCTACTTTCTAAAATGGGGTCATTTGTGGGGGTTTTGTGCCATCTTGGCATTTTATGGCCTTCAAAACTGTAATAGGTAGTGAGAAGTGAACTCAAAAAATTACGCCCTTAGAAAGCCTGAAGGCGGTGCTTGGTTTTCGGGGCCCCGTACGCGGCTAGGCTCCCAAAAAGTCCCACATATGTGGTATCCCCGTACTCGGGAGAAGCAGCAGAATTTATTTTGGGGTGTCATTTCACATATGCCCATGGCATGCATGAGCAATATATCATTTAGTGACAACTTTGTGAAAAAAAAAAAAAAAAAAAAAAAAGTTTGTAATTTTCCCGCAACTTGTGGCAAAATATAAAATATTCCATGGACTCAACATGCCTCTCAGCAAATAGCTTGGGGTGTCTACTTTCTAAAATGGGGTCATTTGTGGGGGTTTTGTGCCATCTTGGCATTTTATGGCCTTCAAAACTGTAATAGGTAGTGAGGCGTGAAATCAAAAATTTACGCCCTTAGAAAGCCTGAAGGCGGTGCTTGGTTTTCGGGGCCCTGTACGCGGCTAGGCTCCCAAAAAGTCCCACATATGTGGTATCCCCGTACTCAGGAGAAGCAGCAGAATTTATTTTGGGGTGTCATTTCACATACGCCCATAGCATGTGTGAGCAATATATCATTTAGTGACAACTTTGTGTAAAAAAAAAAAAAAAATTTTTTTTTTGTCATTATTCAATCGCTTGAGGCAAAAAAATAAAATATTCAATGGGCTCAACATGCCTCTTATCAATTTCCTTAGGGGGTCTACTTTCCAAAATGGGGTCATTTGGGGGGGTTTTGTACTGCCCTGTCATTTTAGCACCTCAAGAAATGAGATAGACAGTCGTAAACTAAAAGCTGCGTAAATTCCAGAAAACGTACCTTAGTTTGTAGATGTGACAACTTTTGCGCAAACCAATAAATATACAATTATTGACTTTTTTTTTACCAAAGACATGTGGCTGAATACATTTTGGCCTAAATGTATGACTAAAATTGAGTTTATTGGATTTTTCTAATAACAAAAAGTAGAAAATATCATTTTTTTTCAAAATTTGCGGTCTTTTTACGTTTATATCGCAAAAAATAAAAATCGCAGAGGCAATCAAATACCATCAAAAGAAAGCTCTATTTGTGGGAAGAAAAGGACGCAAATTTTGTTTGGGTACAACATTGCATGACCGCGCAATTACCAGTTAAAGCAGCGCAGTGCCAAAGTGTAAAAAGACCTCTGGTCATTTACCAGCAAAATGGTCCGGTCTGAAAGTGGTTAATGTAGCTTTTAATGTAAAATAGGGAGTTGCTAGGCATTTTAAAGGTTTAACTGAAAGTTTCTGTAAAGCCTTTAACATCAATTTCTCTCAAAAAAAATAAATAAAAATAAAAAATAAAATGCTTACCTGCTCTGTGCAATGGTATTGAATAGCCCAGTCTATTACCTCCTCTTCTGGGGTCCCTCGCCAGTGCTCTGTTCCTCCTAATACCCTGAGTGCCTCCATAGCAAGCCGTACTATGCACTCCCAAACCAGGCTGTGTGCGTCCGAAGACACACAGCGTGTCTCGTGCACACCCTCAGCTCCCTCCTCACTGACAGACAGCAGCAGGAGCCAATCTGAGAAGAGGCCATAAGGGGCGAAGACCTGCAGCTGGGCACAGCGCCAGATCAAGAGGGAACTTGGGTAAGTGGTTGGGGCGTTTTTTTTTTTTTTTTTTTTTCTTTGCAGGTAATGTATCAAAAGAAAAAAAAAATAGATTTGAGCACCACTTTAATGTAATTTCAGAAGTTTAGATAAAGTCTATCTTACAGGACAGTAAACAAGACTTGTATTCATAGACCATGGTTTATATGCTGGCTGCCTTCAGGTGAATGGTCACTGGCAAAATAAGTGACTCAGTTTTTTTTTTGTTTTTTGTTTTTTTGCTATTGTCCTATAGACCTGTTCTGTTCTCCTGAAGAATTTTTCTTTGTAAACAATTACATTTTTTCCTCCTGAAGCTTTTAACCACTTACAGACCGGACCAATTTGCTGGTCAAAGACCAGACCACTTTTTGCGATTCGGCACTGCGTCGCTTTAACTGACAATTGCGCGGTCGTGCGACGTGGCTCCCAAACAAAATTGACGTCCTTTATTTGTGGGAAAAAGACCTTTCTTTTGGTGGTATTTGATCACCCCTGCGGTTTTTATTTTTTGCGCTATAAACAAAAATAGAGCGACAATTTTGAAAAAAACGCATTATTTTTTACTTTTTGTTATAATAAATATCCCCCAAAAATTATATAAAAAAACATTTTTTTTCCCTCAGTTTAGGCCGATACGTATTCTTCTACATATTTTTGTTAAAAAAAATCGCAATAAGCGATTATTGATTGGTTTGCGCAAAAGTTATAGCGTTTACAAAATAGGGATAGTTTAATAGCATTTTTATTAATAATTTTTTATAATTTTTTTTTTTTACTAGTAATGGCGGCAATCTGCGATTTTTATTGTGACTGCGACATTGTGGGGGACCCATCGGACATTTTTGACACATTTTTGGGACCATTGTCATTTATACAGTAATCACTGCTATATAAATGCAGTGATTCCTGTGTAAATGACACTGGCAGTGAAAGGGTTAACCAGTGGGTGGCAGTGTAGGGGTTAAGTGTTCCTAGGGGTGTGTTACTAACTGTGGGGGGGGGTTGGGCTTTCATTTAGTGTACACTGATCTTTGCTCCAATCACATGGAGCAGAGATCAGCGTCACTAGTTGCTAGGCAGAATGGAGAAATGTTGTTTACACAGCATTTCCTCCATTCGGCCGCTCCGTGAGACGATCGCGGGGATGCCCGCGGCGATCGAGTCCGCGGGTCCCGCGACCGGACTCACGGGGGTCCCGACCAGCGCGGGAGCGCGCCGCCGGCGGCGCGCTCCCGATGGCAGGGCGGCATCGAATATTGGACGTACCTGTACACCAATATGCCTGCCCGTGCCATTCTGTCGAAGTACATCGTCGTGCGCTGGTCGGGAAGTGGTTAACGAGTCAGCTGCTTACTAGCCTGGGCTATTGAGCAGTTTTTGGATCTGTTATTGTTGATATGGGTACATTGAAGACTGTACCCAGGCCCACTGAGTGGGGCCAGCCTGTATTTGGCAAGTAGTCCAACGTGTGTCGTTGACAGCAGGGTAATATTCAAGTCCAGGTTGGTGTTTCTTCCCAATGATTCCCACATCCTGAAGACCTCTTTGAGAGTATGCCCACCATTACAGGGGAAGCTTGGAACCCTTTTTAGTAGGCCTAGTGTCCTGGATAATGTAAGGCAAGGGTTCTTCTGCATGTTGACACTGGTTCCTGGCTTTTATTAACCCTATCTGTAGTGTGTGGCACATTATGCAGTTTCATAGGCCAGGGCTCGACAAACCCCGGGCGCCAGGTCGCATTTGCGACTAGAATTAGCGACCAGGCGCAGCACAGCTGGGGGGTTATCCTGTCTCCGTGCACACCCCCCCTGGCGTGATCGCTTTGGGCTGTGCCGCCGCCGGCCGGTAATTGAGGCCGCGGCTTTGAGGCCTTCTGCGGTCCTATGCTTCCTTCTGGAATCTGGCGCCCTCTTGTGGTGGCCGTTGCTATGACAACCAGCAATGCTAATGGCGCTTCCCCTGCCTGTTTTCACTGCTCGCCCATCTCTTTCCCTTTACTTAGAACCCCTAAACATTATATATATTTTTTATTCCAACACCCTAGAGAATAAATTGGCGGGCGTTGCAATGCGGTCTGTCGCACCGTATTTGCACAGTGGACTTACAAGCACACTTTTTTGGGGAAAAATAATTTATTAAAAAAATAAGACCAGAGTAAAGTTAGCCCAATTTTTTTTTTATATTATGAAAGATAATGTTACACCGAGTAAATTGATACCCAACATGTCACGCTTCAAAATTGCGTCCGCTCGTGGAATGGCGACAAACTTTTACCCTTTAAAATCTCCATAGGCAACGTTTAAAAAATACTACAGGTTGCATGTTTTGAGTTAGAGGAGGTCTAGGGCTAGAATTATTGCTCTCGCTCGACCGATCGCGGCAATATCTCACATGTGTCGTTTTGAACACCGCTTTCATATGTGGGCGCTACTCACGTATGCGTTCGCTTCTGCATGTAAGCTTGGCGGGGCACGTTTAAAATTATTTATTTTTTTCTTATTTATTTTAACTTTAATTTTTAATTTTTTTCACTGTTCTTTTAAAAAAAAAGAGTCACTTTTATTCCTATTACAAGGCATTTACCGGATTACCGGAGACTGCGGACATACTGCAGGAGATTACCGGAGACTGCGGACATACTGCAGGAGATTACCGGAGACTGCGGACATACTGCAGGAGATTACCGGAGACTGCGGACATACTGCAGGAGATTACCGGAGACTGCGGACATACTGCAGGAGATTACCGGAGACTGCGGACATACTGCAGGAGATTACCGGAGACTGCGGACATACTGCAGGAGATTACCGGAGACTGCGGACATACTGCAGGAGATTACCGGAGACTGCGGACATACTGCAGGAGATTACCGGAGACTGCGGACATACTGCAGGAGATTACCTGTGAATTGGGGCCCCAATGACAGCTTTGCAGAGTGCAATGCACAGTGGACACCAGGGGGTGGGGCCGGGAGCTCCACTCGGAACAGAGCGGTTGTAGTTAGCAGTGATGATTGGAGTTGTCGCGTCTTTGGAGCTTCTGGCCCTGCCCCCAGACCTCTGTATTACCCAGCCAATATAGAGGGGGCGGGGCCCGGAGCTCCACTGACGGGCCCACTCCGATCATTGCTCTAACTACAGCCGTTCTTTTCTGAGCATACAAGCTACATGTGGCGGAGTCAGCACGTCAGTGATGCTCCCGGCCCCGCCCCCTCACTGCTGGCTAGATCAGGAATACAGCCTCCCGTGTCCTCTGTGCGCTCTGCAAAGCCGCTTTTTTTGCCTGTCCTGTCGCAACGGGCCTGTAGACACGCCCCCTGCTACGGAAACTCTGAAGGGGGGAAAAAAAGTTTTTTTTCAAATCTGAATTGATTTGAACTTGCAACTCGATTCAAGATTAAAATCGATCTTTATTTATTTTTTTTCCCAGCCCTAGTTATGAAATCGTTGTTTTTTTTGTGAATTCGTCTGTATTAGGTGTGTTTCTTTGAGACACCTGAAAGTGTTTTTAGCTCCTTCTAGGCTCCTTCAGGCTTCACAAGGGATCTCCTTGCCAGCTCCTCCCATCTCCATGACTATGCCCTGATAGGTGGAACATGTTAGAATGGGCATACCCATGGCAAGAGTTTGTGGCTTTGCAGAATAAAGTTTTTAGTTGGTGGTTATGACATCAGAGGGCCTGTTTCTTTAAATTACAAAGCATGAGCAGTTCCCTTTTTTGGTCCTGCACCTGATCCTGAAAGTGAGACAGCGGGTGGCGTGGGCTAGTGATTGAAGAAAGATTTCACACATGCCTCTCACCCCTCTTAGATACATTCCTTTCTGCATTACATGTAGTTACATAGCTGACGAGGTTGAATAAAGATACCAGTCAAACCAGAAAGGTGTGTGTGTGTCTGTGTGTCTGTCACTTTCCATATCCCTGCATATTGTGCTTGATAAAAAAACTTTTACATGTGTTTGTTTCTTGAATTTTATCTACACCAACTACTTGCACCACCAACTGTGGAAAGGAGTTCCACATCTTAAGCTCCATGCACACTGGGCCTGTTCTCTTGGGAGTAAAAAATGCTCATATAGAGTATTTTTAGTATAAAGTCTAGATGGGTTTAGAAGAGTTAATTTTTTTTTTTTTTTTCTACCAGTGAGCTCCAATCGGAAACGCAAACCAGAAGGTGTGTGTGTTTTTTTTTTTTTTTTTTTTTTTTTTTTTTTCCTGCCTCTAAACGTTCAACTTAAAAGATGTCGGTAAACGTTCTAATGTGCATGGACACATAGGATAACATTGAGCTGCTTCTACAGACAGAACTCAAAACTCTTGTAGAAGCAATGTTTTTTTAAGCCAGCATGCATGGAGCCTTAATGCACAAACTGTAAGGCTGGTTTCACACAGGCTTGTCCGATCAGGTCTTGAAATCTGTCTTAGAGGACTCGGTTGTGTTGACTCTATAGAATGTAATTCACCAATCTCTGGAATGTCCCTTATCTCTGTGCAAACGTACAGGATTTTGTAGCTGAAAGTTTGGCCTGCTAGTAAAAAGGCATCATCTATGCATGCCTTTTGATGAATGTCTATTTGGGGAATACCTTCATAAAATTGTTAAGGAAGCCACTGGGAAGACGGGTACTCCACCCCTAGAGAAATCTGCTGCTAGAAGAAAATTGAGCTGGGCTGAGTTCTGCTTTTGTTCCTAGGAAGCTGTCAGAAACCATGAACAAGAATGAGATAGAAGTACAATTAAATCACACTTGTTTGTTAATAAAAAATAAAAAGGTAAATGGAGTAAGTGTAGTCAAAGCATAGTCCAGTAACCGGATCAAGTAGTCAGCCAGTTCAATAACCAGATCGGGTAATCGGCCAGGCCAGAAGTCAGGGGTTCAAGTGGAGGAACAGCAAGCAGGATAAGGAACCAGAAGGGATGTCAGCAAGCCAGTCTTTAACCACTTGACCACTGGGCACTTAAACACCCTTAATAACCAGACCAATTTTCAGCTTTCGGTGCTCTCACACTGAATGACAATTACTCAGTCATGCAACACTGGACCTATTTTTGTCCCTTTTTTTTTCACACAAATGGAGCTTTCTTTTGGTGGTATTTAATCACCGCTGGGTTTTTTATTTTTTGTGCTATAAAAGAAAAAATACCGAAAATTCTGTAAAAAAAAAATGAATTTTTCTTTGTTTCTGTTAGAAAATTTAACAGATTAGTAATTTTTTCTTCATAAATTTTGGCCAAAATTTATACTACTACATATCTTTGGTAAAAATAAGTACAAATTGGTGTATATTATTTGGTCTTTGTGAAAGTTATAGAGTCCACAAGCTATGGTGCCAATATCTGAAAATTGATCACACCTGAAGTACTGACGGCCTATTTCAATTCTTGAGACCCTAACATGCCAGAAAAGTACAAATACCCCCCAAATGACCCCTTTTTGGAAAGAAGACATTCCAAGGTATTTGGTAAGAGGCATGATGAGTTTTTTGAAGTTGTCATTTTTTCCCACAATTCTTTGCAAAATCAAGATTTGTTTTACTTTTACTTTTTTTTTTTTTTTTTTTTTTTTTCACAAAATTGTCATATTATCAGTTTATTTCTCACACACAGCATATGCATACCACAAATTACACCCCAAAACACATTCTGCTATTACTCCCGAGTATGGCGATACCACATGTGTGAGACTTTTACACAGTGTGGCCACATACAGAGGCCTAACATGCAGGGAGCGCCATCAGGTGTTCTGGAGCACCCATGACAATTCTGACATTTCTCTCCTACATGTAAAAATCATCGTTTATTTGCTAGAAAATTACATAGAACTCCAAAACATTATATATGTTTTTTTTAGCAAACACCCTGGAGAATACAATGGTGGTCTTTGCAACTTTTTATCTCGCACGGTATTTGCGCAGTAATTTTTCGAATGCTTTTTTTTGGAAAAAAAACGTTTTGTGCTTAAAAAAAACCAAAAAAAAAAACCGTAAAGTTAGCCCAATTTTTGCATAATGTGAAAGATGAAGTTACGCTGAGTAAATAGATACCTAATATGTCACTCTTCAAAATTGCACACGCTCGTGGAATGGCGCCAAACGTCGCTACTTAAAAATCCCCATAGGCGACGATTTAATTTTTTTTTACTGGTTATATGTTTTGAGTTAGAGGAGGTCTAGGGCTAGAATTATTGCACTCGCTCTAATGTTCGCAGCGATACCTCACATGTGTGGTTTGAACACCGTTTTCATTTGGGGGTGGGACTTACGTATGCGTTCGCTTCTGCATGCGAGCACATGGGGACAGGGGCGCTTTAAAAAAAACATTTTTTTTATTGTTCATTTTACTTTATTTATTTTAGTTTGACATTTTTTTTCCCCAAAAATAATTTTTTTGATCACTTTTATTCCTATTACAAGGAATGTAAACATCCCTTGTAATAGGAATATAGCATGACGGGTCCTCTTTACAGTGAGATGTGGGGTCAATAAGACCCCACATCTCACCTCTAAGCTGGGAAGCCTGAAAAAAAAAAAGATTCTGGCTTTGATCGTATTAGCGATTCGGTAGAAGCACCGGAGGGCGGCGGGAGGGGGGGGAATGTCTATGGCTGGGTATTGCAGGGTATCACCAACTATGGCTGGGTATCACCGACTATGGCTGGGTATCACCGACTATGGCTGGGTATCACCGACTATGGCTGGGTATCACCGACTATGGCTGGGTATCACCGACTATGGCTGGGTATCGCCGACTATGGCTGGGTATCGCCGACTATGGCTGGGTATCGCCGACTATGGCTGGGTATCACCGACTATGGCTGGGTATCACCGACTATGGCTGGGTATCACCGACTATGGCTGGGTATCACCGACTATGGCTGGGTATCACCGACTATGGCTGGGTATCGCCGACTATGGCTGGGTATCACCGACTATGGCGTTGCAGAGCATTGCAGGGTATTGGCGGGTGTTGCAGGGTATTGGCGGGTGTTGCAGGGTATTGCGGGGCGTTGCGGCGTGTTGCGGGGCGTTGCAGGGTATTGGGGCCGGTTTGTTTACAAGTGATCACTCCGTCATTTGACGGAGCGATCACGTGGTAAACGGCCGCGATGAGCGGCCGTTTACTGTGATTCATGATGCGCCGGGTCCACTGGACCCAGCGGTCACGGATGCTCTCGTGTGCGCGCCCCAGGGGGCGAGCGAGAGCAGAATTCTGGGAGGCCGTTAATTAACGGCCTCTCAGAGTTAAACAACCGCTCGGAAGCCGTTAATCGGCAATGGGTGGTTGTTAAGACGAGCAGGATCGGGAACAGCTGGGTAACTGGAGAGAGATGAGAGCTGGCAATTAGTCGACAGCTGAGCAGCCAGCCCAGAGAAGGAAGGACTAAGCCAGCCTTGACGGAAGCTTTGGATTTTATCAATGAATACAGGGCTTCCTGTGGCTTAAGTGGAGATCATGATGTCATCTGTGTGCCTCTCTACCTCAGACAATAATGGATGCGTTAATTGATAACAAGGTTTAAGGAGCACTCGGCCTGACTTTTTTTTTTTTTCTTTTTCTTTTTCTTTTTCTTTTCCCCAGGCAGGAGACGGGAAGTCCATGTACACCTGAAGATCTCAGTTTGATCAGATGCTTTGGAAGCCAGAGGAGAGATCTGGGATCTAAAAGACCCCAGATCTCTCCATAAAGATAACCTGCAATGGCCCATGCTATTTTTTTTTTATTTTTTTTTAAAGTGCCCCTGACTTCCCCAAATACTGTAGCTGCTGACTTTATTAAGAGGACACTTGCCTTTTTAGGGATCCAGCGATGTCCACACCCAGGTCGGTTCGTCTCTCGTCTTTGGATCCTCAGCCCTACCATGTCAACTGTGGGCAGCCAGTTGTGGCTTTTCCCACTGCCAATACGTGAGCTGTGTGGTATCGTGGGAATGGTCCCACAGCTTTCTGGGGTTTGTGAGGCATCCCAGAAGGCTGTGGGCAAAAAGGGGGGCCTAGGCCATCCAAGCTGAAGTGGGAGCAGGTATCTATCAAAACTAAGTACCCAATCTCCCAAAAAAGATTTAAAGAGCCAAATGTGGTTTAGGAGGGGGAGGAGAATGTATTCATTGGTTTAATTGCTTGTCTGGTCTTCAGGATTAAAGTGTATGTCCAGGTATTACCTCAAACCTCCCTGTCGCATATCCCAACATTATTTTTTTCTTTTAGCTTCCACATTACTCATTAGGCTTGCAGAGGCAGCTGCTGGGGATTCATTATCTTTTGACATGGTTATCTCCCCAAGAATTACGTCTCCAAAGAGCCCGTTCCCTACACACCTTATATGGAAATGCCTATGGGAAACATCTGCATCCTGCAGTTTCGCATAAAAGGGAGTAAATGGCAGAATTGCATGTGACATTCAGGGAAAAAGGAAGTGTATAAGGACTTCCTTTTTTAACCCTGAACTGCTACTTGGCTTTTGCCCTTATATTTGTGGGCACACTGTAGATTAGATTGATTGAAATTGGTTTGTAGTTTAACCATTGTACTTGAGCTCTGCATTTTCATAGGCTAATATTATAGTCTGTTTTGGAAGGGATGGATTGTCCTTCCTCCCCAAAAGTGGATTCTCATATAGGACTTGTGCAAACCAGGTGCAGTGCGGGATTTGTGGAAAATTGCAAATTTTCCCGGACTGCATGAGAACCTGCTGCCTTCTGCAGACGTGTTAGGGTGCCATTGATTCTTAATGGCTCCCCCTACATATCTGGCAAACGCTCTTGTGTTTGTGACTGCTAAAATGCATTGCACCATGCGATTCTAAAAATCATGCCTGCACTACATTTTGCGCATCTAATGTATGTAGGGCAGCCATTGAAATTAATACCGTAAATGCATCAGACACAAGTGCCCTACAAACTTTATGAAGCCGTCAGTTGTTCATACAAAAAGACCTAAACTAATGCGAATGAGGACTTGAAAGCTACCATATCTTTGTATAAAAAGTCAATAGTGAATTCAATTGTTAAAAACCTATGGCATTTGAAAAATACATCCGTGTTGTACATAAGAGACTAAAAATATCATCACTCATCAGACTCGGATGATAATTTGCTCACTGTGACTTTACCGCGTTTCACAGGTCCATGCCCGCTTCATCAGGAAGATGGCAACAGTCAAGCTCTATAATAGTAAACAATATAATAGTCAACAGAACAATGTAGTAAAGATTAATCCATACAGATTTGTCCTCCCTATTAGGGAGCAATAAATATTACACACCTGTCCTTATTAATGTAAAACCTAAAAGTATAAAGTATGCACACCACCGCCAACTATACAGTTTCTGGAACAGATGGGTCAGCTCATTCTGGGTTTTTCCACTCCAAGTCCACGGACTCAAGTAGATGGCAAGTTCTCAATGTGACTAACATTCAGTCACATATAAAGGTTACTGGAAATAAGAGTTAGTAATATGATAGTATGGCTTAAATCAGTAGAGGGATATACCTGCTTTAAAGAGGGGGCAATGCTCGATCATCTTGTTGTGGTAGCAATATATGTATGGTGCTCCTAAATATATGAGCACTATTTATAATAAATCCAAATTAATAATGTCATCATTGGGGCCCCACATTTTCCAAACTACACCCCTACTCCTCAAGAGGGAGCTGAGAGTAGGGGTGTAGTTTGGAAAATGTGGGCCCCCAATGATGATGTTATTAATTTGGATTTATTATAAATGATGCTCATCTATTTATCTTGATGCTTATATTGTTTATCGTTCAAGTTTCTAAGGATGCGGTACAGACAATATAGGTCAATCTATTAGAAGGTCTCCTACTGGATACCTTCCTCCCAATGGCGCTTTATTTTTCCTTCAAAGTTGTTCTTTAACGTTAAACAGTAGACAAAAAGAACACTACATTTTACCTGGTTATTTTGTAGCATACACTTCATGGTAATTTTAATGTGTACAATCTGGACAGTATCTGTAATCAATCACACTCCTCCTTTTGGTCTTCCTCAGGACCACTCTGAAATGTATATGCATGTAACAAATTTTGAATGTTTTTGGGGATAAGCATTAAATGCCCATGTGATGGTACTTGGTCCTGGTGAGTTCATACACTACAAGCTACTTTTGGGAGTGTCATGTATTCCTTATACCAGGAGATCTCAGATTGGAAGGTAGTCTTACATCCCTGATTTATAACATTTGTGTAAGATTGTTCAGTTTTGCGTTTTAAGAGTAAAATTTTGTATCAAATGTATTTTTCATATGTATGGTGTCGGTGCGATCTCCTGTATTCCTAGAATTTTCGGCTTGCACATACATTTTTTGCATGTTGACTTTTGATCACCTCAAAGTACTTGTATACATTTTAAATTTAAATGGTCATATCAGTGTTATGTAAAAGCCAAAATGATGGGTCCTGTCAATTGCTTCAAAAGTGATAGTAGAAATTGTGGTTTGATGCGCCATGGTGAGCAGCATTTAGCTGTGTTCTGGTGATGAATGTGGGCAGTGTAAAGACTATGGAGCGTTAATCTGTCACATGCTTTACATGGGTGTGGATAAGCTTGGAGATTTAAGGATGTACTGCTCAAACTATGTCTGAAATGCTGCAGATTTGCTTGTTTGTTTGTCTCAATGTCTTCCTTCTTTGTACATTTCAGGGAACTGAACAGTCATGTTAAAGTAAAGCAGAAAACTGCTGTACTGAACATGTTAAGGAGACTGGACAAGATCCGGTTCAGAGGTCAGAAGCGAGAAGAGTTTCCCGACTTGGCTGAGTCTCCCAATGCTTCCGATACAGAATGTGGAGATGATTTCCTTCTAAAAATACCTCGAACTTCGAAAGAGAATGAAGAGCTAAAGGACCCTGTGAGTATTCCAATATTTTTTTATGATGAGTGTTTTTTTGTTTTTTTTTTATTTTATTTTTTATTTTGTACAGTTGTATTCAAGCACTGTCCAAATTTAAATGGAAATATTAACTCGTAAGGTGTTTGCAGCAAGGGCTCATTTAAGCTAGAGTACAATATTTTCAGCTGGCCTTGTATAAGATGTTGGTAGACATGCTGTATGGGGTGATATCTTGCACTGATGTGCTTTTTCAGTTCACCAGAAAAGACTAAGGTTCTTAAAATTTAAAACAAAAACGTTTTTATGACAAAAGAACCTGTAAAAATTGTATATGCAAAAAACCTGAATATGTACCATTAAAATAAAATTATGCAAGCTTTCATATAGAGGATGCATAGTTTCCCGCTTTTTAGCTTTACTTATGTTACTGAACGGCTTGTGGAATTGATGTGAGAGCCCCTAAGGTCTTGATGCCTTGAAAATTTCCTGAATCCCTTCTGATAATACACTTTTACTTTCAGCTATTAGCATATCAAACACATAGCCATGTACAGGGCTCTGGCATGTGATACTGTTTGGCACATTCAGGAGACGGCATGTGTTGTCAACATGAAGTCAGGCAGTTGGCAGAGCATAACTTTTCAGTCTTCCAGAAGCCCAATCGTGATATGTTGTATGTCAGATTCAATAATGCATGCCTTTTCTAAGAGTGTAGTGAATAAGCCAGTTTATGTAGTTGATGCTGTCCTCTTTATTGCTTATTGAGCTGAAGAACTTTCTTTCACCTAGCCAGCAGATTCCCCAGCTGGGACCCTCCCCTCTGCAACCCGCTGCAGGGGTCTGGTGCTGACATGTTGCCTTGTGACAGCTGTTGGCTCTTCTGGGTGCAAGTGCTACTAGACCTGCCCCCCTCCTTTTACTGACTGGTACTAGTATAGTGCTCCTAGTGCCTGCTGGGATATGCACGTCATGCATCTCGGGAGGCACTGAGGGCAATGACGTCAATTGCCTAGACCAGCCTTTCTCAACCTTTTCAACACAGAGGAACCCTTGAAATAGTTCTCCGGTCTCGGGGAACCCCTGCTAAAAATTAGAACTCTACAACTCATGATACATTAGTGTGATGGTCAGTGAGAGGAATGGTCCTTACACTAGTGGTCATTGGGAAGAATTACCTCCTTACAGATAGCTAAAATAAAGATAAATGGTGTCAGTGGGAACTTATGAGAGGCAGAAATTGCCCAATGCTGAAGGAACCCCTAGCAACCTCTGGAGGAATCCTAGAGCTCCATGGAACCCTGGTTGAGAATCACTGGCCTAGACGAATGTCAAAGAATGGGGGGTGTGCTGAGACCATTTGGAAAAGTAAAAAAAAAAAAAAGGCTGATGTCTATCTGTATTACGGAGGGGGGGGGGGGGGAAGGGGTGTGTCTTGAAGTTCAGGAATCAGCTTTTAAGTTATCCTCCTTATTTTATAATTATAGCCAGACACTGCAAAAAAATTAGGTTTGAATTCCATGGATGTAAGGTGTCTTCTTCATCACCTGGCGGTTACTAAGGAGTTCAGAAAATCAATTGCTTCTCATTCACGAGTATACAGAAAAGGTCAGGTTTCTAAGGGACCCAAAGCAAGATGGCTAAAAACAGCAATTTAGGGGTTATACAAAGTTATTAAGATAACCATACCTTTTTAGAAGTTTAGCACATTCTACAAGTTCTTGGACTGGTGCATCTCTGGAGCAAACTTGCAAGGCTGCATCATGGCCAAGTTGGTCCACTTTCATCCATCATTATTGCTTGGACCTATTCACTTCAGCCGGCTGGACCTTTTGGGAGGGAAGTCCTTCATGCTGTAGTCCCACCCTAGTCTGGCAAGTTCTCGTTTATCCTCTGAGGTGCAATCCTAGAAGCAGCCTGCGGAAAACTAGAATTAGTATTACTGTTCCCTCACTAAATTTTTTTTATTTTTTTATGTCTTTTAATCTATCCTATGTTTCTCTTGGGAAAACTTGAGATGCAGCCCTGTGTGTAATTAATTAAAAACTTCTCATTTGAAGTGTTTCCTGTTCTGGTGGGGGAAACTTTTTTTCTCCCAGTTGCTATTTTTGAAACAGAGTTACCGATAACACAAACTCTTTGACGTGGAACTCTTGCCAATAAGTTTGTGAATTTAAACCCCATTCACACCTGAGCATTTTGTAGCTTGAAGCCTGAAGCTACAAAACGCTAGAGGGGAAAAAATCTATTCTCAATGGAGATGGTTCACATCTCCACTCCATGTCGCCTGAAGCCAAATGCCTGAAGCTCAAAGTTCCGGACCCTTTTTTTGTCACTCGAATTGAGCAGATTTGGGCGTTTTTCTTCTTTTAACATTGGTGACCTTTTGCCCTGCACAAAATCACGGCACATCGCGGTTAAAAACGCTGCAAATCGCGGTAAAAAACGCAGCAAAATCGTGGTAAATTCGTGCGATTTTCTGCTTGAAAACACTACGCTCAGGTGTGAATGCAGCCTTAGTTTGTTTTCAGGGCTGGTTCACACCAGAACGAGGTGTGGGTCAGGTGCCTTCTGTGCACGTTTACTGCATCTGCTTCGGGTGACAATATATTCTTATCAATGCTCCAAATGCAGATTACAAACACAGTGTGTTTGTCTACACCAGAACTCATGGTATTGCACTACCATGGAATTTGGTGCCTTAAAAAAGTAATGCATGAACTCCCTTTTCTGCAGCCCATTACAATTTCAGCCCATTCAAACCATTCAGGTGTGAACTAGCCCATCGAAATACAGTCAGACCACTAAGAATGGATTGAACCCGCCGGGGAGCCGGCACTGCACACTCCCAATCATAGGCAGTGTGTGAATGTGCAGCTGCCGGTCAGGAAATGACTCGCTGCCTTGATTGGCGGTGTGTGGTGATGGAACACGCCCAAACTCATCACTTCAGAGCACTAAAGGAATTGTCCCTTTTTTGTGAGGCTCTCTGCCCACTTATTTTTGTGTCCTAAAGACAAGTGAAGGGAAATTTACCCTTTTTCACCTATTCAAAGTTAAATGAGCTTTGCCTGGAGTTTGATTTTAAGGCCTTGTTTACCCATGGTTGAGCAGCATTTTTACCTCCCCTCAACTGCCTACCCTGGTGGCTGCTGAGGCAGTGCTCATGGTGTACACAAGCCATGGCAGGAATTTTACACTTGGTCATGCCCAGCAGGCAGTACTGCCCACCAAACACACCCCATTCAAAAGAAAGGTGCTGTGCTGCAACTGCACCGCAACTGTGCACAAAACAATGTTGTCTGGTAATTAGGGGGTTAAAACAGGCGGTGAGGCCCCCGGTTAACTCAAAATGATCTGGAGCTGCTGTTGGTTTTCACACACAATAAGATTTACTCTACATTTTTTTCCCCTCTAAATGTGCTCTTTAGTTTGAAGGCAAGTTTATATCACAAGACTGGCCAATTGTATTTCATTACTACTAGCCATATAATGACCAGTCGGTCTCTTGAAGAGAACTCCTGGGCCCTGCTCATCGTACACAACCGTGAAAACGTAAAGTATAAAAGGCAAAATGTGTTTTTTTTTTTTTTTTTTTTTTTTTTTTTTTAGGGATGCACCGAATGGGTTTTTTGGTGCCGAAACCGATACCGAAAATGAAAAATACACTAGGCCGAAAACCGATACCGAAA
The DNA here is from genome assembly GCF_037356315.1 of Lithobates pipiens. Classification (NCBI taxonomy): domain Eukaryota; kingdom Metazoa; phylum Chordata; class Amphibia; order Anura; family Ranidae; genus Lithobates; species Lithobates pipiens. The sequence continues at coordinate 183,746,674 of NW_027507903.1, forward strand.
CAGCACCGATACCGAAAATGAAAAATACACTAGGCCGAAAACCGATACCGAAACAGCACCGATACCGAAAATGACTGTTTTTAAAAAATATTTTTATACAGGAGGTGGTCAGAGACTGGGGACATGGTACAGGAGATGGTCAGAGACTGGGGACATGGTACAGGAGATGGTCAGAGACTGGGGACGTGGTACAGGAGATGGTCAGAGACTGGGGACGTGGTACAGGAGATGGTCAGAGACTGCAGACGTGGTACAGGAGATGGTCAGAGACTGCAGACGTGGTACAGGAGATGGTCAGAGACTGCAGACGTGGTACAGGAGATGGTCAGAGACTGCAGACGTGGTACAGGAGATGGTCAGAGACTGCAGACGTGGTACAGGAGATGGTCAGAGACTGCAGACGTGGTACAGGAGATGGTCAGAGACTGCAGACGTGGTACAGGAGATGGTCAGAAATTGCACACATGATACATGACACATGATACAATTGATACAATGCAGCCAGTGTCTCCCCTCATAGCAGCCAGTGTGTGTCTCCCCTCAAAGCAGCCAGTGTGTGTTGCCAACCTGTGAAGAGAAAACAGAAAACAGAAGAGAGAAGAGGAGAGTCGCCTCCGTTGCCTGTTTGATCACAGCGCGGGAACATCACAGCTTTCAGTTCAATAGCTGTGTGTTCCCGGCCGCGCGCCGTCACGTACAGCCCCTCCCCCTTGTCAGGGCACTTTGATAGACAGATCATCCGTCCAATCCTATGGGTGATCTGTCTATCAAAGTGCCCTGACAAGGGGGAGGGGCTGTACGTGATGGCGCGCAGCCGGGAACACACAGCTATTAAACTGAAAGCTATGATGTTCCCGCGCTGTGATCAAACAGGCGGCGGAGACGGCTCGCCTGCACTATAGCATGATATAGCTCTTCATGATGGGCGCACCAGGGGTGGGGGGCGGAGCCCCGCCCCCTACCCTGGCCCCGCCCCATTTTCGGCTCCATTATCGGCCGTTTTTCTCTTTCGGCAAATTGCCGAAAAGGGCATTTTCGGCCGATATGTTTCGGCGGCCGAAATTTCGGTGCATCCCTAGTTTTTTTTGGATGGAGTGAAGAGCAAATAAAACCCCTGTCAGTTTTTTTATCGTTTTCTGTGCTCCCATTAGGGAGATTCAAGCTTACGGTTTGTCCTGTTTATAATTATTAAAAGTAATGACGCAGATGAAAATAAAATCCCACATTTTGGGTCCAATGGGGACGCTAGATCTGGTGACACCTCTGGATTTCCCTCACTGTGAAGGGATTTCCTCCCACTTCCTGTCTTGGTTATTGGTTATTTCACAGATGGCAAAAACAAACCAGGGGTTATTATCCTCCATTACACTATCCAAAATGGAAAAAAAGAAAAAACACGCATCTCCAGCATGTTCGGGAGAGGAGTGCTTGGGCAGAAAGAATGTCAAATGTGCATAAACACTACAGCGTTGATGAATTCAAATGGTCAGAAAAATTTTATATTCTGGCCAATAAATTGCATTAATATGCATTCCATATTCAACTTTAGGAGTGTGTGTGTGTGTGTGTGTGTGTTTCTTTTTTTTTTTTTTTTTTTTTTTTTTTAAATCCGCTATGTTTTCCTCCCCTCCGCTGATGGCTCCATGTGGGAGGACTTCCCCTATCAACACTGACTGTGTAGATGGGGAAACCAAGTGATTTTTTTTTTTTTTTTTTTCTGTGTCCGCGTCCTCTCTGCATAAGTGGACTGGACGCAGACCTATCATCTGGCTGCTCCGCTTGGATGTCTTGGGCTAAATTCACACCTGAATGTTTCAAAGTTGCGCAATTTTACCGCCTTTTTGCTGCTATTTTGTATAGGTCAAAAGTCACCAGTGTAAAAAGCAGGAAAATCCCAGTAATATTCCCCAAAGAAGCTCATGTTTTTTTGAGCTTAGAGGAGTTCCCATTAAAAAAAAAAAAAAAAAATACTGCAGCTGCTGACTTTTAATAATCTGATACTTACCTGTACCAGGGTCCAGCGATGCAGGGGATGGAAGCCCCGCTTGTCTTGCCCTCCGTTCGGCGGCACCAGCATTGTAACTGTGGGTACCCACTGGCCGCGCAATCGTCTGAGACCTGTCACGTGTCCCAGATGATTGACAAGAGGGAGGGGCCAGATCCGAGCCCTTCCTGCCCTGCGGGGAAGGGACGTCAAGGCACTGAAGGAGGAAGACTATGATGGACCTCCTAGCAACAGTTATTTAGAGGTAAAAAAAAAAAATACACATGCCGACTAGGCCATAGCCGAAAGACTGCTACTGCTCGGTCGACTTATTCTGGGAGGGAGTCCATGGACGTCCTCCCAGAATCTTGCTCCCACATGCCCCCTGGGGCGCACACCCGGGAACATCCATGATCGCCGGGTCCGGGGGACTCCGCATCACTGTAAACGGCCGCTCATAGCGGCTGTTTACCATGTGATCGCTCCGTCAAATGACAGAGCGTTCACTTGTAAACAAACCGGCGTCACGTCATGGCGCTGGTTCCTTCCTCCCCTCTCTGTACCGATCGGTACAGTGAGAGGGGAGAGGGGGAGAGATGGCAGCAGCGCTGTGGGCTGGATGTGTAGTGCCCACAGCGCTGTGGGAGACAATGTGCAATACTCTGCCCATACTCTGCAACACTGTGCAATACTCTGCCAATCAATTTGAAAAGAAACAAAGAATTTCATACATTTTTTTACCGAATTTGCAGTGTTTTTTTGATGGCGCAAAAAATAAAAAACCCAGCGGTGATTAAATACCACCAGAAGAGAGCTCTATTTGTGTGAAAAAAAAGGACAAAAATTTCATTTGGGTACAGTGTTGCATGACAGAGTAATTGTCAAAATGTGAGAGCACTGAAAATTGGTCTGGTTAGGAAGGGTGTTTAACCACTTGCCGCCCGCCCTATTACAAATTGACGGCGGCAAAGTGGTTTCATTATCCTAACCAGACGTCATATGACGTGATTAGGATTATGAGCCGCTGCGCGCCCCCCGGGGGCGCGCATCGCGGCGATCGTTGTTGCGGGGTGTCAGTCTGACACCCGGCAACTACGATCTCGGTAAAGAGTCTCCGACGGAGACTCTTTACCATGTGATCAGCCGTGTCCAATCACGGCTGATCACAGTGTAAATGGGAAGAGCCGGTGATCGGCTTTCCCTCACTCGCGTCTGTCAGACGCGAGTAGAGGAGAGCCGATCGGCTGCTCCTCTGACAGGGGGGGTCTGTGCTGATCGATTATCAGCACAGCCCCCCCGAGGATGCCCACACTGGACCACCAGGGACACCACTAGACCACCAGGGAAAAGGTAATAAAAATCCATAATCCTCCCTAGACCACCAGGGTGCCAGTCAGCACAATGGGTGCCAATCAGTGCCCATAATGGATGCCAATCAGTGGCCACAATGGGCATCACTGATTGGCATGCATTATTGTTTGGCACTGATTGGCATCCATTACTATAACACCGATGCCGCCTATGAGTGCCCACCTGTGCCGCCTATGAGTGCCCACCTGTGCCGCCTATGAGTGCCCACCTGTGCCGCCTATGAGTGCCCACCTGTGCCGCCTATGAGTGCCCACCTGTGCCGCCTATGAGTGCCCACCTGTGCCGCCTATGAGTGCCCACCTGTGCCGCCCATCCGTGCCGCCCATCTGTGCCAGCTATCAGTGCCAATTTGTGCCACCTATCAGTGTCCGTCCGTGTCGCCCATCCGTGTCGCCCATCCGTGTCGCCCATCCGTGTCGCCCATCCGTGTCGCCTATCAGTGCCACTTCATTGGTGCCACATTGGTGCCCATCAGTGCCACCTTATCAGTGCCCATCAGTGTAGCCCCATCAGTGCCCATCAGTGAAGGAGAAAACTTACTTATTTACAAAGTTTTGAAGCTGAAACAAAAAAAAACATTTTTTTTTTCAAAATTTTCGGTATTTTTTTATTTGTAGCGCAAAAAATAAAAACCGTAGAGGTGATCAAATACCACCAAAAGAAAGCTCTATTTGTGGGAAAAAAAAGATAAAAATTTCATTTGGGTACAGTGTAGCATGACCGCGCAATTGTCATTCAAAGTGCGACAGCGCTGAAAGCTCAAAATTGGTCTGGGCAGGAAGGTGTTTAAGTGCCCTGTATTGAAGTGGTTAAGTGCCCAGTGGTCAAGTGGTTAAGGTGTTTTTCAGGTGTTTTGCTTCAGATGACAAAACACTCAGATGTGAACAGGTGACATTGAAATGAATGGGATTTTGCTTGTTGGGTGTTTTTCAGGCGTGTTTTTGGTTGTTTTACAAGCTTTAAACACTCAGGTTTGAATGCAGCCTTAATGTCTGGATTCCTAAGTGTTTCCTGCTGCACACACATTACATTCAGAGTAGTACCGTAAGTAAGTAAATGACAGGCTATGGGCTGCATGAATGATGACGCAGCTTGTGTTTCTTTAAACATGTAATTTTTGTTTTATGAAATCAGTGTGCAGCGTACTTTTCAAATAATATATCAGTGTCGCGTGGTGAGGCTTTATGCAGGTCTTTAGTGTGTACTATAATGGCTGATTTACTCCCTCACTTTTGGAGGCAGAGAAATTCATGTGTAATAATCCACAAAGGTAAAATGTAATGTGCTGCAGCCAGTGTTTGTGTCTTGGTAATAATCTCTACTTGAAGATCTGTTGGTGAGATTCTGACCAGACTGGGAGGATTCTCCAGGTCCTGCAGTGCTCTCACTTGGGTCCCACCCTTACATCATATTTTATCTTTTTCTTTAAGATCATCCGTGACGTTGCATTTTCCCTTACTGCTGCAGGAATGCTGACGGTAGTGGGCTGCGCCTGCGTGTGCTGTGGAATCCTATTTCTTTCACTCTCCAAGCTGTTTAAAAAAAAAAAAGCCTTTCTGCTCTAGTTCATAGCTGCCCAGAATGCTGCTGTTCTACTTTCCCTGTCTTATCTGATACTACAGGATTTGTGTTCTGAGCACAGATCAAGAAATAAGGTTAATACTGCTTTATTATTTACTAGCATTGTTGATGTGAAATGACAATCCAGTATATTTAATACAACAGCTGTTACTATTTTATGGTTTGCATGACAACGTACCGAGGGTGCTAATTTTTACTGGGTATATAAGCTGACTTTGCATCTTTTTTGCCAGTGTTTGCATCTTCTATATGGAATAGTTAATATTATCTGTGTAACTCCTTCTTAGGCTGGTTCAGGGACCATCATCATGGCATCTGGAGTATCAGAATTTAACCGGACAGAACTTGACCGACTCAATGAGATTAAAGGGCATCTGGAAATTGCCTTACTGGAAAAACACTTCCTGCGTAAGTACAGTTTATTCTTCACTAAATATTTTGTTGTCAGGAGTGTCCTGAGTATATAATGGATTACACCACTGATGTAGTTCACTATGCAATTGGCTTATTGATGCATTTGTTCTAGACTGATTAGTCATGTGACATGTGCCATTTTTCAAATGCCGTTCATGTATAAAGAGATTTATAGTACGTTTGCATGAGCTCCACTGCTTACACTTGTGACGTGGGTACAATACGCAAGAACAAACATTGATTTGCATTTTTGTACTTTCATACAGTTCAATATTTACATTTATATAGTCCTAAGAAAGTACAAAATAAAAAATCTAAAAAAGTGTGACTACAAAGAGATGAAAATAGAATGCAGCAATCCAACCACAGCTGGCAAGTGATTTTATGACTTTTGTACAGTTCAATATTTTCATTTCTATAGTCCAAGAAAGTCATAAAATCAGTCGCCAGCTGTGGTTGGATTGCTGCATTCTATTTTCAATTAGAATTTAGTTGGTCTCTTTGTAGTCACACTTTTTTTTTTTTTTTTTTTTTTTTTTTTTTGCCAAATGTACACAGACAAAAAAGATGAAAATAGGTTACAGACAGTAGTGCATGATAAACTGCAATATTACATTACCATCCCTCTGCAATTTTTTTTATTGCACTATACCTAAACTTCTAAAGGTGTAGTGCACTAAAACAGTGATATAAGTAAGCTGCAAGGGTGGGTGCTTGCTATCTCTGCAGCAATTTGACTTTGGAGATGTTAATATTGTCAGCAGGCTTGTATGAGCAAATTTACCGTATTTTTAAGAGTTTATGCTTTCTGGCAAGTTTCCCTGGAAGGTCTGGTTTCGGGAATACACACTTAAGTTATTGAATGTGGACAACTATGGCTGGAATAGATTGAAATGCTGCCAACCACTGGCTGATTCCTGCCAAAAATCTGCTACTTTGGCATTTGAGAATACTTCCACCTGTAAGTGCAGTCTTGCAAAACGTAGAGGTTGGAACAAGGTCATCCACAAAAGATCAGGGTGGATTTCTCCCAAAATACATCACAAGGCTGTTTAGAGGTGTAGTATGCAATAGCCGTGTTTTCTATTATATTGAAGCTGTGTGTGTGTGTGTGTGTGTGTGTGTGTGTGTGATTATTTGCTATATACACATTTCCTTAAAGAGAGGTGGGATTAATTAGACACTCATTAAGGCCCCTTTCACACTTGTGCGACTTGGGACTGCCATTCCCTAAAATCACAGCAACATTGCGTGACTTTCAAGTCGCGGTAGTGTGAAAGGGGCCTAAAGCTGAACTCCTGGATAAGCAAACAGTCTAAATAGAAGAGGTGTGTGTACTCCCATTTAAGTCTTGGTTCAAACTGGTGAGATGCAGGAACCCTACAAATCCAGTGCGGGTTCGCGCATCGCATCTGAGTCTCAGTGGTTCACACTAAGATCTGCAAACCGCCAGGGCTGTCAATGTGAAGTTAATGACACTCCCCAGATCGGTTCGTGGATCGCAGTGTGAACTGGGAAATGGTGCAGTAATCTGATCGCATGGCTGAAGTGAACACCCATGTGATCAGATTCGAATGCAGACCAAAAAAAAACCATACAAGTGAATGCTTTGTATGGTTGAAATCGCACTGGCCTCGAATGTGAGCTGCACAGCAATGTATTGCGAATCATATGCAATGTATGGCATCGCTCTAGTGTGAATCGGGCCTGAATCTGGCTGTCCTTTTGTGTGTGTCTTCTACATCTGTAGAGTAATTTTGTTGTGAAACTTCACCTTTCTTAGACCCCAGTCGCCGCCGGTGTCAGCGGTAAAGCAGCGTTATTTTTAGCGACGGTTTACCGTCATTTTAGCTGCAATATTTAGCCGCTAGCAGGGTGGGGCAAAAAGGGGTTAAATCTGCCCGCAAAACGCTGCCGGAGTGGTGTTTTGCTGGCGATATTGCAGTGCTGCCTCAGCGATGCGTCGAGTTCACCGCTCCTTCACTGCTCCAAAGAATCTGCGGGGAGGACTTTTTCTGACGCCCTGCTAGCACACCATTCCAGTGTGAAAGTGAATAGAGCAGCTGTTTTAGGGCATTTTGCAGGTGCTATTTTTAAATCTATAGTGCCTACAAAACGCTCCCGTGTGAAAAGGGTCTTACAGGAAGCTCATGCACAAAGACCAGTCACTGCTGCTGTGTCTCCATGTAAAGTGTGACTAGTCTTGTATGCACCCCTCTAGTTTTCTGCAGGCAGCCTGTAGTGGGCGGGCCTGTTGGGTCCCTCCCACAGCTCTGCTCTGTTCAGGTTAGGTGCAGCACACTGATGTCATAGCTATGTTTTACCAGTGATTAACTTACTTTTCAAAGGACACAATGGATTTACATCCTTCGTGTTGAGCAATATATTGAAATGAGTCTTTGTGTTTTTTGTTTTGAAATTGTCAATAAACCCTCCAAAAAAAGGCCATTTACCGTTTTCTCCTTTTTAATCCTAAAGCCCAAACCCAGCCCCCCCCCCCTTTTTTTTTTTTTTTTTTTTTTTGTGCATTCATTTAACCTTCTCTGACCAGTCCCTTTTTACTTCTCTTGGTCTGACGTCTGTCCACTTCTGAATCCTAAAGGGGATCACTCTGTTTGCTGGCCAATGGTAATTTACATTTATACATTAGGTACTTGTTTTCTTGGCATACACCGTTGCAATATATCCTAAGTGCTAAGTTACTCTCTATCTGGAAACCCAGATCTTAAATGCTAATGTCAGGCTATTCATTCTCCAACATTAGTTAGTAACCAAACCTTTTAACTTGTAACAGTTGTTGGCGTATAAGTACTCCCATTGGGGGGAAAAGGAAAGAAAGAAGAATAGAGAAAGGGGGGGTAGGGTAGGTCGTCAGCTGGTGCCACCGTCTAGGTCTTTGTTCCTTCCAACGATGCCACAACTCCCAGACCATATTGTGTGCGTCCAGGCAGTCCTGAATCCTCGCCGTCATTTTCTCCATTAATTCTATATCCCTTATTCTAGCATATAAAGCTCCTTCAGTCAGGGAGGAGCTGCGCTTCCAATTCAGCGCCACCAGGCAGCGTGCCGCTGTGAGGATGTGCCGAACTAGTTTCCGCTGTGGGGCCGGTGCTTTCAATGGAAGCCCTTTCAAGGAGACGTGTCAAAAGCTGCTGGACTAATGTCCAAAAAGGGACTATCTGTGTGCATTCCCAGTAGATATGGAACAGTGTTCCCTTGGCTCCCATGCATCACCAGCAGCAGTCTGAACTAGTTGGGTAGATGGCAGGGAGCACATCTGGGGTCATGTACCAGAAGTATAGGATTTTGTAAGGGTTTTCTTTGTATAATGTGCAATTTATAATTCTAGGTATACTGCAAGAGCTCGGCCTGTAAATGCTTTAATTGGCCATAAGGGACAGGGATGGGTAGGGTTTGAAAAAGATACAATAGTTTTGGGAGGATTGCCATCTTCACCGATACTATCTGTCCTAGTAAGGAAATGTGGTGTTTTTTTCTACTGTTGTAGGAGACCTCTAATATTATGAAAAAGGGGGGATAATTTTCCTGAAAGAGGGTAGAGTACTTCGGGGTGATTTTAATCCCCAGATATTTTAAAGCAGTAGTTTTCCAGCTGTAGGGGAAGTTGGCTTTCAAGTGTTTTACCTCTTCTTCAGGTGTGTTTATGGGGAGGGCTTCTGATTTAGATGTGTTTATTTTATACCCTGATAAGGCTCCGTAGCGTTCCAATTGTGCATGAAGAACCGGCAAAGAGGTCCTGGGTTGGGTTAACGTAAGCATTATGTCCGCAAATAAGGAGATTTTAAATTCCCTATCCCAAACCCTCATACTCTTAATATCCGGGTTCCATCAGATAGTGGCTGCTAGGGGTTCAACACACAAAGCAAAAAAGTAGGGGCGAAAGAGGTCATCCCTGTCTGGTGCCATTCCGCACTGGTATCGAAGCAGATACAGTGAAGGGGGTTTTTACTTGGGAGGAGGGGCCCAAATTCAGGTGCTGGATGGCTCTGTAAAAGGGTCCCCGAAATCCTATATGGCCAAGTGTGGCAAACAGGGCCAGCCTGGGCGGTCAAACGCCTTTTCAACGTCCAAACTAAGTAACAGACTGCTTGCCTTCCCTGTTTGCCACCTCCACCAGGTCTCTTATCTTCCTGGTGTTGTCTCCCGCCTCTTGTAGGGGGACGAATCCCACCTGGTCCTTGTGGATAAAGGAGGGCAGGACCATGTTCAGACGGATTGAGAGCAATTTGGTGAAAATTTTTAGGTCCGATTTAAGAAGGGTGATAGGCCTGTAATTAGCACACGGGGAAGGATCCTTATCGGGTTTGGGAATTACTGTAAGAAAGGAACTCTGCATGTCTCTAGGTATTGGAGTGTCATGTAGGAAGGCTTTGAATAGTTTGCACATATGAGGAAGCAAGTGAGGGAGAAATTCTTTGTAATACTCATAGGGGAAACCATCAGGGCCTGGGGCTTTGTGATTGGGGAGGGATTTAATGGTCTGTTCTAGTTCTTCCAGTGTAATTAGTGCATTTAGGGAGTCCAGGTCTGTGGATTGAAGTATTGCCTTATACGATTGGCTAGTTCTGGTGGGGGGGGGGGGGGGGTTGCTGGGGATGTCCGGATTATTGTATAGGGTTCTATAGAATTCTGCAAAGGTATGGACTACGTCCTTCGGATGTGAAACTAAGGTGCCCCTGCTCCGCTTTTAATCTGGTGGGGAGTTGACACCTGGGTGTTGTACCTCAGTTTCCTGGCTAGTAACGTATGGGCTTTGTTGGCTTTGTCGTAAAAGAGCTGTTTGTTTGACTAGTGCTTTCTCGACTTGGCCTAGTGTAGCCCTGAGTGACGTGATTTTTTTTTTTTTTTTAAGAGTTAAAGTTGGTTTGTGTTGCAGTTGTCTTTCATGGGTTCTAAGCTCCCTCTCCATGTGCGCTTTCAGCTCGTGTGCATTCTTTTTCAAGGCAGAGGAGACGGCCAGACACTTGCCCCACATCACCGCCTTTTGGGCTTCCCACAGAGTGGGGATAGAGACCTCTCCTGTGGTGTTTTCCGCCAGGTAGTTTTTTAGTGTAGTGGTTAGTTCTGTTTTTGCTGGGAGATGTTGGAGCAGGAACGTGTTCAGTCGCCAGTTATAAGGCCTGTGTGTATGGGTGCCTAAGTCTAGGGTTATCTTTACCGGGGCATGATCTGACCACGATATCGGTAAGATTTGCGCGGTCCAAGTCAGGTTCAGGGTGGTGTTATCAACGAAGATGTAGTCTATACGGGAATGCATTTGATGTGGGGTCGAAAAGAAAGTATATTGTTGGACTCCAGGGTTTAGTGCTCTCCTCGCGTCAAAAAGGGCATATCGCCTGGTAAGCTGGCAAAACATCTTTGAGTCTGTGAGTGCCCTAGTCGTGGGTGCCCTGGAGCCCACCCCCTGGCTATCTGAGATTGTTGAGTGGATCAGATTAAAGTCCTCTCCCATCACCAGCATTCCATGCGACCTTCTGAACAAATGCGTAAGCACTTTATTCAGGAACCCTGTCTGTCTGACGTTTGGAACATAGACTCTGCAGGTCATAATCTCGTTATTCTGCCATAGGCCTCGGAGGATAAGGAAGTGGCCCTGAGGGTCACTGTAGTGGGAGGAGTACATAAAGGGGGACCCCTGCTTAATTAAGATGGCCACTCCCACTCGTTTATGGGGTCCTGATGAGAGATAAATCTGAGTGTAATACCTAGAGGCAAACTCGAAGGAACCCTCTTTATCTAGGTGGGTCTCCTGGCCCATTATGATGTCTGCTCCCGACTGACTAAACTCCCTCAACGCCAGATGCCTTTTATGTTTAGAGTTCAGACCGTGGACATTTAATGAAAAAATCTTAGCCATGGGAGCTTGGATGGGGGTGTAGATACTCATCTGATGGGGTTGAAGACCTTCCGGACAGCCCCTCAGTGGTGATGGGCACAGCGCAGGAGGAGACCCGGATGTGTAGTAGATGATCATAGTTGAACCAGCCGACGAGACATGGGGGGGGGGGTTTAAGGAAAGCTAGGAAAAAGAAGATTGGTAGAACTGTATATAAACAATAACCTCATCACAATCAGATCCATGCAGGCCTTGCGGCTTAGGTCAGAAAGGCTTCCTGCGAGTCTCTCTGAGCCAACCCTTCCGGGATAGGTCCGAGGAACCCCAAAACAAAACTGCGAAAAAAGTGAATCCACTTATGGTAAACTTTTTTTTTTTTTTTTTTTTTTATATAAGCTAGGCTAGGGTGGGTGGAGGAGGTAGTCTGGAAGATCTCTCTCTAAAGTCTCTACGGAGACTAGCTCTGGATGTAGATCAGTTCTGTAGTCAGGGCGACATAGGTTACGTATTATGTGACCCACTGCTTGGGTTACTGCTTTGGGAGTAGCAATGGGATATTGTCTAAGGAAAAAAAATAAAAATAAATGGAAGACAAAAGTGTTCCTATAGAAGGCTTGTGCTTGTCAGAGCATATGAAGGTGTCCTCATCGGTGTTGTGAGCGCTGCCCCCTTGGCGACTTTTCTGGTCCACAGGAGCACTTTGGTGGGAGGATCTTCTGCCACACTGAGGGGGGGGGGGGAGGCGGGGTGGTGATCAGGTCCCATTCCTGAAGTTGGGGGATCCTGAGTTCCAGGGTGTTGCAGAAAGGTGTTAAGTCCTTCGGGTTTCGTAGGATCGCTGTCTTGCCTTGGTGTTTGGCGGTGAGGCTGAAGGGAAATCCCGAAAGGATAGGGGATATTTTCTTCTTGCAGAGTTCTCAGTAATGGTTGGACAAGCTTGCGCTTTTGTAAAGTGATCCAGGACAAGTCCGGGTACAGCTGGATTTGGTGATCCCTGAGCTTTACTGTGCGGGCGAGACGGGCTTGTCTCATAATGTCCTCCTTCAGGGGGAACGATGTAGGCCTGCAAATAATGTCGCAGGGTTTGGCGTTGGGGCCTTTTGGATTTCAGGGCCTGGTGAGCTCGATCCATCTCAATAGCATTGGTGAGGGGTTCCCCCAAAGATCATTAAAAAGAGTTTGTAATGTGGACTGGATGTCTTCAGGGCCTTCCGTTTCTGGGACCCCCCGAACACGGATATTGTTTCTGCGTCCCATGTTGTTCAGGTCTTCTACGTGGCGCTGCATGTCTCTAAGGAGCAACAAAAAACTAAAAAAATTACTGCGCTCCTAATCTAAAAAATTAATAAACCAACCCACAGTTACAGCTGCAGCTACCAGGGTGTGATAAACATCCAAAATACAGTGCAAATAAAAAATAAATGTGGCTGCGCTACCCCCCCCACTTAATTTAACCCACTGGGACTATCACTATTTATGAAACAAGTGAAAAGATTAATCAAATAATTGCAATTGATTGAGTGAAATCAACTAATATCAAATAGTCACACCACACTGAATCTAGAAAAATTCATATACAATCAAAATGATATGAATATAGGTAATAAATGCTCAAAAATAAATTAATATAGTGATTGGTTAACAATTACTTATATTCAATAAATAAATAAATACAGTGATTGATTATAAATAAATTAAGTTAAATTGTATTCAGTGAATAGATAAATAATTATAGTGATTATTAGTTGTAAATAAATTTAAATCAGATAAAAACCCCGTGACAAATTAATAAACAAAAAGTTGTATACATAAAAAGGTGAACCAGTATCCCACAACCAATGAGAAAGAGTCCCAGCAAAAAGCCTTTGTAATGAAAGGGATATCTCTTTAAGAGGGTGCCAATCAGCCGTGCGATCCACCTTCACCAAGCCAAAAACCATGAGTCATCAGTGGGAATGCACGCTTACCAGATAGCGATATATAAACGCTCATTAAATCTATCATCTGAACTGCACCAATCCTGACTCCTATTGCAGAAATACTTCCGAATGGACCATGGAGATTTTCATATAAGCAGGCAGTGGTTTAGATGGTAGCTGAGAAAACACCAAGAAAGCGTAAAACGGGCAGGACGTTTTTATTTAAATAAATGAAAAATGCTCACAAACATCAATAAAAAAAGCATGAATTGCCAGCCGGCATGCAAGCCCCCGTTCGCTCAGAAGGTCAATGTAGTTGCGTCAGCATGTCTGGACCACCCAAACGATGTTCTGATCCCTGGAATTGTGTTCTGTGTACCTCAAGTTTGGTTTCTTGGATCTCCACCTCCGTCATTTCCACTCTATCCGCTAGATGTTTGAGGCCCGACTGGAGGTTCTGGATCTCCAACCTGCAGGTTGACTTCACATCCTCTGAGTTGCCTGAGGTCCTCCTTGGTCGGCATAGCTTGAAGATAGGCGTGCTACTCCGTGGGTACAGGAGGGTAGGGGTCCCTTCCCTGTGCTCGTTTGTTGCTGTCGGGTGGGATCTGAGGTTGTCGACTGGGCTCCCAGGGGGGATTCTGGGACCGGTGGTGGGCGGGTGGGTCGTCCCACGATTCGCTCCATTCCGGGCTTTGTGATGACTGTTGGGTGGGGCTCTTCCTGGAAGGTGCTGGGGATGGTTGGGGCCTGCTGTGCTGGCTGCTTGGCCATATGCGAGGACCTGTATAGACTGCGGGCCATGTAAATGAGGACCCTGGGACCCTGGTTGGGGGGGCTGGTAAAGGGGGTTCGCTGGGGGTATGAGTTCCCAGGTGCTCTCCAAATGAGGGTGGGTGGGCTTGTACCGGCAGGGATGGATAGTCCTCTGTGTCCCCAGTGGAATTTGGGGAGCTGCTGGTCAATGCTATTGTGCCCGGGGGTAATGCGGAGTGCAGTAACTGGGGAAATGCCACAGAGCACTGGGTGTACTGTGGGGTCTCTGTGGGAGTCCCAAGATGGCCACCGGGAGTTCTGCTGGAGAGGCCTCAGGCTCGTGTATGGGCCCATACAGGGAACTCGCTGCTCCTGAGTCCTGGGATGGCCCCCCTCTGTCTGTCTGTCTGTCTGGTGCTGTAGTTGTGGGCTCAGGAGGTCCCGATGACGCTCCCTGGGTGTATTGGGAAGGCCTCTGTGGGAGTCCCAAGATGGCCGCCGGGTTTTCTAATGAAGAGGCCCCGGGCTTTTTTTTGTGGGCCCATACAGGGGACTCGCCACTCCTGGGTCCTGGGATGGCTCCCCTTCTGCCTGGTGGTGTGATTGTGGGCTCAGGTGGTCCGGAGCCTGGATAGAGCTTGGATGGTGGTCTGGTGCCATCTTGGCCACTCTGCCCGGCGGGTTGTCTGGCTGGATAAAATAGTCCCTGGGGTCCAAAGATGCTCCTGGAGGGGGTTGTGAGGTTCCCTGATGTCTCGAGGAGCGGGTCGCCTGGAGCCACCCATTTTGCTGTTAGTTATGTGCCACTGGTTGTCTCAGGAGCTGAGGGCTGAGAGAGCTCTGGATCTAAGCCTCCGTGTAGATCGGGTTCTGGCCATGTCCCTTAGTATGCAAATTTTAATGTACCTAAATTACGTGATGATCATGCGAGCCGCCTCAGCTAACTGGTTATCACAAAAATAAGCCCAGCCTACTTTTCGCTATACTGTTGTGCTTTCCCTTTATCAGTGAACAGGACGCTGTGCTGATGTATGGTACACTTTAAGGCCCTTTTCACACGGGGCGGACTCCGCTAGCTCAGCGTGGGGATCACGCTGTTTATCTCCCCTGAGCCAGGGTGACAGGTCTGTCTCTGCTCACTGTGCAGGGTTGGAACTGTCAGAGCTCTGCTGTTCTCTGTGGCACAATCTGATGAAAACGGAGATGCTGTCTGTTTTCATATTGCCTTCCGACTGTTTTGAGTGGATTTTGTCAGATCGGATAGCATGTGGGTTTCATCGGAAACCTCTCCTCTGACATCTGCCTGCCAATACAAGTCAATAGATGGCCCGCTCAGATCCGCCTGAAAAACACACAGGTGGATTTTTGCGAGCTGATCGTGTGAAAGGAGCCTAATGGTTTGCTTGTGATTTTATACAGACACCAGCAGGTTGAACGAAAAAAAACAAAAAAAACTGACAGATTGCTACATCACATATTGTTGATGCAGCAATCTCTCCATCTGACCGATTTCATTCTGATGGGGACTCCCCCTCCTTTAAAATACTATGATCTGCGCTGGCAGCCATTGGCTGCAAGTGCTGATCGAATGCTGGTTTTCCAGTAAGACCTTTGGGTAGAGGCCAGTCATTAAACTGTTTTCTGTTAGTCGTACACATGTACTGAAAGTCAGCCAGTTGTGGAACAGTGATTTGTGAGTGGCAGAAAAAAATAAATGAGGCTGTCCTCTGCCTCATAAGTTCCATACAGTAAATATAGAACTATAGTTTGCTTGCCTGTAGTTGGAATTCGGTGCTTTTTACATTCCTACACTGGTTGTGACACCTGTTTGAATCCAGTTCTGTGGCATTCCTCCAGTGCTTTCGTAATCTTACTGTTTCTACATTACTGAAATATTGCACCTCAATTGGATAGGTCAGTGTAAATTCTTTATGCTGTTTTAGAATACATACACATGGCTGTATGGCAGCAAGATCCTGCACAAAAAGTGCTCTGTATGTAACATTTGAGTGTTAATGCAGCCCATTGGTTGCTAGGAGGTAGGCAGCTCTTGCACTCGGATAGGGTAAGTTTATGCTATACATATTTATATGCTGGCACAAATGTTTACATGTGTACAGTGTAAAAAACACCCCATATACAGGACCTCCGATGCAGATTTTTAAATGTATTTTTTATTTATACAGATCTGAATGCAGAGCAGATTTATTGATCTTTACAAAGGTGTGTGCATGGACTCCTAATACACCTGTGTTCAGATCTGCAACAGAAAGACCCTTATGATAAAAAAAAAATCTTACTGCTGTGTGCATGGGCCATCAAGGCTGTTTGTTTTCTGATATAGCTACCTTTTTGCAGCCATGTGCCATTTGCACCTGTCACAGCAACCAAACTATGTAATCACCCAAACCGACGCTTCTCTTCTTCTCCTCTCAGCATTTCAACTGTGGGTCCCCGACTGTGACCGCTTGCGGCTTCACAGCCAGGTGCGTACTGCTTTGCGCCTGCTGAATGGTCCGGCAGTCTTCTGGGACTTGGATGTGTCCCAAAAGACTGCAGGGAGGGAGGGCTGGGGAAAGGAGGACTTCCACTTGGATCGCCTAGGCCCTTAGGCGATCTGAGGGAAGGGGGAAGTGGGTATCTGTAAACTAGGTCCCCCCCATTACATGTCAAATGTGGCAAGGAGGAGTGCTTGAAGTGCAACTTCCCCTTTTGGGTGGAGCTCCGCTTTAAAGCGGAGGTCCACCCTAAAGTGGACCTTACGCTCATTGGAATCCCCCCCCCCCCTTCCGGCCCCACTATTGGCACCTTTCAGGGGGGGAGGGGGGTGCAGATACCTGTACAGTACAGGTATCTGCACCCACTTCCGGCGTAGATTCTGCAGAAGGTACGCCCCTTTCCGAAAGTCGCCTGCTGGGAAACACACGGATCCCAGAGACAGCGGGGACCATCCTTATTGCGCAGCGCGACTTGCACATGCGCAGTAGGGAACCTGGAAATGAAGCTGAAAGGCTCCACTTCCTGATTCCCATACCCAAGATGGCAGAGGCAGCACCCGAGAGACGATCGAGAGATCGGCTTCGGGTGCCGACATCGCGGGCGCGCTGGGCGGGTAAGTGTCATTATTTTAAAAGTCAGCAGCTGCAGTATTTGTAGCTGCTGGCTTTAAAAAAAAAAAAAAAAAAAACGGCGGAACTCCCGGCGGACTCCCGCTTTAAAGTAGAATTTCAGGCTCTAACAAACTAAGGCTAAAACTGCTCCCACCCATTTTCTAACTCCCGTATTACCATGTAGAATGGAAGATGCCTTGCCTATTCTCAGGGAACTCCGATCTGGTCATGTGATCTCAGTGTAGAGTAGAGGACACCGACAACAAATGGCATGCTGGGGTAGTAACATTGCTCATAAGCTTACTATGGGACATCTGTTGTGAGCTGTTGCTCCCAGTGTTGGCTGCTCCATTAGGGGCTTATAGGAGTCGTGCCCTCCCTAATTCAACTGAATGGGGGGGTGGTGGGTTTGATTCTGTGAACGGACCAAAGTGCCCTGATACTAGAAAAGCATCAGCATCTTCAGGGCAGTTGGTATAGGAGCCAGAAGGGGGTGGGTGGGTGGTTTGGATGCCTTTTAAGCTTAGAGGCTGGAATTACACTTAAAGTTAGCAAAGTCCATAGGTATGTATTGTGCAAATCTACATGTGGGGGGAGGAAAGAATTTAACGCAAATTTTAACTGTGATTTTTTTTTTTTCCTCTTGGCTGACAATATAGTACTTTATAGTGGATTGATGTAGTTGGGTAAAATTATAGAGCATTATTGAGGCTACTCATTTTACGTTGTACTGCACTTCCTGGCACTTTATACAAGGCCACACATCTCTGATCCTGTAAACATTAATTACTGATTGCTTGAACCCCTTTCCTCATCCTAGCAAACATGCCAGGAACAAAAAAGCTCATTGGCGACAAAAGTCCTTGTGTTCCGTACAATACATTTAGTTTGGTAGTTGAGAGCATTAGTATGTATAGACAGTCGTGTCTGCTTGTAGCAGGCATTGACAAGCAGTCTGTTTGAGCAAGCTTAAAATGGGGCTTGTGTGTAAAATTCATATACCTTTACTGTAGGGCTTGACAAATTTTGCTTTTAAGTCTATGAGCCAGCTAAAAAAAGTGGGGTGGGGGGGGGGGGGGGGGAATAAAAAATTGGCTTCTAACAAAACTATATTTTCAATGACAAAACCCCTTCTCATATGTAGACCTGATGTGTGTCTTTACAGTTTCACTTTCATGGCACAGGTTTACTCTGTTATGCCTCTCAGCTTTTGACTATTAACCACCTTAGGATGTCTAAGAACTTAGTACATTTTAAAATAATAGACCGATAGTCTCCAGTATCTTACTATCCCTCACTACTTTTACAGTTTTAAATGTACTACTTAACCACTTGCCGACCGCCTAACGCCGATGTACGTCGGCAGAATGGCACGGGCAGGCATAAGCACGTACATGTACGTGATTTGCCTCCCGCGGGTCGGGGGCCCGATCGGGCCCCCGCCCGGTGCCTGCGGCGGTCGGTTTTCGTTCGGGAGCGATCCCGGACGAGGGGACGGCCATTCATTCATGGCCACCCCCTCGCGATCGCTCCCGACGAATAGAAATCCCCGGTGACATCACTTCCTCTCCTGTAATGTAAACACAGGAGAGGAAGTGATGTATTCTCTCCTCCGTGTCGGTATTTTTCGTTCCGACACGGAGGAGAGCGGATCAGTGAGTTGCACCAACACATCCCACACACAGTAGAACATGCCAGGCACACTCACACCCCCCCTTTACCCCCCGATCACCCCCCCAATTACCCCTGCCCCCCAGTCACAGTGACACCAATGTCATTTTTTTTTTTTTTTTTTTTTTTTTTGCATTGGTGTCATTTGTGACTGTAATAACTGTTAGGGCAGTTAGAGTTAGCCCCCTTTAGTTCTAATGTACCCCCCTAACCCCCCCAATAAAGGTTTAACCCCGTGATCACCCCCCGTCGCCAGTGTCACTAAGGCTGGGTTCACATTGCAGCGGTTTATGAGAACGAATGTGATTCGCACCGCACTGCAGTGCAAATCACATCCGATCTCTGTGCGATTCGAGTTCAGCCATTCGCCGCACCCGCCGCACCCGCCACACCCGCCGCACCCGCCGCAAATTCGCACGGGACCCTTTTTTTGGCCCGCAGCAGAATCGGATCGCATGGGTGTTCACACCATGCGATCCGAGTTTGCAGATCGCACTGCGATATGCGAACTGATCTGGGGGTGTCAGTAACATTTCACTGACACTCCCAGCAGTTCGCATAGGGCAGTGTGAACTGCCGCCGGGAGGCATGCGATGCGGGAACCCGCCGCGGATTCGCGGCGTTTCCGCATCGCTCCAGTGTGAACCCAGCCTAATAAGCGATCATTTTTCTGATCGCCGTATTAGTGTCCCAGGTGACGCTAGTTAGGCAGGTAGGTATTTAGGTTCGCCGCAGCTTTTTATAGCGCCAGGGACCCCCATATACTACCGCATAAAGCCCCCTGATTGCCCCCTAGTTAACCCTTTCACCAGTGATCACCATATAACTGTTACAGGTGACGCTGGTTGGTTAGTTATTTTTTTATAGTTTCAGGGCACCCGCCATTTATTACCTAATAAAGGTTTAACCCCCTGATCACCCGGCGGGTGTCATTTGTGACTAATAACTGTTAGGGCAGTTAGGGTTAGCCCCCTTTAGTTCTAAGGTACCCCCCTAACCCCCCCAATAAAGGTTTAACCCCGTGATCACCCCCCGTCGCCAGTGTCACTAAGGCTGGGTTCAGATTGCAGCGGTTTGAGAACGGATGTGATTCGCACTGCAGTGCAAATCACATCCGATCTCTGTGCGATTCGAGTTCAGCCATTCGCCGCACCCGCCACACCCGCCGCACCCGCCGCAAATTCGCACGGGACCCTTTTTTTGGCCCGCAGCAGAATCGGATCGCATGGGTGTTCACACCATGCGATCCGAGTTTGCAGATCGCACTGCGATATGCGAACTGATCTGGGGGTGTCAGTAACATTTCACTGACACTCCCAGCAGTTCGCATAGGGCAGTGTGAACTGCCGCCGGGAGGCATGCGATGCGGGAACCCGCCGCGCATTCGTGGCGTTCCCGCATCGCTCCAGTGTGAACCCAGCCTAATAAGCGATCGTTTTTCTGATCGCTGTATTAGTGTCACAGGTGACGCTAGTTAGGCAAGTAGGTATTTAGGTTCGCCGCAGCTTTTTATAGCGCCAGGGACCCCCATATACTACCGCATAAAGCCCCCTGATTGCCCCCTAGTTAACCCTTTCACCAGTGATCACCATATAACTGTTACAGGTGACGCTGGTTGGTTAGTTATTTTTTTATAGTTTCAGGGCACCCGCCATTTATTACCTAGTCTCACTAGTGTACCCCTAAATTTAGGGGTGTCTACTTTCCAAAATGGGGTCATTTGGGGGGGGTTTGTGCCATCTTGGCATTTTATGGCCTTCAAAACTGTAACGCCCTTAGAAAGCCTGAAGGCGGTGCTTGGTTTTCGGGGCCCCGTACGCGGCTAGGCTCCCAAAAAGTCCCACATATGTGGTATCCCCGTACTCAGGAGAAGCAGCAGAATTTATTTTGGGGTGTCATTTCACATATGCCCATGGCATGCGTGAGCAATATATCATTTAGTGACAACTTTGTGAAAAAAAAAAAAAAAAAAAAAAAAGTTTGTAATTTTCCCGCAACTTGTGGCAAAATATAAAATATTCCATGGACTCAACATGCCTCTCAGCAAATAGCTTGGGGTGTCTACTTTCTAAAATGGGGTCATTTGTGGGGGTTTTGTGCCATCTTGGCATTTTATGGCCTTCAAAACTGTAATAGGTAGTGAGGAGTGAAGTCAAATATTTACGCCCTTAGAAAGCCTGAAGGCGGTGCTTGGTTTTCGGGGCCCCGTACGCGGCTAGGCTCCCAAAAAGTCCCACATATGTGGTATCCCCGTACTCAGGAGAAGCAGCAGAATTTATTTTGGGGTGTCATTTCACATATGCCCATGGCATGTGTGAGCAATATATCATTTAGTGACAACTTTGTGAAAAAAAAAAAAAAAAAAAAAAAGTTTGTAATTTTCCCGCAACTTGTGGCAAAATATAAAATATTCCATGAACTCAACATGCCTCTCAGCAAATAGCTTGGGGTGTCTACTTTCTAAAATGGGGTCATTTGTGGGGGTTTTGTGCCATCTTGGCATTTTATGGCCTTCAAAACTGTAATAGGTAGTGAGAAGTGAACTCAAAAATTTACGCCCTTAGAAAGCCTGAAGGCGGTGCTTGGTTTTCGGGGCCCCGTACGCGGCTAGGCTCCCAAAAAGTCCCACATATGTGGTATCCCCGTACTCAGGAGAAGCAGCAGAATTTATTTTGGGGTGTCATTTCACATACGCCCATAGCATGTGTGAGCAATATATCATTTAGTGACAACTTTGTGTAAAAAAAAAAAAAAAATTTTTTTTTTGTCATTATTCAATCGCTTGAGGCAAAAAAATAAAATATTCAATGGGCTCAACATGCCTCTTATCAATTTCCTTAGGGGGTCTACTTTCCAAAATGGGGTCATTTGGGGGGGTTTTGTACTGCCCTGCCATTTTAGCACCTCAAGAAATGAGATAGGCAGTCGTAAACTAAAAGCTGCGTAAATTCCAGAAAACGTACCTTAGTTTGTAGATGTGACAACTTTTGCGCAAACCAATAAATATACAATTATTGACTTTTTTTTTACCAAAGACATGTGGCTGAATACATTTTGGCCTAAATGTATGACTAAAATTGAGTTTATTGGATTTTTCTAATAACAAAAAGTAGAAAATATCATTTTTTTTCAAAATTTGCGGTCTTTTTACGTTTATATCGCAAAAAATAAAAATCGCAGAGGCAATCAAATACCATCAAAAGAAAGCTCTATTTGTGGGAAGAAAAGGACGCAAATTTTGTTTGGGTACAACATTGCATGACCGCGCAATTACCAGTTAAAGCAGCGCAGTGCCAAAGTGTAAAAAGACCTCTGGTCATTTACCAGCAAAATGGTCCGGTCTGAAAGTGGTTAAAGTCCCTAAGACGGTTAATGACAAAAGCTGAGTGTAACTGTGTGTAAACCTGTGCCGTAAATCTATAAAGATATACCGTATTTATCGGTGTATAACGGACACTTTTTTCCCCTTAAAATCAAGGGAAAATCGCGGGTGCGTGTTATACGCCGATCTTCCACCATTTTGGAGCCTCTGGGCGGCTTCCAGTCGCCTTCGGCGGCCGAAAAACCACTGAGAGCGGCCGAAAGCCGAAGGTGGCCAAGAACTACCGAGCACCGCCGAGATACACAGGACATCTCGGCGGCGCCATTTAAAAATAAATAAAATAAAAGCTAAAAATAAAACTGACAAGGCTGCAAATGACACTGACAAGGCTGCATTGTTGGGCATTTAAATGTAAGAGTTTTTTTTTCCTTAAAACTCCCTCCTAAACTTGGGGTGCATGTTATAGGCCGGCACGTGTTATACGCCGATAAATGCGGTACATCAGGGCTACATAAGAGAAGGGGTGCTATGCTTTTAAAGAAAAATACATGTATAAAGATGTACATTTTTAATACACAATGCCTCCTCCTGTACATATTACCCCTTCCCTGTACACAATGCCTTCTCCACAGATTGCCCTCTCCATGTACACACCGGCTTCCAACCCCTCTCCCTCTACACATTGCCTTCTTACACTTGCCCACTGTCCCCAAAAATATGTCTGAGATGTTAATTACTGCTCAGCCTGGCAAGAGTTAATGCTGCTGCTGTCAGCTGCACACTGAAGATACCTGCATTCCAAAAGGAAGCTGTGAGTCAGTCTCTCTGTTCACATTCCTGATCCCGGACTCCTCTTCTGACCTGTCTGCTCCCAGGAGTACACAGCAAGGGCGGCAGAGCAGTAGCAGTGGTACCCAGTCCCATAAGAAGCCCTAATTGACTACAGAGTGCTAGTGCTGATTGGAGGCTTCCAGAAATACATGCGCTACTTACCCGAGGCAATCCTAGTAGTACGTATCCGACTTTCTGTCACACACAGTGGTTACAGGTTCAGTGCCAAAGCACTGTATTAGACCTGCAGCGGCGGCCCAGGCGGGGTCGCAGAGGAGACCCCTGATGCTATGCCAATGGTGAATGGGCAAACAAAAGCACAGGCACCAAGATGCAATTTCTATTCATCATGGCAACCCGGTGCCTGGGATTTGATGAGTCCTGCCTTCACTGTGAATATTCAGTCCACATATCCTAAAAAGATAATTGTGATCTTTTGCTTTAGCGGAGATCGCGTGACACAGTACAGCAGAGAAAAGGGTATGTTTTTGGGCTCCATTTTTATCCTTTCAGGGTATACTTTTTTCAGGGTATACATTTTCATGCCATCCTGGGCACACTCTTCCTCTGCTTGGAGCTCCAGCCTCTTGGCAGTCCCTTGATGTAATTATGTTTAATGCCGACTAATAACACTGCTTTGTACATGGAGAAAGCTGAAGTGCGATTGTGGCAGAGAGTGGCAGCGTTGGACAGGTTGGACGGATAAAGGCATCCTACAGGAGCAAGTAAAAAATAAGGATTTCTACTTCTTCTGGCACCCGTAGACTTAATGAGCAGTTGACCCTTGCAGTACAGCGGGTCCCACTGAATTGCTATATATTGCCCTGTTCCTGGAGTTGAGCTATAAATGACCAATCCAATGCAAGTAGCCTGTCTAAAATACCATTCACTTTTATATATGCTCCAACTTGCATATTAAAGGACAATTGCCCGAAATTCCTTGCATTAAACCTGAATTGTATTACTGGTGCACAACAGAAAGTGGACATGGATGTGTGTGTTAATAAAGGAGTGCTGTGAAGTGAAAATAATCTGTCACTACGAGCATGCTCAAAATGAGGAGATCTAGTTGCATTAGCTATGGCTGTTTGCCAAAAATTGGCTTTTCCATGGCATTCAGTAAAAAGTCTTTTGTTTATGGCCGGCTTTAGCAGTGTGTGAAGAATTTGTTCACACAGTAACACTTTCATCCCCATGACCTGTAGGTCTTATAAACTCCAGAAATATTGTTATATAAAAAGCAAGGATGTCTTTCTACATCAGTTGATAGCACAGTGTGAGTATAGCCTCAGATTCACAAAAATTGGGATTAGATAAAAGTACCATCATCCAGAATTCATAATATAAGGAAGTTGGCTGGTATGTAGATACCAGGGCAGATGCTCATGTCAACCCTCATGCAATTACGCCCAACAAGATTGTAAATTGGACTATGCCGGTACTTGATCACCAAGAAAAGAAGAATGATAGTAAAAATTTGTATAAAGTTTAATAAAGACACAAACAAGTATGGCAACACCAATACATTAAAACAATGTAATGTGTACAACACAATTGATGAACTACTGGTGGGTTACCCCGGAGAGTTTCAAGAAAAGTTTCCTCAACTAGTTTCACGGACAAACCGCTTCATCAGGAGGATGATCTATAAAACATTTAGTACATTTAAATCGTAAAGAGAACAGAGAACAAAATAATCTATAAATATCTCTCACAAATAATACAAAGGAAACAAAAAAAATAAGGAGATCAGCTCACCCCCACCACAGGGACAGGACACAGACCAGAGAAAAAATAAGGGGGAGGGAGAAAGGGAAGAAAATAGGGAAAGGCGGGGGGAAGTGGGGGGGAGGAAGGAAGGTAGGAAAAATGAGGGGGGACCTAGGTAAGGAGGGGGAGGGGGGCAGGGGTGAAGGGGGGAAAAAGAATGGGCTGGAAAAATATGGGAGATAGTGCAGCAAGTAGGGACAATGCCGTGATTAAGATGGAAGGGGCAGTGAAGATGGCATGAATGAAACAATGAATAGGAACTCACCACCAGGGACAACCTTTTCTATTGGAGTACAAAATAAGTGAGACACGCTTACAAAGAACATCAGCGTACATTAAACGAGTTGGAAGGGCTGAAGCACTACATATAGGTGGAGGCAACATGGATAAGGATTACAGCCAAAATGCGGCCACAATAGACGAGGGATGCAGCTTTGCAAAAAATCGTATTTCTAAAAAAAATATAAAGCATATAGATATTGTTGTGAACAGCCAGCACCAGAAAAAAAGATTAAAAAAAAACAGGCCATGGGGACATACCCTAGTGCCCAATGTTTGATCGGTATAATTACTTGCACCGTGCGGTATCCTCAGCAACAGCCTATAGTGGAGTTGGGTTACCCTGCCCATCCAGCGGTCTATCCTGCCGCTAAATGGGCTCCCCAATCCCAATTTGTGTCACTTCCCCCACACTGCCCAGGTGCAAGATTCAGATGCTACTGCGAAAAAAACACACCCATGGATCAGCAGATCCAGGCTTAACCCCCGTAAGTCAGGACAGACAAAAATACCGCCCAGGACCAGGCAAAACATGCATCCGCCGCACAAGGGACTAGCATGTTGGTCTCTATAAGCCCAGTCTGCAAACAAAAAAGGAGGGAAAAAGAAAGGATAAAAAAAAGAAAACAAACAAGGGGGAATACTAAAGATATACATAAAAATAAGAATAAAAATTAACAAAAAAGAAGGTGGTTGGGAAGTAAAGCGGAGCTCCTTGTACAATGAAGCAATCAGTGAAATATAGAATGCATATGACATACATACATAATAAAAATTGTTAGGGGTATATAAAATACACCATAACCAAAGTCATCACAAACCACTCCATAAACTGTATAGTAACCTAGACAGAGTGGCCAAAGAATACCCCACTTGGAATAATCTACAGAAAAGATTTATAGGATATTGTCTCGTTAAGGCCTGGGGTCTTGTTCGGTCCCAATCGCCACCCCTGGGGTTTGGAAAGACCACCTCAAGGACAAAGAATTGGACCACAAGGTATCGTAACGTTGAGAAAAATCCAATATGTCTACCAATAGTGGTAAGTTTGCCACTTTCAGAATAATAAAGGTGGTCACCAATCCCATGTCTAAATTCAGGAGTGGTCTTCCCAACATAAAAAGCCTTACACCTACATGCCATCAAGTATATAACACATCTGGTACCACAATCGGCAAACTACGTCAGTTGATGTTTAGCTTTATTCTGCTGTGTTTTTATATCGGAAATGCAGGAGATATATCATTATATGAAAAATGCACAAATGGAAATTTTTTACTTTTTTCAACATATTTAAACCAGAAAAAATGTGATCTTCATGCAAATAGTACTACATATAACTGTGAAATACATGAAAACTGACATTGCATTTATTTTCATGATCTAAATTGACAAAAATGCAGGACTGTCATATGGAAAAAGTAACCCCTAAATTTACTTCAAATTCTTGAAATTAGAATCTGGTGTTCAAGCTTACATGCCATTGGTTAAAGCTTTTTTTGGGAATATGCAGGTGGAACCAGTTTTATTTAAATTTCAGACTTCTATGTTTTATTTGCTATTTACATGTGTAGTGTCATCATGGCAAGATCAATAGAACTCTTTTTTTTAAGGCCTTCCAAAAATTGTGGATGACCAGGAGTCTGGCAAGGGAGTATTTATTTTAAAGGATAAGTTCACCTTTTGTAACATGTTACACCCATATTCAGGGTGTAACTTAAACCCATATTCAGGGTGTAACTTATTACTCTAGCATCGTTCCCCCCCCCCCCCCCCCCCCACAAACCCCAGTTGTGACAGCGAGTGGGGAATCTTCCTCCTCCACTCACTGACACCATTTAAAAAAGCGTCCGCCCAGGGCTCCGGCTACGTCATTCTATCAGAGTTCGGTGAATGTGAAAATTACAAGTAATAGCCTTTGTGGCTGTTGGCTTGTAGTTCTCGTGAACTATCATGGCACTGTTTTGCACGCTCTGGTAGTCTATTGATTCTTCCTGTCAGTGTGAAACTGCCTGCACGTACAAAAGCTTACACTGACTGTTGTCCTACTGTCTGTAGTAGCCCTGCATGGCACCTGTGCTCTGCTGATTGCGGGTACAATGCTTTCCAGGCTCCTACAAAAAAATAGTAAATGTAAATATTTCTACCTGCAGAAAAGTTTACTTTTATTATTTCTTTTAAAAAGTGAACTTGTTCTTTTGTAAGGATGATGTAAGGAAAATGATCTAGATTGCAAACCACTGCCAATTTCTCCGGGACTGGCCAGTCCAGCAAATTCCCAAGGGTTGACTGTTTGATGCTAAAGGAAGTAAAATAAATAAATAAATTATTTTTATATATATATATATAAATTATTTTTATATATGTGTGTGTGTGTGTATATGTATGTGTATATGTATGTGTGTATGTGTATATATATGTATGTATATATATATGTATGTATATATATATATATATATATATATATATATATATATATATATATATATATATATATATATATATATATATATATATATATATATATATATATATATATATATGGGAGCTTCAGGTGTTTCTCAAAAAGAAAAAAAAAAACCCTACGTAAGACAAAGGAATCAAAACCGTGTATTCAAAAAAGACTTTGGCTAACAACCCAAAAATAAGAGCTTTGAACTCCCTGTTATTTTACAACGAATTAAAAGAAGAAATAACCATTAGTTATTCTGCAAATCCAGTACTATATGACCTATCTAATAAAGTGGTACAAACAGAAAATAATGAATAAATAGCAGGCACAGCCCCATTCACAGGGGAAAACCCCAACCAGGACAATATTCAAATGATACTATTGATTTTGAGACATACTACCATATCTATCCATGGCTTGGTATCAATAAACCTTGGTGGACAAAGGTAAAGATTTTTTTCTGTAATATACATAGTTGGGAATGCTATTAGTACATCTTTCACCACATGTAGTTTTGGGGTGTAGAAGGCCTTTAAAATCATGTGAGCAAACAACTTTTTTTATTTTTTTCCAAGCATCTGTATTGTGGTGTTAGGAATTTTATTCATGTGGGTTACTTTTAAACCTGAATATGTGAGTTGCAGTGTATATTGATGTATATTCCCACTATTCAAATGTTTTTTTTTGTTTGCTCTGGAGACCTTTGCCAATGAGCAGTAATAGCTAGAAACAAAAACTGTGCTGTAATCAGCTTGAGCACTAAGAGCTGCTGGCAAATGTAATTTATCGTGTGCCTTGTATTAGGAAATATCTAGTGCAGGAAGTTTAAAACCTACTTCTCCAATCCCTTTATAGACTATCAACCATTATTTTGAACTTACAGTATATAGTTCTTTTATGTAGAAGCCCCCCTCCCCCACCCCAAAATACAGAAAAGCTTCATAGAGACGTTTGAAGGGAATAGCCAATCTGTTGCAATTACAGGAGGCATGGGGATCCGCTCCCCTGGACAGAAAATGCTCTGGCTGCTTGTCATATACATTTTTCTTTGTGATCCAGTCAGGGAAAGGTTATTTCAAATAACCAGGAACCGTGTAAAAAGCATTTTGGCATTCCATTCTAACAAGTATGACCAAATGCTTAAAGCTTAAGCTTTTTTTTTTAATTTAATTTTTTATTTTTTTAAGCACAAGGGACAGAACTTGCATTCAATAAGAAGTTGCCAGCTTCATAGTTGAAATCTTTCATCTTCTGTACCCCCACAGTAGTTATCTTCCAGTGCTTTAGGGGTTATGTCACTGGCTCTGGACCTATCGTAATCATTTTGCTGACTATGCTTCACTATGGTTTGCTCACTATGCTTTCCATTTCTGCCCCTCTCTTCTGCATTCATAGAAGCTATACTATATGAAAAGTGCTTTATGATTGGAGGATGATCTAATGGATAAAAGGTCAACCTCCCTCCTTGATTGGGTGCTTTTCATTGATTATGATAAAACATGGGGGCATTTGTTAATTTTTTGGGTCCTTTTTAAGTGGCGCTGCTGGTTCTGGTGGGCATGGAGTATTTGTGTTTAGGAACTACGCAGAGCAGAAAACGGCCCGTTATTCTTGATTTCAGATCCGTAGCTCATAACTGGAAAAATGTTATGGGTCTTTGAACATTGTTATTGCCAAAGTTCTACTTGAGTTAAAACTAGGGATGCACCGAAATTTCGGCCGCCGAAACATATCGGCCGAAAATGGTGTTTGCGGCAAAATGCCGAAAGGAAAATCTTGCCGATAATGGGGCCGAAAATGGGGGCGGGGCCTGTGCGGGCTCCGCCCCCTGGTGCCGCCCATTGCACGGGTGTTTTCCTGGCTTGTCCCCAGTCCTCTGTCCTCCGTCCTCCCTCCTCCTTTCCTCCCGCCCCCGACAGTGCGGTGATCTCCGTGTGTCACAGAGCTGTGCATTGAATTTCCCGGGCGGCTGCAGTAACAATGTCCCGCCTCCTGTGACAGACGGTACACTGATCCAATGGCGGGACATTGAATCAGCGTGACGTGATTACAGGAGGCGGGACATTCTTACTGCAGCCGCCCGGGAAATTCAATGCACAGCTCCGTGACACACGGAGATCACCGCACAGATCTGGGCATAGGTGAGGCTGCATTTAGACACTGCATAGGGGGGAAAGAGTGTGCCCAGGGCAAGCATCGCAGAGTTTTGTCCGCAGCTAAATCAAGTTTTTTGTGCCCACAGTGCTGCTGCATCCAAAAGTCATTTGTTTGCCTCTGAGACTATCTACCTCTGACCACTAGTGTGAATGGAGCCATGCTATATAAACCAGGTCACAGGACAAAGGCTGTACTCACTTGACCATATAAAAAATAATAATAATCTTGATTTTGACCCAGCTAGTTTTTTATCGCCATGTGATAGAATGGGGAAGGGTTAAGTTATTGCTAGTAGAGGTAACGATATGAGCATTCCCAATAGAAGTCTATTGGAACGGAACCAGGTAGCTTGCTTGGGGCCAGTTCACACCAGATGCAGTTCCGTGTGCTTTTTTTTTTTTTTTTTTGCACAAAATGCATGCACAGTGTTTTCCATGTATTCCAATGGCTCTAGTTCACACCATGCAGTCAGTTTCCACACCGGAAACTGACTGCATGGTGTGAACTAAAGCCATTGGAATACATGGAAAACACTGTGCATGTATTTTTATCAGGCAGGCTGCATCTGAGGGGGAACTGGTGAGGCTGCTTTGATCTCCTGTACCATGTCTGCAGTCTCTGACCATCTCCTGTATCATGTCTGCAGTCTCTGACCAGCTCCTGTATCATGTCTGCAGTCTCTGACCAGCTCCTGTATCATGTCTGCAGTCTCTGACCAGCTCCTGTACCATGTCTGCAGTCTCTGACCAGCTCCTGTACCATGTCTGCAGTCTCTGACCAGCTCCTGTACCATGTCTGCAGTCTCTGACCAGCTCCTGTATCATGTCTGCAGTCTCTGACCATCTCCTGTACCATGTCTGCAGTCTCTGACCATCTCCTGTACCATGCCTGCAGTCTCTGACCATCTCCTGTACCATGCCTGCAGTCTCTGACCATCTCCTGTACCATGCCTGCAGTCTCTGACCAGCTCCTGTACCATGCCTGCAGTCTCTGACCAGCTCCTGTACCATATCCCCAGTCTCTGACCAGCTCCTGTACCATGTCTGCAGTCTCTGATCATCTCCTGTACCATGTCTGCAGTCTCTGATCATCTCCTGTACCATGCCTGCAGTCTCTGACCATCTCCTGTATCATGTCTGCAGTCTCTGACCAGCTCCTGTACCATGCCTGCAGTCTCTGACCAGCTCCTGTACCATGCCTGCAGTCTCTGACCAGCTCCTGTACCATGCCTGCAGTCTCTGACCAGCTCCTGTACCATGCCTGCAGTCTCTGACCATCTCCTGTACCATGCCTGCAGTCTCTGACCATCTCCTGTACCATGCCTGCAGTCTCTGACCATCTCCTGTACCATGCCTGCAGTCTCTGACCATCTCCTGTACCATGCCTGCAGTCTCTGACCATCTCCTGTACCATGCCTGCAGTCTCTGACCATCTCCTGTACCATGCCTGCAGTCTCTGACCAGCTCCTGTACCATGCCTGCAGTCTCTGACCAGCTCCTGTACCATATCCCCAGTCTCTGACCAGCTCCTGTACCATGCCTGCAGTCTCTGATCATCTCCTGTACCATGCCTGCAGTCTCTGACCATCTCCTGTACATGCCTGCAGTCTCTGACCATCTCCTGTACCATGCCTGCAGTCTCTGACCAACTCCTGTACCATGCCTGCAGTCTCTGACCAGCTCCTGTACCATGCCTTCAGTCTCTGACCAGCTCCTGTACCATGCCTGCAGTCTCTGACCAGCTCCTGTACCATGCCTGCAGTCTCTGACCAGCTCCTGTACCATGCCTGCAGTCTCTGACCAGCTCCTGTACCATGCCTGCAGTCTCTGATCAGCTCCTGCACCATATCCCCAGTCTCTGACCAGCTCCTGTACCATGTCTGCAGTCTCTGACCATCTCCTGTACCATGCCTGCAGTCTCTGACCATCTCCTGTACCATGCCTGCAGTCTCTGATCATCTCCTGTACCATGCCTGCAGTCTCTGATCATCTCCTGTACCATGCCTGCAGTCTCTGACCATCTCCTGTACCATGCCTGCAGTCTCTGACCATCTCCTGTACCATGCCTGCAGTCTCTGACCATCTCCTGTACCATGCCTGCAGTCTCTGACCATCTCCTGTACCATGCCTGCAGTCTCTGACCATCTCCTGTACCATGCCTGCAGTCTCTGACCATCTCCTGTACCATGCCTGCAGTCTCTGACCATCTCCTGTACCATGCCTGCAGTCTCTGACCATCTCCTGTACCATGCCTGCAGTCTCTGACCATCTCCTGTACCATGCCTGCAGTCTCTGACCATCTCCTGTACCATGCCTGCAGTCTCTGACCATCTCCTGTACCATGCCTGCAGTCTCTGACCATCTCCTGTACCATGCCTGCAGTCTCTGACCATCTCCTGTACCATGCCTGCAGTCTCTGACCATCTCCTGTAATATGTCCCCAGTCTCTGACCATCTCCTGTAATATGTCCCCAGTCTCTGACCATCTGCTGTATGAAAATATTTTTTTAAAACAGTCATTTTTGGTATCGGTGCTGTTTCGGTATCGGTTTTGGTTTTCGGCCTAGTGTATTTTTCATTTTCGGTATCGGTTTCGGCACCAAAAAACCCATTCGGTGCACCCCTAGTTAAAACAGAACTATACAAATTTTTCCCTTTTAGTGCCTCAGTGTCCCACAGCTCCCTTAATAGCCACTGACCTCTTCAGGTGGTTGGCTTCTGGGTACCGATCTTTTGTTTTCAATGGCTGGGCCTTGATAGTGTCACTTCTGCGCATGCACAGGAGTGTGCTTATCTTGGTATTGCTGAAATTATACTTGAGCTGTGTGTGTAGGCTGGAAAGAAGCTGTAATTCAGGTTTTATAAATATGGGGGTTATAAAAATTACCATACTCTGCGCCTCTGGATAATATCTTAGCTGTATATTTTACAGCTGCTAAGTGCCCCTATTGTTCTATTTGGACAATGTTAGTAATCAAATGCAGCTCTGTAAAGTGCAAACAATACAAGAAATAATGAAATTTAATTATTGTGCAATGAACCATAAATACCATATTTATCTGTGTATAACATGCACAGGCGTATAACACGCACCTTAATTTTAAGAGGAAAGTTTCAGGAAAAAAAAACCCTGTCCATTTTAAATAAGGAACTTTGAAGCAAAATAAGGGTCAGTGCCCATCTACAGCCTCACAAGTGCCATCAACGCAGCCTCATCAGTCCACATCAATGCAGCTGCCTCACCATTGCCTTCAGTAGGCTGCCAAGTAAACAGAAGATTCTCACTATATGTAATCTGACAGCATTCGTCCTGCCCCCTCTCCCCCCTAAAATTGAAGTATCGGCGTATAACATGCATATGCTATTTGCACCTGATATTCAGGGTGAAAAAGTGTGCATTATATGCCAAAAAATACAGTAAATATTGTGCAGTGTTGCCATACAATAAAGTATTGAAATAATTGTGCAATACCCAAAGCGAATAAATCAACTATAAGCAAATGTGTCCAATTGCACTGTGAATCATTGCATATAATTCAGTTCAATATTGTCCATATCCATAAAAGTCTTTAAAGTGCATTTATGATCAACAAATGTACATCCACTGAAACAAACTGCTTGCAGTGCTGACTTAAAGTGCTCCTTCACTCTTTCAACCATAAATTGCTTGTAACTGTCTCCACCTTCACCTCTTAGTGAGTGCCACTCACCAGATTTGATGTGACCCCCTTATAGTATGAGGTGGTCAGTATGTGCTTAGGGGCTGTTTGCTTTTCCTGCTTGCGCCTCCTCTGGTTCAGTAGTATATTACATTAGTGTATTACCATTAGGTTTTATTTAAAACCTCAGTACTGCAAAGTAAATGCAATTCCACAGGGTACACCTTAAACAAACCAGCAAAATGTCCTGGACAATATCTTCAGGGATTTAATAACTATACACCAGTCATTTAATGGGGGCTGTGATGCATAACTGGAACATAAGTGGTTTAATCAAAGTGATTTTAATTGCCATTTTCTTTTTTCTTTGACACAGAGGAAGAGCTCCGGAAGCTACGGGAAGAGACTAATGTTGAAACAATGAAGCAGGAGCTGGAAAAAGAAAGGATAAAGAGGCTAGAGCTGGAACAAAAAGTGAATGATTTGGCCAAAGCAAGGTAACCATGCAATATCCAATTTGTTTCGTGTTGATTTTCTATATCCTCCTGACTTGGCATGGACATTTCCCTCCCTCCCACACCTCACTGATTTTCTGGATCCAGGAGTCGCCCTTTTACTTGGGTATATGAACTATTTATTCTTTTCATACCTCATACCCTGCATTCTGAGGCCTAGGACTGCACTTTCAGTAGTTGAATTGACAGTTCCTCCTACCGCACCTGATTATTAATTTTTATTTTTTGTGGCCAATGTAAATTGATACTCCAGTTCATTGTAGATTAATACTCCAGTTGACATACGTTGAGAGCTGTTCTAGTTTAAGCTGGGTATAAGTAGAATTTCATTCAACATTTTTTGTTGAAAGAACATTGGAAGAATGTTCATTCATTTTTGTAATCATTAGTGAGGTCAAATTGACATTTTGATTTCAACTTCAGTGATGAGAAAATTCAAAGGAAATGGAATTTCTTTTTTCTCAAATGTACGTATTTCTAACAGAAGCCACAAGCAGTCACAGCTAGCTTCCCAAACTAAACATACCAGTACCTAGGCCCAAAGATGGCCGAAGAGCCGCCTCGGGGTGAGGGCAGCACTGGATCCCTAGACAGGCAAATTATAGGATTATTAAAAGTCAGCAGCTACAGTATTTGTAACCGTTGACTTTACATTTTTTGTTTTCAGGATGCAGAACCTCTTTAAAGATGGTAAATAGTTGGGGACCCAAGCCAGCTAGAGTATCGCTAGAGACACTTTACTTGCCAATAAGGTTCGGGAGGGTTAGCACTGCCAAACCTACAGTGTTACTACTTGACGGCCCAATTAACACATGTGCCTTGGTGGGGCTTCCCACAAATGAATATCGCCTCGGTAGCAACCCAAGCAGCTCAAGTTCATGCTTATGAAGCGCTGATCGGTGTCCTATACAGGAACGAGTTTTATTGTTCATAATATAAAAATGGAATGAGTGGTTATCAACAGTTATATGATTTAGTTACATGAAATTAAGCTCAAACTGAAATGTACTCCAGATATACCGTATGAAAAAAGTGAAAAGTAATATTGAAATGTACAATCTTGTGAAATTTAATAAAATTTAAAAGTTAAAAAAAGATGGCAAATAGGAGATAATGCGGCGTTCCCTTTCAATATTCTGTGAGATATGTGACTAAATATCTAATGTGTTTGCTCAATAATAATGTGAATATGTGACCCACATGAGTACCAAATGGAGTACAAAAATGAATACAAAAAAAGTCTACAAATATTATAAATAATATACAATCAACATTTGAAATTGGCATTAGAGTCCGTGATATAAACAAAAAGTCAATGGTCTGTTATAAAGCTCCTATTTGAAAAAAAATCCCAGAATGCAATTTCCACCAGGACTCCTGCTCCAATCTGTGTGCAAATGAGATGATGTGACCACATTGTCATGTACAAAGTGCTCCCACATTCTTCAAGCCAATGTGCTCACCTTAAAGAATGGACTTAAACATATATTTGTTTGGTCAAATACGCTTGGTATCTATGGATATATTATTCCTCCAATGCGGGTATCCTTTATGGTGGGCACTTCGCTCTGTGGTGTTCTGGTGGGCTTATATCTCTTTAAGGGATCCTCTGTCTACTCTCCTAGACTCCCAGTCACTCACACAGCTGGGTATCCAAAACGTAGAATGTATAATCAGTCAACTTTTTTTTAATAGACATGCACTTACGTTAACCACCAAGTATATGTGCCCTAAACTTTACAATACAGCTGCAAATAGGTACTCTGCATCATCTGCATAACCTGGCTCCTAAAATGCTTCCAAATACAATAGCAATAATATACAATAGCAGAGGCCACTTTCTCGTGATTCTCTATAGAGAAACATTGCAGCGACCATTTTCCCTTAGATTCACATAGGGATGCATACGGCGTCCATTTTGTTGAAGCCCGATATTAACACATATTCATCAGCCATATTGCTATAGTCCCCTTTTATACTGTGTATGTTGCACATACACATTGCCATGTTACCACAGTGTTAAAGGGTTATATACCCAAACCCCTGAGATGGATGGGTATATAGGAAGACTCCTAAGAAGGCTCCATGGTGGCTATTAACCGATCAGCTGTAACCCATTATTATATGCACAGTCAAAATAAAAATTACTTAAAAATATGAATGAAATGTATAACTAACAGATTAATATGCATAAAAAAAAAGATTACACGAAAGGAGGGCATTACAGGAAAATAACTAGCGGTAAATAAGGGGCAATTTTAGGGAAAATAGTGTATGTATGTATGTATGTATGTATTAAGAACTACCAGTATATGCCATCTAGTGGTAACGGAAGGAATTACTATAAATTGTTAAATCTACTACTAAAATTGTACCATCTATTGGTAACAGAGGAAATTTTATGTAAATGATTAAAACTCCTGTTAATAATTACTGATAAAACCATTAAGGTCAAAATCCTTCAACCCTTCGGGGGTGAGGGTTCTGCGTATATACATCCACTTAGATTATTTTTGACTAAGTGTTTTGATCTTCTTTTTTCCCTTCCAATGGTTTTTAAACTTCTCTACACCCCAAAATTGTAAAGATGGATCTTTGTTATGGTGAATTAAAGAGCGTTTGGAAACCCAGTTTTTTATATAGCCTATGAGGAGATTATGTACTTGGTCATAGATTCTCTTTTTGAGGGGCCTCTTTGTTCTACCAACGTACTGTTTTCCACATCCGCATTCTAGTACATATGCTACTCCTTCAGTATTGCATGTAATCGGTAATGTTGCACCGAAATGATGATTCAGATACAGCTCTGTGACATAGCGTGAGGTCGCGCTACCGGCCACTAGCAAGCTGTACCTGATGGCCACTGGCAGGCTACATGTCATGGGCACTGATGAGGCTGCATTGATCTCTTGTATCATGTCTGCAGTCTCTGAATGTCTCCTGTACTATGTCTGCTAGAGCAGTGGTCATCAACCCTGTCCACAGGGCCCACCAACAGGCCAGGTTTTTTGTATTACCTTGGGGAGATGCAGTCTAGAAAGCTGCTATCACTGAGCAGCAAATGATATCACCTGTGATCTATTTCAGTTCTCTTACAAACCTGGCCCGTTAGTGGGCCCTGAGGACAGGGTTGATGACCACTGTACTAGAGGTGCATCAAATGGAAATTTTCACAATACTATTAGCAATGTGTTTACGTTTAAGTGATTGCAGACATGATACAAGAGATGGTCAGAGACTGCAGACTGCATTTTTCTTGCGCTTAAGGTGGCAACAATAGGTGCATATTAATTTAAACTGATGATATTAATTAAAAGTGGAATATAATAGAATTGTTTATAAAAATAAAATTATTTTCTAAAAACTGTAATTTTCAGTTTTTGGCAAAGTGCATCCTGGATTTTTGGTTTCGGCAGCAAAATTTCCATTCGGTGCACCCTTAGTAATTGGGTCCTTTATTTGGCATTTCCTTCCTGTTAATGCTGTGAATTCTGATCTTGTTAGGTTTTTTCTTAGGGTTTTTTTTTTTTTTTTTGTCATCCGCAACATTTTCTACATATAGACTTCCCCACTGAATAAGGTGCTCTTCTATATATAAATTGTGTTTTTACTGGAAAAGTACTCAAAATGTCCATCTGCTTTCATAATTGGCCAGTATTTCATTGCAATTTTCTCAATTATGTCATGACGTCACTCTGGTCCTCCTAGGGCAGTGATGGCGAACCTTGGCTCCCCAGATGTTTTGGAACTAATTTCCCATGATGCTCATGCACTCTGCAGTGTAGGTGATTACCATGGGAAATGTAGCTCCAAAACATCTGGGGTGCCAAGGTTCACCATTGTAGGGCATAGTGATGACCGGGGGGAGGCCTTCTTTCCTTTGCTCATCTGTGTGCCCACTGCCCAGCCGCCAGCACTGGATTGGCTTTTGGGCTTCCCGATCCGCCAAGTAAACCTGAAAACTACCCGGGTGACCTCTCCTGCCACTTCTAAAAGTGACCCAGCGGCAAATCTAGCGCTTGGGCCACTTTCATGAGACCGTCACCTGAGGGAAAAAATGATAGCAGGGTTATGGCATCTATCCGCAGCCATAACCCCAGTATTTAATGTCAAAGTAATGGTGTATTTTTCTAGCTAGGCGGTCTGCAAGTGTGTTACTGAGTTACCTTCACTGACTGACCTAAAAGTTATCCAATCCTGTGACATGAGGTGCAACAAAATTTGGATGGGAGCTATCCTTTCATACCTGTGCCATGGGGAACCATCCCACTGTGGAGCACCTGCGGAATGGGGAATCGGTGCAAGGTCACAACTACCTATGTTGGATTTATGTCTCTTGATGACCTGGTTTTAGACATACTAAATATTTGAATTGTCCATATGAGCATTCCAGTCTCGGTACACCTCTGCACATGTGAGCCCTAGATTCAAGTACTTGTGTACAATGGGCACATGAATTTGTCATGCAGAGCAGGCTTGTTGAAGTGTGGCCGTACGCTCTAATCTGGTTTTACAATTAGCCAAAACTCTCTAATATGAGCACAAAACTATCCTTTTGCACAGGCCCTTATGTTACGTAGTTGTTTGTAGACCTAAAGGAGATTGTGGCGTATTGCCAGCGGTTTTAACCCTTTCGCGGCCGCTAGCGGGGGGTAAAAGCGTCCTGCTAGCGGCCAAAATAAAAATAGCTGAGTTTTACCGCTAACGCAATGGGTGGTGTGGCGTGAAAGGGGTGTTAGTGTCACTTTAATTCAGGTTACATAAGACTCTTATCTGAAGTACTTGTGCTTGCACCTGTGCCAATTTTCCATGAAAACACACTCGTGTGTTCTAGTGTCGCAGTTCTACATTGGAGCAGTAATCTTCTGGCACCTAAGGTGCACATAAAACATGTCACTGTAGCACTGACCCCTGAAGGAGCTGTTTTTTTTTTTTTTTTTTTTTTGGGCTTA
This sequence comes from Lithobates pipiens, assembly GCF_037356315.1. Lineage (NCBI taxonomy): Eukaryota > Metazoa > Chordata > Amphibia > Anura > Ranidae > Lithobates > Lithobates pipiens. Next base: position 183,785,273 of record NW_027507903.1, read on the forward strand.
CCATTTCCTTAACCACTTACAGACTGGACCATTTTGCTGGTCAAAGACCAGACCACTTTTTGCGATTCGGCACTGCGTCGCTTTAACTGACAATTGCGCAGTTGGTGGTATTTGATCACCTCTGCGGTTTTTATTTTTTGCGCTATAAACAAAAATAGAGCGACGATTTTGAAAAAAATGCATTATTTATTTTATGTTATAATAAATATCCCCCAAAAATATATAAAAAAACTTTTTCCCCTCAGTTTAGGCCGATACGTATTCTTCTACATATTTTGGTAAAAAAAAATCGCAATAAGCGTTTGGTTGGCACAAAAGTTATAGCGTTTACAAAATAGGGGATAGTTTTATGACATTTTTATTAATATTTTTTTTTACTAGTAATGGCGGCAATCAGTGATTTTTATTGTGACTGCGACATTATGGCGGACATATCGGACATTTTTGACACATTTTTAGGACCATTGTCATTTATACCGCAATCACTGCTATATAAATGCAGTGATTCCTGTGTAAATGACACTGGCAGTGAAGGGGTTAACCAGTGGGTGGCAGTGTATGGGCTAAGTGTTCCTAGGGGTGTGTTACTAACTGTTGGGGGCTGGGCTTTAATTTAGTGAACACTGATCTCTGCTCCAATCACATGGAGCAGAGATCAGCGTCACTAGTTGCTAGGCAGAATGGAGAAATGCTGTTTACAATGGCATTTCTTCATTCGGACGCTCCGTGAGACGATCACGGGTATGCCCACGGCGATCGAGTCCGCAGGTCCCGCGACCGGACTCACGGGGGTCCCAACCAGACGCTGGTGGCGCGCTCCCGATGGCAGGGCAGCAAATTTAAAGGGACATACAGGTATGCCTATTTGCCTGCCCGTGCCATTCTGCCGATGTACATCGGCGTGCGCTGGTCGGCAACTGGTTAACTGTTCACTGCATCCGTCTTAGGGGTCCCATTGTAGAGTGGCATAAGGAATGTTGGCTCCAACACTTAGTCCTTTTTCCAAAGATTTATTTGAAAGAAACATGAAGTTTTACAATAGAGGGATAGAGGGTTAAGGGGAGTTCATGTACCTTGTAATTGTGGGTTAGAAGTATTTCCTTGATCCAGAGGACAAACGGCTTCCACAGGCTGGATCTAGCAACTACTGGATAGGCCTCTCCCACTGACCTAACAGCAGCCGGTGAGATGCTCGAACAAAGTCTCTGCCACAGACTTGTCAGTATAACGAAATCGTTGTGCAATCCTCTGCCACAGGAAAGCACAACCAGCAACTTGTTGAAAAATTAAAGGGTTGTCACACAATAACAGTTTCTTTCAGCCAGTTCGGTGATACTGTGTGATAGGTGACCCAGGATGCTTCCTCCAATTGAGTCTCCAGGCTCTTCCAGAGATACCAGCTTTGTTGCTCGGTCCTCTCCTGAAAAAGTCCTCCCCAGGATCCTCCAGTCGCTTGGCTTCTCCCTGCAGGCAAGACAGCACAGGACCACCCCTGGATCGGTAGGCCCCAAGGCTTTTGGGCCCACCCTTTCAGTTACAAAGCCTCGAGCCAGCCGGCCCGAGACAGAGACAGGCAGCACACACCTCAGGCCAAGAGGGCTATGAGGTCGGGATCACGAACCCCAAAAATATGTCGCCTGTACCTTAAGTACCCTTACCCAGAATGCACAGCAGGTGAACCACTCCCACGGGGCTATTTATGAGTAAAAGAGGTACCCAATGCAATCAGCCTGTTGCATTTCCAACACTTACCGGTGGTGACAGTGACACCCACGGCCACGTGGAAACTAGCACAACCCAGCTGAACTGGTACAGAAACCAGAACTTTGACATTAGTCTGAGGCCGCGTACACACGCGGGGACTGTCTGCTGAAACTAAGTTCGTCGAACAGTCCGCTCAAACTTTTGAATGAACGAACACGCCCACACACGGCACTTTTTGAGCGGACAAATACGGCAAACTTTGTTCGTCGTACTAAGTCCGTGCAACTTTTGAAATGAACGGACTCGCCCACACACGAGGCAACAGTCCGCTCATTTCGAGCGCGTGTGCAGGTAGGCGGGGCCCGCGACGGAGACGTCGCGGGCTCCGCCGCCTGGAATGTACTTAAAGGGGAACCCCAACGCCGAAAAAAATCGGCGTGGGGGTCCCCCCAAAGTCCACAACAGACCCTTGTCCGAGCACGCTACCCGGCCGGCCAGGAAAGGGGGGCGAGCGAGCGCGCCCCCCCCTCCCGAGCCGTACCAGGCCGCGTGCCCTCAACATGGGGGGTGCCTTGGGGAAGGGGGGGCCGCGCGGCCCCCCCACCCCAAAGCACCTTGTCCCCATGTTAATGAGGACAAGGGCCTCTTCCCGACAACCCTGGCCGTTGGTTGTCGGGGTCTGCAGGCGGGGGGCTTATCGGAATCCGGGAGCCCCCTTTAATAAGGGGGCCCCCGGATACCGGCCCCCCCACCCTATGTGAATGAGTATGGGGTACAATGTACCCCTACCCATTCACCTGTAAAATAAAAGTACCCAAAAAAAAACACAACACACGAGATAAAATATTTTATTGCACAGCTCCGGGGGTCTTCCGTCTTCGGGGGTCTTCTCGCCGGACTCCTCCGCTATCTTCTTGTAGCTCTTTTGCTAGCGGAGGAGTCCGGCTTTCTTCCTCCCCGCCGCCGGCCTCTTCTCCCGACTTCGGGGGTCTTGTCCCCCTCTTCCGTTCTTCTGCCGGGCCACCGCGCCTTCTTATAGCTCTTTTGGAGGCGGTGGCCCGGTCTTCTGTCGCCGCTGTCGCCTTCCGGTCGCCTTCCGTTCTTCTTCTTGTTCTTCTTCTTCTTCTCCAGGAGATGTTGACACGTCGCTCTCTCCGGCCGGAATGCCAGAGCCGCGCTGTGCGGCCACTTATATAGTGACAATGGGGCGGTGTCACATGGTATATGTCACATGGGTTGGTCACATGGTGACCCCGCCCCCTTACGATGTCATAGTCCCCATGTGACATCAACCCATGTGACCAACCCATGTGACATATACCATGTGACACTGCCCCATTGTCACTATATAAGTGGCTGCACAGCGCGGCTCTGGCATTCCGGCTGGAGAGAGCGACGTGTCAACATCTCCTGGAGAAGAAGAAGAACAAGAAGAAGAACTGAAGGCGACCGGAAGGCGACAGCGGCGACACAAGACCGGGCCACCGCCTGTAAAAGAGCTATAAGAAGGCGCGGTGGCCCGGTAGAAGAACCGAAGAGGGGGGACAAGACCCCCGAAGTCGGGAGAAGAGGCCGGCGGCGGGGAGGAAGAAAGCCGGACTCCTCCGCTAGCAAAAGAGCTACAAGAAGATAGCGGAGGAGTCCGGCGAGAAGACCCCCGAAGACGGAAGACCCCCGGAGCTGTGCAATAAAATATTTTATCTCGTGTGTTGTTTTTTTTTGGGGTACTTTTATTTTACAGGTGAATGGGTAGGGGTACATTGTACCCCATGCTCATTCACATAGGGTGGGGGGCCGGTATCCGGGGGCCCCCTTATTAAAGGGGGCTCCCGGATTCCGATAAGCCCCCCGCCCGCAGACCCCGACAACCAACGGCCAGGGTTGTCGGGAAGAGGCCCTTGTCCTCATCAACATGGGGACAAGGTGCTTTGGGGTGGGGGGGCCGCGCGGCCCCCCCTTCCCCAAGGCACCCCCCATGTTGAGGGCACGCGGCCTGGTACGGCTCGGGAGGGGGGGCGCGCTCGCTCGCCCCCCTTTCCTGGCCGGCCGGGTAGCGTGCTCGGACAAGGGTCTGTTGTGGACTTTGGGGGGACCCCCACGCCGATTTTTTTCGGCGTTGGGGTTCCCCTTTAAGTCCATACCAGGCGGCGGGGCCCGCGACGTCTCCTTCGCGGGCCCCGCCTACCTGGAGACGCGCTCGAAATGAGCAGACTTTCCTCCGAGCAGGAACAGTTTGCTCATTTCGAAAGTGGCCTACACATGGGCGGACTGTCCGCTCAAACCAAGTTTCAGCGGACAGTTTTTCGGAATTTCCGAAAAACTTTGTTCGTCAAACTGTCCGCTGAAACTGTCCGCTGAAGCCCCACACACGAGCGGACTGTCCGCTGAAACACTGTTCAGCGGACAAAGTTGAGCGAACAGTCCGCCCGTGTGTACGCGGCCTCAGCCAAACTGCAGCTTCAGACAAACTTAAATTTACAAAAACAATAGCGTCTGCTCATTAGGAGCAGGGCGCTACATCACTAAGCGGAGACTTCACTCTACATTGTCTAAAACATTACTTTCATTGTTTGGGTTATCCGGGGTCTCAAACTGGCAGCCCTCCAGCTGTTGCGAAACTAAAAGTTCTATGAGGCATTGCAAGGCTGACAGTTACAAGCATGACTCCCACAGGCAGAGGCATGATGGAGGGCCACCAGTTTGAGACCGCTGGGTTTGATGCTTCAAGCTGTTTGACTTTCTTTACTCTTGTAACAGTGTGAATAAGACCCAAGTAACAATGGCTGCTAGAAAGAGAGATGGAAAGTAATACATGAAGGGTTTTTTTTTTTTTTTTTTTTTTTGCCTCTTCAGGGGAATTGACTGATAAATGGAGTATGTAGGAGTAGTGTCTAATGGGTGAGGGGAATATCTAAGTGTTATCGCAGTCAATGTAATCTCTTCAAATGACCTCCCCCTGTCAGACGACAGCTGTAAAAATAGACCTGCTTGCTAATAACTTGGCTGTGTTCTGCTGTGTTTTCCACAGGGGCTGGAAAGATACAAGCCTTGCAAATTACCTTCTCTTATTGCAGCTGTACACAACACCTTTCCTTAGTCGACTATGTCATCTGATCATCAGAAAATGAAATGATGTACAGTGAAACTTACATTAATATTTCTACACACGTTTAATTTCCTTTTCTTACATTTGTGCACTGTCATTTTTAATTTAACAAAATCTGTAATACTAACACACCCCATAGACATCAGCACTCAAGTACTTTTACTTTCTTGTAAGAGGTCTTTGTGTTTCGTCAAGTGCTTTACATAAAAATGTCGTCTGTTAGAGCTTTACAATATTTGGTACCTAATTACCTTCATTATATAGCAATACAAACCTGTGTGTATATGTATGTGTGTATATGTGTGTAATATATATATATATATATATATATATATATATATATATATATATATATATATATATATATATATATATATATATATATATATATATATATATATATATATATATATATATATATATATATATATAGTGTGTGTGTGTATATCCTATAATTATAAGGCTGCAGAGAGCTTTATATTGAAGTTTACCACCTGCAGATTCCAGCCATATTTATTTTTATAGGAAGCTGCAGTTCACAGGTACCTACCTGTAAACATGTACGTTTGCAGCTCAGCAGTCATGAACACCAAACTTTGGGGACTACTTCTACGTCCTGCAGAAGAGCAACTTTTATAGCCTAGTGCCACACCATGGTCAAACAACCTAAGATTTGGTGCTGTAAATGCATTCGCTTCTGGCAGCGAGTAAAACCTCATACACACACGCTTAGATTTTCAGACGACCGAACGCTCCGTTCTTTCTATTTTTAAATTTTTTTGTGGCATGCTAGTCTCATGTTGAAATTGAAGAGGTTACTCACAATACGAAAAATTTCGTACAACAGAATAGAACGTCAGAAGTGACCTAGCGTGTTGAATAGTTTTATATGTATGTTTTTGTTTCTGAGCATGCGTAGTCTTGCTCTTGTCATTTTTTTTGATTTTTTTTTGTGTGCTCTACTAATGTAAGGAAAATGGAACGTTGTGATCGCATCCGTCAAAAATATTATAGTCTGCACATGGAGCTTTTGTTTGATGAAAAAGCAAAATTGGCTGTCAAAGGCACTGTACTAATGATCTGAAAATCTTTACACAGCTCGTCACAATTTTCCAGTCGATTTTCGTATCATGTGTACGGCTGTTCTCAGAAGTAGAGATGTAAACATTCTGGAAATTTTGAAACCATGAGAGAAAAACTTTTTTTTTTTTTTTAATTTTTTTCTCTCTCGTTCTTAAATCTGAAAAACTTAAATATTCAGTGTAGGGTAGTTTTTACAAATTTTGAAAGTCATTTTATTACACTGGGAACGTGAAATGCAGTGTAGTGTTATATAACTATTAGCCAAAATAAAAGTACAGCTTATTCAATAAATAAAATAAACCTGTTTGTTAAATTTTTTATTTTTTTTATTACAAATGGAATAACAAGGACCGTATATGTTAACGGTTCAAGAGGTTATAAACTTTTTAACCACTTGCCGACCGGCTCTCGCCGATATACGTCAACAGAATGGCTCTCCCACGCAAACTGACGTACCTGTACGCAAGGCCGCAAAAGCAGGTTAGCGGTCCCATGGACTCTGTCTGGCGGTGTCTCGCAATCACGCAGAGGAGTAGCAGAACGGGGAACTACCTATGTAAACAACGCAATTGTCTGTTCTGCCTAGTAACATGACAGAGATCTTCTGTTCCCTATCAGTGCGAACTGTGTTCTCTGTCATGTTTCAGGAAGTGCATCCCCCCTTACAGTTAGAACACGCAGAAGGAACACACTTAACCCTTGATTGCCCCCTAGTGTTAACCTCTTCCCAGTCAGTGTTATTTCTCTTACATTCACCGAGTGACGCAGCTCCTTTCTTAGACCATTGGGTTGTTACGCCACCTTCAGGAGAGGACTAGGCATGACATGTTAACATGTAATATAAAAACGTTCTAGTTACGCTCAAGGGGCGGTCCCTTAGGTAACAACCCCACAGCCTGCCTTGCAGCTTCAGTTTTTTTTCTGCCTAGTGAAGGAGAAGGACCTAGAAGCTTTTTGTGCAAGATTAAAGATCCTGTGATCTGCTATCAACAGCCGGCTGGGTGTCAGGCTGGATACTCTTATCCTTGTAGTCTCCCCAGCCTGGCCAGCGAGCATGTGCAGACCAGAGCTCTGCGCTGGGTCGGCCACGATGTAGTAGGGTGTCGTCAGCATATAATGATACCATGTCTGTCCCTGTGTTTCGCCGGAATTCTATAATCTCAGCGTCACCTCTCAATCTCGCCGCAAGTGGTTCCAGTGCCAAGGCAAACAGCAGGGGCGACAGTGGGCACCCCTGCCTGGTGCCTCTGAATAGTGGAAAAGACTCAGATAACTCTCCATTAACCCTTATTCTGGCGGACGGTTGGGCATATAACAATTTGACCCACCTAATAAGTGTCTCCAAGACCCATACGATCTAAGACCTTCCACAGGTAAGGCCATTCGATGCTGTCAAAGGCCTTAGCTGCATCTAATGAGAGAATGGCTTGGTTAGCAAGGTTCTAAACTGGGATTTGAATATTCAAAAAGAAGCCTAATTTTCGAAGCTGTGGATCTAGTGGGAATGAATCCAGCTTGGTCTCTATGAACCAACTGTTGTATCACTTAGTACAATCTTTTTGCCAATACCCTGGCTTACGTCAGTTGTGAGCAGGGATATGGCTCTGTAAGAGTCAGGGGAAGTAGCCTCTTTACCAGGTTTCAATAGTACTATTATGACCGCTTCGTTCATGGAGTCCGGCAATGTGCCGTCTTCCAGTGCTTTGTTGTATACCTTAAAGAGCATAGGCAGTAGTACGTCAGCATATCTCTTGTATACCTCGGATGGGATACCATCAGCTCCTGGAGATTTATTATTATTATGGGTTTGTGCCAAAGCTAAGGCCAATTCATCCTCCTTTAGTGGGGCATCTAGTAGTGTCGCATCTGAGGCAGAAAGTCGAGGCAACTCGCATCTATCTTGAAAACTCGCTATGTTATCTTCACTGGGGCATACTTTAGACTTGTATAGGTCTTTATAGAATGAGCGAAATATTTGTAGCACCTCAGTGGTGCCTGTTTGATTCACCCCCTGTGTGTCGTACAGGGATGAAACCATAGAGGTGGACCCTTGAGCCTTGAGTGGATTCCCCCTCTTTAAAGTGCGTCTGCTGTAAGAAGAATCATTTGTTTTCATCTAATTGTACTGCTAGTTGGCTGGGCATGGATTGGTAATATAGGCATTTTCGGATTCCCTGAGTGCTTTACAGACTTCCACTTCCCAGACTTTAGTATTTGTTTTTATTCTGTTAATTTCTGTGATAAATTCCCTGTAAAAATGCCTTTGTAGTATCCCAGACAATCCCCAGCTGGGCTGAATTCAGGTTGTCCTGCAAAAAGAATCTGAGTCTTTCCCTAATTGGATCAGGGGAAGGAAATGGCATGAGCCAGAACCGATTAAGCTTCCAGCTTCTGGGCTTTGTGTTAGTGGGCAGTGCAATCTCAACCCAGAATGGGGAGTGGTCTGACACGTGCCTGTTCCCATAGCCAGAATCCACAACCAGTGGGAGAAAAACAGCATTTCCCAACCCCAGGTCGATCCTAGACAAGCTTCCGTGGGTTCTACTGTGTACTGTCTAGTTTGAGCATGTTTTTTTAACATGAGTTCTTTTTATTGAACAAAGTATGGTACATACAAAAATAAAGGGTATCAATAATTTGAGGATGCTTAAATCGCCATACATCAGTTAAGCCAAGTTCCTCCAACAGACCCGCAAAGGGGGTTATCCCCCACCCCTGCAGTTATGTGCGGCAGCGGGCATCCCAGTTATGATTCAGATAGTTATTAAAATCGCCCACTGCCACTAGCGGCACGCCTGGGAACTGTGCCATGAACCTGGCTAGACACTTAAGGGTCTCAGATGAGTAAGGGGGTGATTGATTGATATATATATATATATATATCAATCAATCAATCTCTCTATATCAATTTATGCCTGCTATGATACATTGCATATATGAGACAGTGCATAATAGAAAAATAAACCTTCCCTCCGGATCTATAAGCTGCCGGGAGCAGGTAAACGGAGTGTCCCGACGGATCAGAACACTTGCTCCCCTGGCATAGGCCGAATATGTAGAATGGTATTGGGGGGGGGGAAAACTTCCTTAATTGAAGATACTGCTGGTGAAGAAACACTTTGTGATCCAGAAGCAGCAGAAAGTGTTTCTGGAATTAACTCTGGAGGGAACAGCTACTTGCACTTTCATTATGGTCCTCATCATTTCATTACATTTTTAATGTCTTTAAGGCACCCTTGGCATGCAAGGATGTGTTTTGTCATAGTTGTAGCATTTGGAAAAGATTTCTTCTCAAAATATTTTCAAATTACAGCTTTGCCATCAGTTGAAATTGCACTGTGGAAGTGTTTCCAAACTCTAGATGTTGGTCTCACCATTTTACTTAGAGGAGGGAAAGAAAAAACAATTGACTCAGCAAACGATAGGTGAACATTATGCTGTGATGGAGGAGAACATTAACGGGAATAATTTAAAGGTTAAAAAAGATAAACTAATTTGTCAGTAAAATTGACCCCCTTACCTGTAATTATCATCTACTGTATCCCAACAATCAACCAACTGTATGAGGTACAAGTTGGAGCCCACAAACTAGCTAAACTGGAGCCTTTCCCCTGCAGTGCTCAATAGTGGCAGAAATGTATACAGTATCTCGCAAAAGTGACTACACCCCTCACATTTTTGTAAATATTTTATATCTTTTCATGTGACAACACTGAAAAAATGACACCTTGCTACAATGTAAAGTAGTGAGTGCACAGCTTGTATAACAGTGTAAATTAGCTGTCCCCTTAAAATAACTCAACATACAGCCATTTAATGTCTAAACCGCTGGCAACAAAAGTGAGTACACCCCTAAGTGAAAATGCCCAAATTAGGCCCAAAGTGTCAATATTTTGTGTGGCCACCAGTAATACCAGCACTGCCTTATCCTTCTTGGGCATGGAGTACACCAGAGCTTCACAGGTTGCCAATGGAGTCCTCTTCCATTGCTCCATGATGACATCACGGAGCATGTGGATGTTCGAGACCTTGTGCTTCTCAACCTTCCATTTGAGGATGCCCCACAGATTCTCAATAGGGTTCAGGTCTGGAGACCTGCTTGGCTAGTTCATCACCTTTACCCTCAGCTTCTTTAGAAAGGCAGTGGTCGTCTCAGAGGTGTGTTTGGGGTCGTTATGTTGGAATACTGCCCTGGGGATCATGCTCTGCTTCAGTACGTCACAGTACATGTTGGCATTCATGGTTCCCTCAATGAACTGTAGCTCCCCAGTGCCGGCAGCACTCATGCAGCCCCAGACCATGACACTCCCACCACCATGTTTGACTGTAGGGAAGACACTTGTGTTTGTACTCCTCACCTCACACACTATTTGATATACCATCTGAACCAAATAGGTTTATCTTGGTCTCATCAGACCACAGAACATGGTTCCGGTAATTCATGTCCTTAGTCTTCTTGTCTTCAGCAAACTGTTTGTGGGCATTCTTGTGCATCATCTTTAGAAGAGGCTTTCTTATGGCATGACAGCCACGAAGACCGGTGTATGGTCTGAGCACGGACAGGCTGACCCCCACCCCTTCAACCTCTGGAGCAATGCTGGCAGCACTCATACATCTATTTCCCAAAGACAACCTCTGGATATGACGCTGAGCACATGCACTCAACTTCTTTTGTCCACCATGGCAAGGCCTGTTCTGGGTAGAATCTGTCCTGTTAAACCACTGTATGGTCTTGACCACCATGCTGCAGCTCAATTTCAGGGTATGGCAGTCTTATAGTCTAGATCATATTTATGTAGAGCAACAATTTTTTTTTTTTTTTCAGATCCTCAGAGTTCTTTGCCATGAGATGCCATGTTGAACTTCCAGTGACCAGTATGAGAGTTAGAATTAAAGATAAGCTCAGTTGTGTTCGCACGGTCCACATGCAGAGCCCTCCAGGAAGTCGGCACAGCAATGCACTAATCACAGGCAGTGAGATATTGCCCCGATGTGTGGCTGCAGCGCCGACTTGGCCGGCTCTGCACGTGGAGCATGCGAACACGCCGGACCTCATCCCTAGTGAGACTGATGATACCAAATTTAACACGCCTGCTCCCCATTCACACCTGAGACCTTGTAACACTAATGAGCCACGTGACACTGGAGAGGGAAAATGGCTAATTGGGCCCAATTTAGACTTTTTCACTTAGGGGTGTACTCACTTTTGTTGCCAGCAGTTTAGACATTAATGGCTGTGTGAGTTATTTTGAGGGGACAGCACATTTACACTGTTATACAAGCTGTACACTCACTACTTTACATTGTAGCAAATTGTCATTTGTCACATGAAAAGCTATAATATATTTACAAAAATGTGAGGGATGTACTCACTTTTGTGAGATACTGTATATTTGTGTTTGAAAACTGCATTGAGAAGTAGTGTTAACTTTAATTGTATTCCAGGATTTGCTTGTCCTCAGCTGAGAGAACCTGCAATAATTTATGACTACATAAAGTCTCAGAATCGTTAAGGCCTTGGTGTTAAATAGTTTGAATAACATGTTCTACATATTTTTTTTTTTTTTTATCGTTGTAAAAGAACATATTCCATACTTATTATCCACGGTTTTCTTCCTACTTAGGTTAGTGGTAACTTTTAGCATTGTTCCAATCTGAAGAAAGCTGCATGGACACATCTTTCCAGCCCCTCCTGCTTGCCTATATTTTACAGCTACATAAAGCAGTATTGAGCCCAAGTAGACCTTTATTATATTGCAGCTTACCAGTTCTTAAATGTGATGTCTGCATTTGTTTTATTAAATTTTTTAAGGCTTACTTTCTATATTTATCTGGTAATCTAACTAGTAAGTATTTTTTGTCTTTTAAAAGAACAAGATCTCAGTTACAGGCATGAGGAAACCCATTTAACCCTGGCAGGGGTGGTTAAAGTGATCCACTTTTATTCACTGTATGTAAAACCTTTATGCCTAAATGAAACAAACCGTTTCATGTAAAGGCTTATAAAGTATTTGCATGAGTTCAGCTTTAGTTTGTTTGCATTAAATTCTTCTAGTACCTTTAAACACTCCCCCCCCCCCCCCCCCCCCAGCCTGATATTACTGCTGTCCAATTGTGCCCGTTGTGCGCCTTCATCCAGAATGGGGGCACTCGAAGACCCCATTCACACCTGAGCGTTTTGTAGCTTGAAGCCTGAAGCTACAAAACGCGAGAGGGGAAAAAATCTATTATTCTCAATGGAGATGGTTCACATCTCCACTCCATGTCGCATGAAGCCAAACGTTTGAAGCTCAAACAAGTTCCGGACCCTTTTTTGTCGCTCGAATTGAGCAGATTTGGGCGTTTTTCTTCTTTTAACATTGGTGACCTTTTGCCCTGCACAAAATCGCGGCAAAGCGTGGTAAAAAACGCCGCAAATCGCGGTTAAAAGCCGCAAAATCACGGTAAATTCGCACGTTTTTCTGCTTGAAAACGCTACGCTCAGGTGTGAATGCAGCCTAATACAGGAGGTGTGCCACTGGCCAAAACGCCAGATGAAGACTGAGGGGAAAATGCCTAAAATAAAACAAATACAGCCACCAATTCTAATGATTGTTAAGCTGCAATATATTACATTTTTACTGAATGAGAACAAAAATGGGGTGGGACTTTACATGTACCTTGTAGGGTCTAATAAATACACATACCAAATGGGCTTAAATAAATCTTTAATTTCTATATACAAATGGTTAGCTTTAAAAAAAAAAAAAGTTGAATACAACTGTTTAAAACCACAGTTAATGCAAGTCTATCCAGGATGTGCTGGTCCTGGCTGAAGAATCAAGATAACTAGCCTACACGTTTCGCAGGGAGTCCTGCTTTATCAGGGCCTTAGATTGGAGCACAAATTTGTACATGTACTGCAAAGATATACAAACATATTATTGACAAATAACATATATAAAAGTTAGCAAATACTTATATTACCAAGAAATATTAAAGATTAAAAATTTACAATATACTGAGTCATGTTTATTTAAATTTTTGTAATGGTATCCTAATAGAGCTTGTTACATACACCCCAGCATGTCCTGGGCAAAGAGGACACATTATCTCAAGTAAAATAGAAGTATAAACATAAACTGTAGTCTAACATCTATATTCATACCTAGATAACTACCAAGAAGACTGCTTTGTGGTAATATCAGAGAAATGGGGGGCTAGCGAAGGAAAAGGAGGAAGGGGTGGGGGGAGGAAAAAGATGGAAGGGAAAAGACGCGCCGCAATTGGGGCGCCAGTGGAAGTGATGGGGATCCCAAAGGCGTCCTGCGATTTTACCATGTTTTGGGATCGTGTGCAGAATCCCTGTGATTTTTGCCCACGATCTGGGACACCTAGCTGTGAACAGAGCCTAAAAGGATTGTTCTACAATGTGCAACTTTTGTGATAGTCTTTTTTTAAATGGCTGTCATTTATTCAGAACACTGTGAATGAACATGGCCGTGTGGCCAGAGCCCGACGTGGCCACGCTCTTTTCAAATGGTGACAGCGTGTGCCAGGAAAAGTTCCACGTCCCGCTGTCACATGGGGAGGGGGGAAATCGGGGAGGATGGTGGAACTTGTAGCATGTTCCCAAAGGTGAACTCATCCTTTTTAGTATTGTACTTTTTAGGGTGATTAGCTTTTGGATTACTTGGCATTGTAGTCGTTTTCGTTGTTTGCTGCCGGCTTTCTTTACTTTTTTGACTAGCAAGTGGGTACCTTTTTTTAGTAAGAGTTCTAATGCTTCCGACACAGCCTTAGCTAAACCTTTCTTAGAACAGATGCTGTCTAGTATTCAATTAAGTACGATTCGTCAAGCCATTATTCCTTTATTATTATACAGGATTTATATAGCGCCGACCGTTTACACAGCGCTTTACAGCATTGGGGCAGACAGAACAATTAGAATACAATTCAATACAAGGGGAATCAGCGAGCCCTGCTCGTTAGAGCTTACAATCTAGGAGGGAGGGATTAGGCCCCTTTCACACTTGTGTAACTTGTCCTGTGACTTGGGACTGCAAAGTCGCATGGCAAGTCATACCTCATGATTGCCAATGAGTACCATTCATATCAGTGTCACTTCAAGTTGCACCAACTTCAAAGTAGTCCCTGTACTACTTTGGTCTGACTTTCATGTGAGTTGAGGTCCATAGACCTCACGTTTTTACACAGGCATTCCCTAAAATCACAGCCGCAAAGTCATGGTAAAATTGCGTGGTAGTGTGTGAGGGTAATTCCTCATGGGCACTTTACTGTAGAAAAAATTGTATTGACTTAAGTGCTTTTTGTGTCTCTATTTTAATGTCTTCCTAGCATGCAGTTACATTTAAAAAAACAAACAAAAATAAAAGGGACCTTTTGGATGTTTCATCCCTAGTAAATTTTGGTGTAAGTAGCTCTGATTTTGTGATATCGCAAAACAAAATCTATAAATTCTAAAATATGAGATTTATAGATAAATCTGAATTTTTTTAAAGAAAATGTTAAAAATAAAATGCATTATTTTTCTTTTTTTTACAGTATATTTTGCTTACAGCATGTCAGCAGGATGGGGAGGCAGTAAAGATACACAGCAGATCTTGCTATAGTGTAACCATTACCCTTACCATTGCAATCTCAAAGCTGTTACACGATTAATGTTTCCAACATTTACCATCTACTGTAGTTTTATATAAAATGTATATAGATAGACACATATGTTCAATTGCCACATATCTAAGCATCCAAAATGTAAAGCGTATGAGGCTAATTCTAATGGATAATGTTATTGCTTGACATGCAGAATACAAGGAATATCAATGCTGCATTTTGATGGCAGTAAGCTTTGCAATGTGGGTTTCTATACATGCCAGCTTTCACAGGCTACACATTTAACAAGTCATTCTTTTGTAACAATGTGATCAGATTTTATTTTTTCTCAATCACTAATGATTCACTGGGTAAAAACTTGGTGATACTAAACAGAAGTTTTAATTGCCATAAATTATTCACATGAATCATCCAGGTATATATCGTGGCACTGTGGTTTTGTTTTTCTAATCCTCAAAGTATATTATTCCTGCAGTGGTGGTGTGTGGTCACATGATTTTTCCTTGTACTTTGGCATCTGTAGGGAAGAATTTTTTTGGAGGGCGGGGTCTATATGTATGTATGTATGCATGCATGCATGCTCTAGAGCTGCAACTAACGATAGATTAGTCGACAGACAAATCAATCTCGATTAGTCAACGACTATACCATTATTTTTTTTTTTTTTTACTTAATCTAGTGTGTGTTTTGTGATTAGATAATTAATCCTTTGGATAACTTTACAAAAAATAAGTACAACTTCTAATATATAATTTCAACTTTTATTAAATTTTTTTCAAAAAGTACTTCAATGTGGTAAAGATTTACAGTATAAAAAAGTGGCAAAAATAAAATGTATACAACACTTTAGCATCAGGCACGAATAATGACATTGCCATTAATTCAGAGCCAGAAGCATTAAAAAATGCCATATAAAAATGCAACAAAAACACTGACTGCTGCTCTGCACTGCTGCTCAACACTGTGTACAAAAACACATCAAAGACATTAATATACAAAAATAAAGTGCCCAAAAATAAAAGGTAACACTTTAGGGCATGAGGCATGAAAATGCCATATAAATTCTGCCTAGCACTTTGCAAAAGATGCATTCAGAAGGCATTATGTGGTAACCTTACTACTCAACCACATAATGCCTTCAGAATCCATCTTTTGCAAAGTGTTAGGCAGAATTTATATGGCATTATGCCTATTGACCTAAAGTGTTGTTTATAAAATAACACCACAAAAATGCTGATCAACATACAATAACACTGTCATTTAATCGTTACTTACATAGTGTTATTGTAGTCGATTGAGCAGTATTTTTGTGGTGTGTTACTTGTAATTGTAATGTAAAACATAGATAGAAAAGGGGAGGGAAACACCGCGCTATGCTAAACCAACACAGAAAAGATGAAAAAACAGCTGCCAACACTTCAAACAAACAAAGTTCAACAAATATAAAACAACAAATAGTGTAGCGCTGAATTGGATAACAAATCTATATAAAAAGATAATAAAATTGTGAAAGAGCAAAATATTAATATGCAAAAAAATCGTGAATACTGAAAACAAGTAAAATACAGTAGACAAAGTCCACTTGAATAAACTAATATGCAAATGTTGTGGTGGATCTTCCTCGTAAAGGAATCAGGAGTTTCACTGATCAAGTGCAACCAGATGTATCCACTTGTCTGAAGTGATCTAAAAGGTAGGTAGAGTACTCTTACCAGAGAAGGTGGCTCCTCTTACGACAGTTGAGTCAAAAACGCTTGGGATCCAAACATGGAACCAAATGATGGATTGTAGATAATCAAACCGGGTGCTGGGGAGACTTCAAACGATGGGAGCCCATGAAGGACGTCTCTCGGAGTATTCCTCAGGTTGTCCGGATCAGGTATGGCCCGTTTGGGGTTCCAGCCCCAAATGTAGGAGAGGGTTCACAAAAATATAATAAAGAAAAAAAGCTCCAAATGGTGCAGGTCAAAAAATTACCATTAGGTTTTATTTAACCCCCCTGACGGTATTCCCGAGTCTGGCTCGGGGTGGAATTTTCATACCAAAAGCGGTATCCCCGAGCCAGACTCGGGACTGCATCGCTGGATCCAGGAGGACATTTACTCACCTTCTCCCTCGGATCCAGCGTTGTCTCCCCGCTGTACGAGCGAGCCGTGTCTCGCTCGATCTATCACATCGCCGATCTCCGTGCCCTGCGAGCGTTGCGACGCACGGGGACCGAGATCGGCGCCAAATTCAAAAAGTGAAACAAACAGTAAACATACAGTATAATGTAATCTTACAGATTACATTGCTGTATGTAAATATTTCACATCCCCTTTGTCCCTAGTGGTCTGCCCAGTGCCCTGCATGCAGTTTTATGTAATAAAAACTGTTCTTTATGCCTGGAAACTGGAGATTGTCCATAGCAACCAAAACTGTCCTTTTACATCAAAAATGGTTTTAGACCAGCTAGAAAACAGTGATAATAAATTGGAATCACTCGCAGAATTGAGCGATAGCGATTTGTGGGGAGATCCGTCCTCAAATACTGAAAAGTAATGACAGCAACAATTCTGCAACTGAGCAAATTTCAGTGTTTTTGATTTGATTACATTATTGAATAATTTTTATTATTGTTATATTATTATTTGGTACAATTATTTATAATTATTTATTATATTATAATTTATGATTTCATTTTTCAAACTTTATTATACCCGGGATGTCTGCTAGACTCTGGTTTGGACAGATTTAAGTGAGTTATTTCTAAGAATTGCAGGACTACAATATAAAACGCCAAATTTTCATGCAAAATAATGGTACCGCTTTTAGCACCTAAAATCCGAAATAATCATACCGCCAGGGAGGTTAAAAGGTCATAAAAATGGACAAAAGTTATGACATGTGATCACAAAAAACGGAATAAAAGCAATGTGGGGTGCCAGATGCAAGCCCACATTGCTTTTATTCCATTTTTTGTGATCACATTTCATAACTTTTGTCCATTTTTATGACCTTTTAAATAAAACCTAATGGTTGGTTATTTTTTGACCTGCACTATGTGGAGCTTTCTTTTTTCTTTATTATATTTTTGTGAACCCTCTCCTACATTTGGGGCTGGAACCCCGAAAGGGCCATACCTGATCCGGACAACCTGAGGAATACTCAGAGACGTCCTTCATGGGCTCCCATCGTTTGAAGTCTCCCCAGCACCCGGTTTGATTATCTACAATCCATCATTTGGTTCCATGTTTGGATCCCAAGCGTTTTTGACTCAACTGTCGTAAGACTGATGAGTCCACCTTCTCTGGTAAGAGTACTCTACCTACCTTTTAGATCACTTCAGACAAGTTGATACATCTGGTTGCACATGATCAGTGAAACTCCTGATTCCTTTACGAGGAAGATCCACCACAACATTTGCATACTAGTTTATTCAAGTGGACTTTGTCTACCGTGTTTTACTTTCAGTATTCATGATTTTTAGCATATTTAATATTTTGCTCTTTCACAATTTTATTATATTTTTTATATAGATTTGTTATCCAATTCAGCGCTACACTATTTGTTGTTTTGTAATGTAAAACATACCTGAGGAGGTAACAGTTTTCAAGGAAGGAAGAAACCAAGCCCAACAAAAGCACTGGTCAACACTGGCTGTGCAAAAATGGCCAATACACTGAAGGCAGCCATGAGCCATCTCAACATAAATACACTAATACAGCCCAACAAGAACAGTGTATGAATGCAAAAGGTTGGGGGCCTGTGTTACTCCATTGCAATGCTATATTTTAGCATTGCAATGGGGGAAGGCTAGCATATCGACATGCTCTGAAGTTAGGCTTGCTCTTTTTTTTAGTCACAATGTTGCCAGCAACTGAGAAAAGCCTTTCAGATGGGGTTGATGTTGCAGGCACAGACAAGTAACTCTTTGCCAGCATGGCCAAGATGGGAAACCTCTTCATTTTCCTTCCACCATTTCAGCGGATTTTCTTCCTTTGGAATAGCCTGCTCACTGAAATACATGTGTATCTCATTCCTCACAACTTCACTGTGGGTTTCTTGATTTTGGATGTGACCAGTCATGTCATGCTCGCCATTACTGTGGTGGTCATCCTGAATCTGAAGAACCGAGCAAAGTGTCTAACAGAGACACTTGCCTCTTCTCAGAAAATGTCATGTCTGCACTGGCTGACTGTTCCTCACATCGATGTTGCGTTTGCTCTTCCTCATATCTTCTTTTCACTTCAAGAGCAAGAGCTTGGACCTTGAGGTGAACTTTTAAACTGTCCTCTGCTGGCAGGAATTTTAGTTCGCGGAATCTGAGGTCCAGGGCTGCTGCAATAAGACATATATATATTTTCTCCACCATCATCTCTGAATTTAGTTTCCCGCTCCCATCTTGATGTCATCTCCTGTGCAGCAACACTTTGGAAAGCCTTGACTGCTGCTGTCTCGCAAATTGTGCTCTGTATGGATTTTTGGAGGCCCTTTACCAGAGGAGGTAGAGCGGAAGCAGTCACATAGGACTCTCCACTCAACAGAACAGTAGCACACTCAAAAGGCTTCAGGACTTGTTCCACTTCCTCAAGTAAGCTCCACTGATCATGTTTTAAATCCCTCGTGTTGTGACATCAGGATCGGAAAGAGTTGAAGTGACAGGCCACCTCTGTTCAAGCAGGCGGCTGATCATGTGTAAAGTACTGTTCCATCTTACAGATACATCCTTTATTAGTGCATGCTCAGGGGTACCCATTTGTTGCTGCTTTGCTTTAAGCTTTGTAGTGGCCAGCTCACTTTTTTAAAAATGTTCCACTAAGGGACTTTGCAGCCATCAGGGTCTTGCTGATCTGGGGATCCCTCAGGGCAAGGTTGACAAGTAACTGCAATGTATGACCAGCACACCTGAGAGAAGAGATGCCATGCTTTTCTTCCAAAATACGCAGAGCAGCGACAACATTTGCAGTGTTATCATTGACAACTACATTTACATTGGCCATGGATATCTCAAACTTTTCAGATGCTTTTTCCACCCAGTTAGTAATGTTTTCAGCTGTGTGCCGATCTTCAAGTGGCATAGTGGTCAGATTGTACGATGTAAAATTCCAGTCTTCATTGATGAAGTGGCATGTGACACCCAAGTATGCCTCTGTGGCAATACTGGTCCATGCATCTGTGGTGAGAGCTATTTTTGATTTCACATCTTTGAGTGATGCTTTCAATCTTTCAAAATTGGGAAGTGTGTATCCTGGGTAAAACGTGTTGATCATCTCACGAAATCCTTGACCATCTACAATAGAAAGAGGTGTCATATCTTTTACAATCATGTTGACTATGCTATTGGTATATGCAATGGCCATTTGGGGTGTGCAAACAGTGACATCCTTTTTATGAAAGAAGAACTCCTGTGCACAGCTTTGCCTCTTCCTGAGAAAAAAACCACAAAAACACACACAATAATAATTAACATTTAGGAACCTGAACCAAGTTTAATCAACATGAAATCAATGTATGAATGCTCAATGCTAATAATTGTCCTATGTATTTCAAAGAGGGTAGGGTAGTAAATGTCTGCAATAAATTAATATTATGTTGTTGCTGCTCTGCCTATTTTGGAAGAAAAGCATGGCATCTCTTCTCTCAGGTGTGCTGGTCATACATTGCAGTTAGGTGTCAATGTCAACCATGCCCTGAGGGATCCCCAGATCAGCAAGACACTGAGGGCTGCAGTGCAGTGCAAAGTGCCTTGTGAAACATTAAAAAAAAAGATGGCCACTACAAAAAAAGCAATTAACAAAGCAAAGCAACAAATATGCGTACCCCTGAGCACATGCACTAATGATGTATCATTCGTAATTATTTACTAGCAGCATATATTGACCACATCAACAACACAATTTGTATTGTAATAATTACTCCCATTGTCTCCTAAAACGAAAAGAATACTAGTACTTACAAAGATGGCTTGTCTGTTTGAGGTCGTAGAGCGCCAGGATGTTTTCTTCTGAGGTGCTTGTGCATCGCAGTAGTGCTGCCGTGGTACGCCATTTCGGTTTTGCAGAGGGAACAAAGGACCATTTTATCTGGCCTCTGCTTAAAGAATTCCCATACCTTTTTTGAAAGTCGTGGTCTGGCTTTTCGTGCTGCACCGGAACATTTTTCCCCATTGCTGGGAGCAGGAGGAGGAGCAGCAGCCGCCGCCGGTGCCATTATCGCCATTACCCGCGAGATGAGACGAGCGTGAGACGTCAACATCTTACACGCACGTCAACGTATTTTCGTAGTCGATTATGTCGATGCATCGTGGCAGCTCTAGTATGCTCAGTGTAAGTCTGTGTCTGACCAGCCCTGGTTGGTGCTGTGCTGGCCACATGACTAAAAAAAGTTTCAGAATAGCAATCAAAATTAAATTATAAATAGGAGAATGTTTTATGTCTCCCTATTAATTTTTATTGAACATCAAACGTGTATTTTTTTGTGCATTAATATTGTGTAGGTAGAGTCAAAGATGATTGATAATAGCTTTCATTTTGTTCCAAAGGCAACTGCATCCAAGGCTCAACAGTCTATATTCTGCCCCCATAGTGTTTAGCAATAGTAAGACATGGAGGATGAAGGGGAACACTCCCCTTCCATTTGTCCACATGGACCGCACAAATGAGGAGGAAATGATTAGCTTAGAAGAGAACTTGGGTTGGGAGCATGCTCAGTAGAGGACACCAGCTGTGTCTACACCAGTCTACACAATCTCGAGCTGCAATGGGGACACAGAAGATGGGAGGGACAGCTGAAGGCAGGATCCACCAGGTACAATTCACCCTACACAAAATGAATGCTTTAGTGGCTTTGTGAGTATGAACACTGTTACAGGGGTCGCAGTAGTCTCCATCGCGACCGGACCCCATGCTGCAGGGGGCTGTGTAGTATAAGGAAGAGGAGCAAGGGCAGCTGAGACCAAGCTCCTGATCCTCAGCTGAACTGTAAATCGGCACTGCAGGGAGCTGGTCACATGGTTTACAACTAAAGTGAAAGCAGTGTGTGCTGTGCTCTCTGCCTCCCCCCTACAGCAGTACCTGGCAGGAAGAGATAATGTACTGCCGTTTTTTAAAAGGCTATGTGTGTGTGTGTGTGTGTGTGTGTGTGTGTGTGTGTACGATTTATGCTCAGATTGCTTTTCAGAGGCATTTGACATGGTAAAGAGCCAATATGTTGTCTCCTGACCACCTGTTTTAACCCCCTAAATGCATCATCACTATGCTGCAACTGCGTGCAATGCACACAGGAGTGGTTACAGTTCCATTCACCTAAGGGTATACTTCAAGGGTGCCCTTACTGTGAAAAGATTGAGAAACACTGGCATAGAGGAACCAAGGTCTCCATTTTCCTCCTGCAGCCACGGAGAAGCAGGGTGGAGAATCTGTTCTTTTATATGCAGCCACCACTTGCGACCGGGCTCTGGCATTCCGCCACCGGGGTCAGAGGAAAGCCCTGGTCAGGGAGGCCCTTCATGGTTTCTTGCATCGGGGCCCTGAAGGTTTTAGTTACACCACTGTTAATACATGTTTCAAGCAAGTACGATGGAAATGAAAGCTAAAAGACTCCTCATTTACTTCCGATGGAAAAGCCAATTTCTATTTGTAATTGTGTAAATTCTGATAATCCACTAAGCTAGCAAAATGTATAGTGGCTATGTAAGTATGGGAACTGATTTTTATGACGTATGTTCATTGAATTATTTGTTTGACAAGACATGGCAACAATCCCTATATCAGGGGTATTGAATTAAAATTTGCAGAGGTCCAGTCAGTAAAATATTTTTTCCAGCAGAGGTCCAGATCACATGTTTGTGCAATGACTCTGAGCCTTCTTATCGCTGTCACCCTCTACTCTTAGGCTAGGTTCACATCTCTGCTGCTGGGGAACGTGTGCAAAACTGCACTCATTCCCAACTCAAAGAGAAAAGTTCTACCCTTTAACAGATGTGTTTGGGGGTGGAATTAATTCTTAATGGCAACCTCATACATCAACACCTATGGCACATTTCTGTGCGTGGCAAAGGGCATGGCGCTGCACCATGCAGCTTGGTGTGGCACGATTTAAAAAAAAAAAATTGGGATTTCTTAGCCTTTCTTGCAGGTAGGGCAGCACATATGAGTTGGCTGCCCTACCAGCATAGTGCATGCACAGATTGAACTAAGCCTCATCGCAAACCTTTTTTTACACCAGCTTCGTCAGGTTTTATTTCACATCACCGTCCCTCCTTTTTTTGTATCAGTTTCCTTCCCTTTCCCCATTACTGTCTTCTCCCTAGCTACCCCCCGCATTACTGTCCTCAGCCCCCCCACGTTTCTGTCCTGCCTGTCAGACAGGGAGGAGGGCAGCAGGCACAGCTGGTCTGGACGGTGGGTGGGAGCTGGTGATTAGTTACAAGGACCACCTTGCATCCTAGCAACCAGTCACCTGCTTGTTAACTCAGGCGGTCCCTGCCCTCTGTCCAGAGTTCTCTTTCCTCATGCTGTGGGCTTTGTAAGAAGGACAGGGGTGTCGGCTGCAGGACAGAACCTGATTACTACATGATGGGCCCACAGTGGTCCAGGTTGGACAGTGACTTGGTCCAGATGTTTACCGCGGTCAGCCATTTAATGATGCCTGGTCTACAGGGTATTTGCCACTGACTATGCAGGTCACTGTTCTTTTGCTAGATTGTACCATATCCTTTAAATTATTATTCTGGCCAATTAAATGAGTTAATGTCCAAGCGCTTGAGATGCCTAAACATGTTACATGTGTTTACAAGCATCAACAGTTTTTTCTGCCAAAACGCTGCTGCCAGGAGAAAAGATGTCTGAGAGATGGCCAAGGCATCCATTGTGAATGAGGCCTGACTGATTGGATCACCAGTGGAAAATAGAAGAAAGGGGGCCTATAAAACAGATGACTGTAGCCATCACATCTGACAATTGGTAAGCTGTGGAGCTTCTCAATTTAATCGTTAAATTGCGATTTCCGATTCAACCCCCTCATGATCTTAATCCGACATTTCCACGATGCATGCTAAATTATATGTAAAGGTTCGGGTTTTAAAAAACAAAAGGAAAACATGTCACACTTGCCACCGCTGCGCAGTTGGTTTTGCACAGAGTGGCCCTGATCCTCCTCCTCTTGGGTCCCTCAGTGGCTCCTCCTTGTTGAGTGTTCCGTTGGAGAGCCGCTCTCCCTCGGGGGAACTGGTGGGCACACTTCTGTGTCCTGCTGCTGTGTCCATTGACAGACAGTAGGACTCGCCTGATTAGATTGCAATAAACTGTATTTTCCCATAGTTATTTCTTTCTTTTTGGCTTACTACTGTTGTCTCAAATGCCCAGACAAAGCATGGCAGAGGGGCCATCTTGACAGTGATCTGTAACTGTTGATGAGAGATTTGCAGGTCTGTGAATAGCATATTGCCAGTCATATGGAAACTTTCTACATAGCAGTGTTAATTTAGTCGAATAAAATATTTTAGTCAAATAAGCACGACTGAAACTAAAATGGCAATTTAGTCAAGAGGATGACTAAAACTAAATTGAAATTTGACATCAAAATTAACACTGATCTGTAGTGCATGTTTAAACCTAAATACCATAAATAATAACTTCCAACAGTATATGAGGAGAATATATGGAAATTGTAGAGAAATGCTTTAATAATGCATTACAATTTAACTACACCCATTTAGATCTTAACCGATCAGTCTCCAGGCCAATGATTTCTGGCCTGGACCCGGTGATCTGTTCTGGCAAATGAAATTCTCCCCTGCCTGTATAAGTGTAAACACAGGCAGGGGAAGTGATTCCATTTCCCCTCGTGGAACTCTCTTCTGTTCCAGAGAGAGGAGAGAAGACATCTCAGAGTAAGTTGCACCAACACTACACTGACACAGTACACACAGGCACACTTGTCGCCCCCCCCAGTTAACACCTACCTTCACTCCCTGTCACTGTCATCAAGTGTAGTGTTCATATATTTTTTTTTTTTGATCACTGTACTGGTTTTACAGTTTTAGCGTCACCCCAGGCAGTGTCATATTAGTGCCAGTAGCTCTAACACCCACGCACACACCATACACCTCCCTTAGTAGTATAGTGTCTGAACAGATCAATATCTGATCAGATCTATACTAGCGTCCCCGGTAGTTTAGGGTTCCCAAAAACGCAGCGTTGGCGAGATCAGCCCAAATACCTGCTAGCACCTGCGTTTAGCCCCTACACCCAGCCCACCCAAGTGCAGTATCCATCACTGTCACTTACAAAACACAACTGCAGCAATTGCAGAGTCAGGCCTGATCCCTGCGAATGCTAACCTTTTTTTGGTAGCGTTTGAAGCAGTAGCTGACAGTCAGGAGCTCCTTCCCCCAACCCCCCCCCCCCTTGAGTCTCACTAGTGTACCAGTAAATTTAGAGGCCAACATGTCCAATCGAAGGTTCACTAGTGAAGAGGCCTACACGTTTCTGAGCCTGACAGATGAGTGAAGAGGAAGTCGCCCATCTGTCCAATTCTGGCTCATAATGCGAACCAGTAGACGGCAGCAGCACCCTAACAGATGGCTCTGACGACTGCATAATGGTCTCTGCCAAGGTCAGGTATACCCGACCCCGTTATTCTGCTGTTATTGAGGTACAAGAACTGCAGGGCTCTCGTATGAAGCAGAGAGCCAGTACTAGTGCTGCTCAAACTTCTGGTGAGCTAGCAAGCACCAGCGGCCTAGTACATCCTGGTCGTACATCCAGCATTGTAGTATCACGTGGTGACTTGGCGAGTCCCAAAAGTGCAGTTCAAGCTGGTGCGGTGGCTAGCACAACTGGTGTCCGGCAGCCACCAAGAAAAAGACTAACGCAAGCCCGTCGAGCCCATAGGACCCCTTTTGCATTTGCCAATCCAAATTGGGAGCCAGAGATTGGAAACCAGTTATGGTTTCCAAATTTAAGAACTTCCTGGACATAATTTCTCCTCATGGGCATAACTAAAAAGTGAATTGCGGTCATATTGGTCCACTGACCCAATTCACCATATGCCCGTAATCTCGGCCTCCATGACCAGGACACGATATGAGCAGATCTTGCGGTTCATGCATTTCAATGACAATGAACTCTGTCGTCCTCAGGGTGACTCTGGATACGATCGGCTCCACAAAATTCGGCCCCTCGTAAACCACTTTAACCAGCAGTTTGCAGCCTTGTTTACTCCCGTTCAAGTTGTCTGCGTTTAAGTTGAGTCCCTGATTACGTTTTCTGGCCGCTTGTCTATCAAACAGTATCTTCCCAGCAAGCGTGCCAGATATGGGGGTCAAGATGTATAAGCTCTGTGACAAGGAAACCGGCTATACATATAGTATTATGGTTTAGGAGGGAAGAGATGGTCACGTGGAGCCGGAGAAGTGCCCAGACTACATAGGGAGCAATGGTAAGATTGTGTGGGACATGGTGTCACGCTTATATGGAAAGGGGTACCACTCGTATGTGGACAATTACACAAACATGCCATTTTTAGTCACCCTTTTCATTGTGGAATTGGCGCATGTGACACCGTGTGATCTAATCACTGGGGCTTCCCCCAACAGCTTGTAGAGTCCAGACTTAGATGGGGCGAGAGTGCCTGCTTTCAATTTAATAATTTGTTAGCAGTGAAGTGGAACTCACAGAATGTTTTCGTTCTGTCCTCCCTTCACTTCTGCGGAGTATGGGGATAACACATGTGAGACTTTTTGGGAGCCTAGCTGTGTACAGGACCCAAAAAAGCAATCGCCGCCTTCAAGCTTTCCAAGGGCATAAAATGGTGATTTCACTTCCTCGCTACCTGTCAGTTGCGGAGGCCATGAAATGTCAAAATAGCACAAAACCCCCACAAATTACCTTCTTTTGGAAAGTAGACACCCCAAGCTATTTGCTGAGAGGCATGGTGAGTATTTTGAAGCTCTCATTTGTTTTTGAAAATGAAGAAAGAAAAATGTATATATTTTTTTTTTTTTTTCAAAACTTTGACAAAAAAGCAAGATCTGCAAAATACTCAACGTGCCTCTCAGAAAATAGCTTGGGTTATCTACTTTCCAAAATAAGGTCATTTGGGGAGGGTTTATGGTATCTGGGCATTTCATGGCCTCCGAAACTGTGATAGGTAGTGAGGAGTGAAATAAAAAAATGTATGCCCTTAGAAATCCTGTAGGTGGTGCTTGGTTTTCGGGGTCCTGTACGTGGTTAGATTGGCAAAAAGTCTTGCACGTGTGCTATCCCAGTACTCAAAAGAAGCAGTAGAATATAATTTGGGGTGTAATTCCACATATAACCATGGCATGTGTGAGATATATATATATATATATATATATATATATATATATATATATATATATATATATATATATATATATATATAATATATATAATCTATATCATTTAGTAACAACTTTGTGTAATTTTTTTTTTGTCCTTTTTCAATCACTTGTGACAAAAATAAAATATTCAATAGGCTCAATATGCCTCTCAGTAATTTACTTGATGTGTCTACTTTCCAAAATGGGGGGGGGTTGTACTGCTCTGAGATGAGATAGGCAGTCATAAACTAAAAGCTGCGTAAATTCCAGAAAATGTACCCTAGTTTGTAGACGCTATAACTTTTGCGCAAACCAATATACACTTACTGACTTTTTACCAAAGACGTGGCTAAACACATTCTGGCCTGAATTTATGACTAAAATTGAGTGTGGTGTGTGTTTTTTTTTTTTTTTTTTTTTTTATAACAAAAGTAAAAAAATATATATTTTTTTTCAAAATTTTCGTCTTTTTCTGTTTACCTCTGCAATTTTTAGTTTTTACGACATAATCAAATACCATCAAAAAGCTCTATTTGTGGGGGGAAAAAAAAGGATGCAAATATCCTTTGGGTACAACAACGCATGACCGCACAATTACCAGTTAAAGCAGCGCCGTGCCAAGTTGTAAAAAGTGCTCTGGTCATTGAGCAGCCATATATTCTGGGGCTGAAGTGGTTAAACTTGATTAATCTGTAAGAACTATTTGCTTGTGTTTACAATTTTCTATCTTATTCAAATAAGCAGGCTTTCATATGATCTGACTTTTGGGGGAGACTGCCAACTAGCTGTCTCCTCTAATGAGATGGGTCTTTGGCTAGCAATATGTTATCTGTACAATACATTTATGGAAGCTTAGCTCCCTGTTTTTATTGTTACTTCACTAAAGTAGATATAAACCTTAGCTACATGACAATTTGCTAAAGTGCCTTGAGGCTGATTTACTAAAACAGAAAAATGAAAAATGTGGTGCAGCTGTACCATGTACTTGTATGAAAATGCATCCTGTTCTTTGTATTGCTTCCTTTGTGTGAAATTCCTGGTGTTCCCACCAGTCCTTCTGCTAATCTATTAAAAACTGACCACACTAGGCAGGAGAACACACCATGGTTAGTTTGCCAGCTGTGCTGCTCTACTCCAATGATCAGATTTGTTTTGAAACCCAAAACACAGCCAATCAGTGGGAAGCTTGGTGTACTGCTACTTCTCCCTCAGCTCTCATGCAGCTGAGAACAGAGGGAATGTGATTGCTCTTAAAAAAAAAGGGAAAAAAAGGTATTTATAGTGTGTGTGTGTTGTTTTTTTATTTTTATTTTTTTTATCTATACACAAACATGTTTGCCTTTCATTTCTACTTTAAACTGAATGGGTTGTTTTACAAGTTGATCGCAATCACTGAGCTGTGACAAAAAAAAACCTAGAAGCAGTTTGGTTTCAGTGCTGAGCATCACCAGATTTGGAGTTCTCTAATTTTAGTAAATCAAACCCATCATGTCATGAATAGTTTTTTTTCTTATACAGATTTCACTTTTATTAATCCCTTGCTGCATTGCTCTGAAAATGACCAGGGATGGCCATCAGGAAATGCCGGTTTTTCTAAAGTAACCTTCCTAAAAACCTGTTCAGAGCCTAGCTTTTTCCTTAAGCATACCATATCCATCATTTATATGTAGAAAATGTTCTAAATGTCTTAATCGTATATTACGGTATACAGGAGAGTCAATTCTTACACTATTATGCTCTACATGCTGGTGATTTAACACTGGCAAATCGCAAAGCAACCCCCCCACACTCCCAGCATTGCCATTTGTTTTTTGCTAGTGTCAGTAGGTGATGGGTCTGTCTGCAGAGAGTCCTTTTTTCTGCTTTGATGCATAAATACAGTGACTTGCAAAAGTATTCACCCCCTTGGCTTTTTAGCTATTTTGTTACATTATAGCCTATAGTTCAATGTTTTTAGAACCTGAATTATATGTGATGGATCAGAACACAATAGTCCAAGTAAAATTAGAAAAATATATGCATAAAACTATTTTTCAGAAATAAAAAAACGAATAATTGGCATGTGCGTATGTATTCACCCCTTTTGTTATGAAGGCCATAAAAAGCTCTGGTGCAACCAATTACCTTCAGAAGTCACATAATTGGTGAAATGATATCCACCTGTGTGCAATCAAAGTGTTAAATGATCTGTCATTACATATACACACCTTTTTGAAAGGCCCCAGAAGCTGCAACACCTAAGCAAGAGGCACCACTAACCAAACACTGCCATGAAGACCAAGGAACTCTCCAAACAAGTAAGGGACAATGTTGTTGAGAAGTACATGTCAGGGTTCGGTTTTAAAAAAAAATCCAAATCTTTGATGATCCCTAGGAGCACCATCAAATCTATCATTACCAAATGGAAAGAAACCGCTGCACACCAAAACCCATGTATCGGGCAAGGAGGGCATTAATGAGAGGTGCAGCACAGAGACCGAAGGTAAGAAGTATCTCTGTACATAGGACGACAATAAGCCATACACTCCATAGAGTTGAGCTTTATGACAGAGTGGCCAGAAGAAAGCCATTACTTTCAGCAAAAAACAAAATGGCACCTTTTTGAGATTGCGAAAAGGCATGTGGGAGACTTCCAAAATGTATGGAGGAAGGTGCTCTGGTCTGATGAGACTAAAATTTAACTTTTTGGTCATCAAAGAAAGTGCTATGGCTGGTGCAAACCCAACACATCACATCACCCAAAGAACGCCATCTCCACAGTGAAGCACGGTGGTGGCAGCATCATGCTGTGGGGATGCTTTTCAGCAGTCTGGACTGGGAAACTGGTCAGAGTTGAGGAAAAGATGGATGGTACTAAATGCAGGGATATTCTTGAGCAAAACCTGCACCACTCTGTGTGTGATTTGAGGCTAGGACGGAGCCAAACACTGCTAAAGCAACACTTGAGTGGTTTAAGTGGAACTATGTAAATATGTTGGAATGGCCTAGTCAAAGCCAATAGATAATCTGTGGTCAGACTTAAAGATTGTTGTTCAGAAGTGCAAACCATCAAACTTGAAGGAACTGGAGCAGTTTTGCAAGGAGGAATGGGCAAAAATCCCAGTGGTAAAATGCGGCAAGCTCATAGACTTATCCAAAGCAACTTGGAGCTGTGATAGCCACAAAAGGTGGCTCTACAAAGTATTGACTTTAGGGGGTGAATAGTTATGCACATTGACTTTCTGTTATTTTGTCCTATTTGCTTCACAATAAAAAAATTAAAAAAAGTTTTATGTGCATGTTCTGTTCTGTAAATGAAATGATGCAAATCCTCAAACAATCCATGTTAATTTCAGGTTGGGAGGCAACAAAACATGAAAAATGCCAAAGGGGGTGAATACTTTTGAAAGGCACTGTATATACTTGAACTACCTTTCTCTGTTCAACCTCCATGCTTTTAGAGTAGTTGCAGTTTTCTGAGTCTGTCACCATGAATGTCTATATCCCAGAAGCACAGTGAATGGACTGGACCCTGTTGGAAGAATGGGCACTGCATGTAAACTACTTTTGGCACTGAATCTCACATGTGGTGCTAAATTTAGCAATCCATTAGATCTGTGAGTTAGCTGATTGAACATTTTACAGGTCCAGGGCTGAGGTCTTCTGCGGCATGGCAAAGTCCTTGAAGACCCTTATGGGTATGCTTATTCTGGAGAAGGTAAATAGTGAGCTAGCTTTTCAGTTCTGCATGGTATATGTGCAGGGTGGATTTGATTTAAATACATGATTTAAATCCCTAATAATAAGGCTTGATTTAAATCATCATTTTTAAACAGCAACTATCATCTATGTTCCAAAGCGGCTCCTCCTCTGACTCGCTGTTGATTCACCGACAGTCCCATTCACTTCAATGGGACAGCTGGGGATGTGGCAGTGACGCAACAAGGTGAGGGACATGGCAGCAGCAGGTGAGTGGATTCCCGCTAACAGGCACTGCCATTAAGGTTTCCTATTTGCAATAATAAGTTGTGGGGTTAGTAAAACAGTGATATCAGAACCGATTCAATCATACAGTTTGTGGTGTACATAGATTTGCAAAGCAGTGGGATAAAAGGAATATTCTTGAACCTTGTTTTATCTCATGGCTACTATGAAATTGTGTGAATGCATCAATGCAGTGCATGTTATCTTAGCTTGCAGAGCTTGGATTCATTGAATGAGTTTACCAAGAAATGTAAATATTGCAGAATATACAGCCTCATGCTATATAACTAAGCTCCATTTCATGCGGAATAAACTACAAACTACATTATTATTGTACCTTTGAATAGAAAACTTTTTTTTTTTTATAGTTGATTTATATCCACCCTGTGTATGTGTAATAGACTTCTGCAAAGTCTAGTTTAGTGATTCAAATAATTTTGGACCAGATCAGTGAAATGATTTTAATCACTGACTTGACTCATGACTCATTTCCTCCAAGCTAAGCTAGGAACATTAACTCCTTCCCTGATACAATCCGTACTAAATGTTTCGATGGAGAACTTAGTTCTATAGATTCAGAGGAGTTTTATTTACAATTGTAAATATTGACTAACACATACTTTAATAGGAAATCATCAGGAGAAGAGACACATTCCCAAAAACCTGTTTCAGTCACAACTGTTCCTTTATGTAAATTTTAAATTCTGTTAGTTTAAAGCTTCTGAAAATGATATCAGACATAAATCCTAATGTGTAAGTGCCTCTGTGTTGGTGAGTGTTAACCTTGTGTTGTCTCCTTGACGTTTTGGCACCATTTGAGGGTGCTGTGGGCATCTGTTAGTACAGGGCATGCTCTACCCTGTTTTGGTGCCCTTAGCTTCAAGGATCCCTCTCTTCTGCTCAGACTTGGCTTGGTGGCATCACTGCCCATGAGCTATCTTCCTGCCCACCTCTCCAGCGTGTTCTGCGGCACAGAGGCAGGCAGGTTCCATCTTGGAATTGGCCCTTTTGCTTTGAAACATTAGCCAAGCAGCACTCTGTTGCTGAAGCTCTTGCACAGCACAGGCTGCAATGCCTCCCCTGAAGCCTCCAGGTAGTTGGGCGCTGATGAGCTTTCCTCTCATTGGTGCTGATACTAGTAATGAATATTGTGCCCTAGGGCTGCAACCAACAGTTATTTTCATACTCTATTAGTTGGCCGGTTATCATTTAGATTAATCGGATAATAACCTTAAAAACAGTGTGATGTATAATTTAGTTAATGTATGTAAAGTTTAAAAAAAGGCAATTTATTCTTCTATGCATAGATGTGAATTTGTACCATAGGCTTCAAGTGGTTAACATGGTTTCCTCTTTCTGAGATTTGTTGTTTACAAGTTAAAATACGTTTTTTTTTTTTTTTTGCTAGAACATTACTTGGAACCCTCAAACATTTTTTTTTTCTTTCTAACATTTTTCTATAATGTTGTGCCAAGTAAATTGATACCCAACATGTCACTCTTCAAAATTGTCCCCGCTCGTGGAATGGCAACAAACTTTTACCCTTAAAAATCTCCATAGGCAACGTTTAAAAAATTCTACAGGTTGCATGTTTTGTTACAGAGGAGATCTAGGGCTAAAATGATTGCTCTCGCTCTACCGATCGCGGCGATACCTCACATGTGTGGTTTGAACACCGTTTTCATATGTGGGAGCTACTCGTGTGTTCGCTTTTGCATGTGAGCTCGGCTGGACAGGGCGCATTAAAAGAAATTTTTTTTTATTTTTTTATTTGTTTTTATTTTACCATGTATTATTTTATTTGTAGACTGTTCTTTAAAAAATGTAAACATCCCTTGTAATAGGAAAAAAAGCATGACATGACCTCTTAAATATGAGATCTGGGGTCAAAAGGACCTCAGATCTCATTTACAGTAAAATTCAATAAAAAAATAAAATAAAATGGCCCTTTTAAGAGCTATGGGCGGAAGAGACGTTTTGACGTCGCTTCCACCCTGCAATGATATGGAGATAGGTGGGGGCCATCTTCCCCTCATTCATCTCCATGTCAGGCTAGGGAGAGGATCCAATCTCCTCCGCCGCTACCGACAGCTCTGGTAAGCTATTCCTCTTCAAGGTCTGGAAGTGGTTAAAGTAAACTGTAGTGTGTTTCTGCAGAAAGCACCAAAAAACACACAGGTGTGAATCAGGCCTAAGATGTTTAGTAGCAGCAGCATGCTTTTTTTTTTTTTTTCTTCTTTTCTTTTTTTTGTTGTTGTCATGGGGTTAAAAAAAAAAATTAACCCTTTATAGTACAAAAAGAGCAGGTAATCGCTACTATAAGGGGGTTCACTTATACTGTGAAACAGTAAAAGTAATAATATACATTACTTCTAGTGATATAGGCGTGTGTGTGTGTATGTATGTGTATATATATATATATATATATATATATATATATATATATATATATATATATATATATATATATATATATATATATATAATATATTTCACAATACTGGTAAAGGTTTACTTTAAATATAATTGTAATGCCTTCTATTACCTCCCGTCTATCAGCCTCCACCATCTCTGGGTTCAGATGCTGATCTTCCCTGCTCAGAGTTTTTAAAGTAATTTTTTTTTAAATATGTCATACTTACCTGCTCTGTGTAATGGTTTTGCACACAGCAGCACTGATTCTCTTCTTCTAGGGTCCCCCACCAATGCTTCTGGCTCCTCCGGCCTTCAGAGTGCCCCAATAGCAAGCTGCAAAGTATAGCATAGAGTACCCCTATAGCAAGGTAAAAAAAATTCTGACTTTAGAACCACTCACTTCCTGCCCAGGACTACATGTCCCATGATGCATTGCTCCTCACACATTCACATCCACAAGTTCTCAGGCACTTACTGACATGTATGGATGTTGTACTGAGCTGTTTGTGTACTGCGCTGAATTTCCTGATATGTAAACAAAGAATGCATTCTGTATAAAGGCCAACTAATCTTCTGTATCAAACTGGCCATTGCCCACACCCATAACTGGCCTTCACAGTAAGGAGCACATGGAGGGCATATACATGTAAGACAAAAACAATTGCATAGCTCAACTTACCAACCAGTCTGCTGTCCAACCAAATTAACCTGTCTAACCGTCTGGTGAAAGAACATGTATATGCCCTCCATGTTGTTCTTTTCTCCCCTCTTCCTACTTTCACAGGAGACTCACGCAGGTTTAACATGATGGGACCACAGTGTACCTGAGGTTTCCCATAGACTTCTTTTTTGTGTTCTGTGTATTTTCTCAAAAAATGCACCAAAGATGCAACATGGGACTTTTGGTGCACTTTCAGGAAATGCACCAAAAACATGGGACGTAATGGAGTCTATTAGAAACTGTGGGTAAGCAGGACAAAAACTGAAGGTACATTGTGCTGCATCCATGCACCCCCCACACCCCCCACTTATGACCCACTTATCAATCCTGCATCCTTTTTTGCTTAAGTGTTTCTACACCTATATTCATCTCATCTCAAATATAAATGACTGTGCAATTTATCATGGATTTGAATGAATGAAACATTATTTGTGTTCTTATGATTTGAGTTTTTGTTTTGGATATAGGTTTTTGACATGGATTGTCATGTTTTGTGTGTGATAGATAGATTATTATTATACAGGTTTTATATAGCGCCAACAGTTTACTCAGCACTTTACAACATGAGGGCAGACATTACAGCTACATTACAATTTGGTACAAGAGGAATCAGAAGGCCCTGCTCGTTAGAGCTTACAATCTAAAAAAGAAGGGGCAATTGATACAAAAGGTAATAGCTGTGGGGGGATGAGCTGATGGAGGAAGTAAAACAGTGTTAGTTAGAAGCAGGATAGGCTTTATATATATATATATATATATATATATATATATATATATATATATATATATATATATATATATATATATATATATATATATATATATGTGTGTGTATATATGTGTGTATATATATATATATATATATGTATATGGCTAGCCTAGCTTTGAGGAGGGGGGTTCACTCCTGAAACTCGTTAGCTCTACCCGTGTTCTGTGCATGTCCATGCACTGTGTATATGGCCTTTTGTCAGTTGCATTTTGTGAGTACCAACTTTTATAGTAAAATTTCTTATTCTTAAATTATCTCTGCTAATGTACTAGGTGTGCGCGCCTTCCATTTCTGATTTCCGCAGATGGGGAAATCTGAAAGGATGGCAGCATCCACCTGGTTCTGGGATACCCTATATGCCACCACTATTTTATCTGACATCTGTTACTTCTAATCTTGGAGTATTAGCGCTGTTGCATGCTACAGTAATCATCTGCCCTTACTCAAGATGGCCATGGCCTGGAATGCTAGGGAATGTTTTTCAAAGTGACTTGTCAACAAAATAAAACATGGAGACAAGGATGAATGGGGGAGTTTACTTTGAATATAAATTCAATTCAATTTTGGGTTTGTGGTTTTCAAGATACATTACTCTTTTTACTTTTCTAGAACTGAAGAATCTACTGCACAGCAACTACCAAGGGGACAGTCTCAGAACAATGGCTCAGGTATTTCTGCAGTGAGATGTATAAAAGCATTATTTCAGTGATTAACATTTAGTGCTCATGCACACGGACGTTTTAAAAAACTGGCTGCAAAGCTAGCTCCGACGCCTGGAAAAATCGGCATTAAAAACGCGATTTTTACCGCGTTTTGCATTGGCGTTTTTGCGCGTTTTTTAGCGTTAAGTAGCGTTTTTAAAGAAACACATCTCTTGGCTATAGCACTCAGAAAACAAAGAAAATATGTTGCGAGTTTGTGCGCGTTTTTGCGCGTTTGTGCGCGTTTTCCCGCGATTCGCGTTTTTACAGCTCTAGCTCCGCGCCAGGGAACGCACTGGTCCTGGGTTTTTTTTACAGCTTAAAAACGCCTATGCCATTTGCAGCTCAAAAACGCCTAGGTGGGCATGAAGCCATAGACTAACATGGACAGGCCTTTTTAAGCTGCAAAAAACGCTCAAAAAAGCGGCTGTAAAAACGTCCATGTGCATGAGGCCTTAATGAACACTGGGGTTGATTTACTAAAACTGGAGAGTGCAAAATTTGGTACAGCTGTGCATGATAGCCAATATACTTCTAACTTCAGCTTGTTCAATTAAGCTTTGACAACAAGCCTAGGTTCACATTGGTATGATTTGACATGTCAAATTGCATGCCAAATTGGCGTCTTTTTCCAGCACACTGACTCCCAAGAGAGTCCCTCTACTACTTTTGGTGACCTTGGGGGGTGATTTGTATAGACATCTGTGCAGGAACCCACACAGATGTCTGTCAAATCGCCGCTGCAGTCGGACCGCACGATTTCTAACCTGCAGCAATGTGAATCTAGGCTAAATCCTTTTAAGTTGATTGGCACAGCTGCACCGGATTTTTCACTCCCAGTTTTAGTAAATTAACCCCACTATTTCAAGCAACTATATTTTCTGATGAGGATGCTAAGATGTTTATTAGAAACTGTAAATCTAACCCTTTTTTTGTTTTATATATATATATATATATTGTCTCACGTGAAGCTAGGAGGGCTGATAATATGCTAATCATATCCTAAACCATATCCTAACCATACAGTTATTTGTCTGTATCTGCATTGGTTTAAAGTGAACCTCTAAGGTAGAGTTATGGTGACCAAACCAACCATATCAAAATTCGAGCATGCCCGATGTTTCTTTATCGCAGGTAGTTTTTCCCGTCGCTCTGGGTAGGTCTTAGATCCCAATTCATGCCGTTCAGAACCTTGCTAAAGCCCTTCCTCTGCTGTATAGCAGTCAATTTTACTCCTGCATGCGAGTCCCGATTTCGCCCGCAATTTCAGACATCTGTGCATGTTTATGCACAGATGTCAATGTAAATCACAGCCCACAAATGCTAAAAGTAGTACAGAGGCTACTTTTTGAAATGCGGGGGGACGGGGGGGGCAGCATTGCACCGATTAGGACGGTGCCATTGTCGCCGATTTGAAAGGTTAGATCGCACCAATGTACACCAGGGCTTACAGTAGAAGTGCTTATGTATGACGTATGACTGTGGACCTGTATGGGCAAAGTGTTACTGAGATGGGCACACATTTACTGTATGATTTCTGCAGATTACATTTATCATCTTATACAGCAAGCATAGAAGAAGGATGAAATGCAATCCCCCACTTTTCCACTAAATCCATCATCTTTTAAAATGTAGACTTTTTCTTGTTAAATCCAGATTTGCATAGAGACGCCCAATTAAGGTTTTTCAAAGGGGAACATAAGACTACATGTTATTTGCCTTGACAGTCCTTATTTTCAGCCATGTAACTATTTTCAGCTATCATTACTGAAAAGAATAGGCAATATGGCTTAATGCAGTTATGGCCAAAAATATTAGCACCCCTTCGTTTCTGTCCGATAATACACAACTTACCCCAGAAAATTGTTGCAATTACAAATGTTTAGGCATTCTCATGTTTATTTCTTTTGTATTGGTATGACACAAAAAAGTTGAGAATCAAAAAGTCTAATCTGACAACTTCCACACACAACTCCAAAAATGGACTGGACAAAATTATTGGCACCTAATTAATTGAAAGAGAGAATTGCATTTCAAGTTTGTGATGCTCCTGTAATTTTATTTAAACTCGCCTTATCAATTAACGGGTGCTATATAGAAATAAAACCGGAAACAAGTTAAAATGGTGAAATATTTTCTAGATATTTCTGTTGTGTGTCTGTGTGCCACGCAGAGCATGGAGTAGAGAGAGAAAAGCTAAGAATTGTCTGAGGATTTGGGAACAAAAATTGTGCAAAAAGCATGGACAGTCCATTGCCAGAGATCTTAATGTTCCTCTGTCTCCTGTGCGCAACATTGTCAAGAAGTTTACAGCCCATTGCACCATGGCTAATCTCTCTGGACATGGACTAAAGAGAAAAATTGATCAAAGGTTTCAACAAAATATTGTTCGAATGTTGGATAAAGAACCTCGATCAACCAGCTGACCTTTTAGGCAAGCTGACCTTTTGGCACAGGGTACAACTGTGCTAGCTCATACTACACATCACCATAGAAATGGAAAGTGATGCTATGGTAGGAGACTTAGGAGGACCCCACTGTTGACACAGAAACATAAAGCCAGGTTAGAGTTTGCCAAAACATACCTGAGGAAGCCAAAATCCTTTTTGGGAGAATGTGCTGTGGACAGATGAAACTAAATTACAGATTTTTGGTAAAGCTCATTTGTTCTACTGTTTTCAGAAAAAGAAATGAGGCCTGAGAAATAATACATTCCCTACAGCCAAACATAGTGGAGATAGACTGATGATTTTGGGCTTGCTATGCTGCTTCAGTCACTGGATGTCTTGTGCATGAAATCTGAAAACTACCAAAGAATTCTGGGGTGCAATGTAGGGCCTAGTGGGAAGAGCAGTTGGGAAAAGGAAACCCTTTCTCTCTGGGAGAGCTGGAGCAGTTGGTGAAAGAGTGGTCCAAAATTTCAGGAGAGGTGTAAAACTCATTGATGGTTACAGAAAGATATTGATTTTGGATATTTTTTCCAAGGTGTGTGCTACCAAATATTAAATTGAGGGTACCAATAATTTGGTCCAGTCCATTTGAGTTTTGGGTGTCACATTTGCCTTTTTGTTTCTCCAGTCTTTGTATCATACCAATACAAACAAAAGAAATACACATGTCTAAACATTTGTAATTGCAACATTTTTCTGTGCAAGATGGTCTAACAGAAATGCAGGGGTGCCAATATATTTTGCCATGACTACCTAGCATTATAGCTTGGGGAATTGAGTCTGTTGTGTTAAAATAACGCAGTCCCACCTTAAAATCTTTTGGGGAAAAAATCTAAATATAACACCGTTAATAGTTCCTATTCTCTTGCAGCCAAACTCCCTAACTGTTTGTTTTGCGTTCTAGATAATGCATATGGAGCATAACCCCATATTTAAACTTCGTAATTGGGTGGCAGCCAATGTGGTATACACATGGAATTCAAGTTTTTGTTTTAAAGTAAGATGTAGTTGACAGTGGCATGTGATGTTCCCACTTGCTCTTTCAGATAAGCCCAGAAAGCAAACCATGTGCTCCAGAGCTCAAAAATGGCTTTATGACCGATTTGGAGAATACATTGAAGATTTCAGATTTCAGCCAGAAGAGAGCACCGTGGAAACAGAAGAACCATTGAGTGCAAGGAGGTAAAATCTTGTGCTTCATTTAAACTAAGCTACATTTATCAAATTTAACATGCTTCTTATATCATTTATTTATTATTTTTCTTTTGCATTCATTAAGGGACATAGGAGTTAAAGACATTTGAATTCTAATGCCCTGTGCAGGACGATTTGGACACTGTTAAAATAAAAGGGCGACTCGACCTAGTGCATTACCAACATAATTTATTCCAAAATAAAAACAACAATGGTTGTACCCATAGATGTAGTATTAAAGGCATAACACAGCACAAGCTGATGTGAGCAGTCACTCTTGGGTCAGGTTCAAAGAACCGGTATCGCCGGAAGACCAGGTGATGTTAAGACTAGCTAGCGTGTTTCGAGGGAGAACCCTCCTCTTCAGAGCCAAAGTGATGAATGACTGATCTCTCCTCAAAACCTATCTATACCCACACATGTACACATGCCCAAGCATGTATCCAGTTATGCCCGTCCACAAATTAGCCACAGATAAAGATGCAAATGTAAAAATGACTGCACTATTGGAGATGGCAGTGTACAAAGGATAAAGCCATAAACCTAACGGACAAGATTGAAACTTCTGTGCTCACCAATGGGTGAATGTACACCCTGACGTGCGCCCACGCATGAATGTGCTCATGTATACACGTGGATGCATGGAGAACATGGGAAGATCCTTGGGGGGGGGGGGGGCATGCCCGATAATGCATGTGAGTATATTTAAATGCATCAGACTGTGAGCCTCTACCTGTTATAGCGTATATATCTCTTCCCGTGCAAGCATGTGGGTGTATTTGTTGTTATATAATGTACCCATGTTTTTTATTTCAGCGTGGGACCAGAAGTGTATTATTTGTCCCAAGCGGGTGGGGTTAACAATATCCTTCTATTCCCAACTTGCTTCTCTGGGTGTTGTCCTAATAGTGGCTTCCATCTATCTTCTCTTATCAAGAGAGAAACCACCTCTTGATGTTTGGAATAGAAAGGAGGCATCTGTTTCTAAAACATGATAATAATAATAATGAATATTACTATATGTGTATTTATTGGCGATCATGTAAGGATCTAGATCAACCATTACTCCTAGATGCATGTAACACATCTTAATGGAGTAGCAGGAACTAGGGCTTAACATGCAAATATTCTAGATATGCGAGATTAAAACATGGCATTGTGCTGGATTGGGAAAGGCATGGCTAAAGTAGTGTTCATACCTGTAGTCTGAAATCTATAAACTATACGCTGTAAACTATAAACTATGAAGGAACCCACTTGACTGGATGGGCTATAAGCAAAGTCTGAGAGGAACTCTGCTAGACCACACTATGCAATTTGATCTAGTCATTGACGCCTTTCAGAGTGAGGGATCCCAAAATAAAGATTCAGAAAGCCCCTCTGGTGCAGAGTTTTTGTTTTTTACCACTATCCAAATCACTCAGTATGGTCTCTGTGACTTTATAAACCTTTTATGGCATATCCATGCGATGTGTCACAGCTTTGTTTCAGTGTGGCATCGGCAACATATCTGGAAGCTGACCAGTGGTATTACACAAAGCCTTTGGGTACCACTAATCTTAGGGAGCCTAGGTGGTGCACACTCTTTATGCCCATAACTGGGGGTTACTGTGCTGGGCGGCCCATCCGAGCAAGGAATAACCAGGATATTGCATCAAATGGAAGTAATGTGGCGGATGCCAGAAGTAGCAGGTGGGAACGAAAATATCCCCTCTCCTTTCTGGGTTGCGGTGCTCTGGCACAACCACAGCCCCAAAAAGTTTCCCTTTATAAAAATGAGCACCCACAAATTATGGGACATTCTTCCCCCTTACAGAAGGATTATAAAAGGATCACAAAAGGCAGTTGGAAACCACCTTCCCACATCAGGCCAGACTAAAATGCCTCATTACATAAACCTTATTTGTTCCCCTAGCATATTCTTACACTTGCATTGAAGACTAATAAATTTGGGGAATAGAAAACGCTGCTGAGCTTCCATGTATGTGCGAGCATATCCGATGGCCAACAAATGACCCTAACGTACTATAGAGACATTCTTTTTTTTTTTCCCTTCCTCCCTGCTGTGTGTGTGTGTGTGTGTGGCCTTTTTGTGGGCAGGCACAATTGGACACATGCTTGTGTGTAGATGTGTGGGTATATATAGGTTGTGGGGAGAGGTCGGTCATTTATCACTTTGGCTCTGAAGAAGAGGGTTCTCCCTCAAAATGCGTCAGCCAGTCCTAACACCAGCTGGTCTTCTGGCGATACCGGTTCTTTACACCTGACCTGAGAGTGACTGCTTGTATCAGCTTGCATTGTGTTATGCCTTTATTTATAGTACATTTGTATGTGAGTTCAACCATTGTTTTTATTTGGAATAAAATTTATGTTGGCAATGCGCTAGGTCGGTGCACCCTTTTGCTATTGCATTACAGTTCTAAATGATACCCATTGTCCCAAGGTAAGCAGCAAGGCCATTTACACAGAAGATATCTTTACTATGCATGCTCAGGACCAGTACTTGAGCGCAGGAGAATTGCTTTGAGACTGCTAAACAAGTGACCAGCCTTCCCCCCTTTTTTATAGTGTCCTAGAAGAATGGACGACGCCTTCACCTAGGCATGTAATTGCCCACCCTTTTTATTTTTTTAATTCAAATCTTTTCATAAAAAAAAAAAAAAGACCTCCTCTAACATTAAAGGAAGCTTGTGTCCTTTTAAAGTCCTCTGAGTCCTCTTTGGGTCTATTGAGTTTGGGCCCCTCAGATTTTATCTGGGAGGAATTTGCTGCAGTTATGCAAAATTTTATGAGCCAAATGAATTGTTTTCTAACTTGGGCCACAAAGGACATATGCTTTCCTTAACACCTTTTGATTTGTATGAGGAGAAAAACAAATCCTGATGCAAATAAAAGACCATCAGCACCGACCTTAAATCTCCTGGCTTGATAAATAGGGCCGGTTCACACCACATGCAGTCCAGTGTATTTTTTTTTCTGCATCAGAAATGGATAGATTGTAGGTTATATAGTTTGCAATGGTATAGTTCACACCACTGCGGTCAATTTCAGTTCCAGAAAAAAAAGTAGACTGTGCTGCATTTTTTCTGCACGGAACTGTACTGGAATGCGGTAAAACGCATCAAAAAGCACACATCCCTATTTAAGGTGAAGAAAGAGGGGGGAAAAATGCACTGGAAAGCTTAAAAAAAAAACGCACCGGAAACTGATCAAAAACACGCATGCAGAAATTCATCCGGAACGCATCTGGACTGCATCAATATGACGTGAACTGGCCCAAACTTTTTGTGGTATACAGAACCAGTGTAATAATGTACCTTTTAATGATGTTGATTATAAGAGAGATAACAGATGTCAGTGACAATACATGCTGCTCCCAAGGTTTTTGTGATGCTGAAAGCGCTGTTAGTATTGATGCCTTTGTTTTTGGACATTTGTTCATAATAATTCATGTACAGAGAGCTTAGCTACTCGGGAAGACCAATTACATTAAAAATGTGTTGAAAATGGAGCCAAATCGTGTTTTACTGTTTGCAAAGCAAAAAGTGAATGGAATAAGTTTCCTTGTTCTAATTTAGAGATCCATGTTTAGTGAAAAATGAAAACCAATCAGGTTTATATGTAAATAACTGAAAGAAAACAGGTTTTTAAACTAATTTTAGCCGAGAACATGGTTTATAGTCTTAGAATGTCTTAGAATGTGATTTATGTAGTGATTGTAAGTTAATTTTTTAAAATAACATATCATACTGGCCCTGAACCTCGTCTTCTGGGGTCCCCCAGTGGCTCTTGTTGCTCCTCCTCACATCAGATAACCCCCTAGGAGAAGCTCTCTCCAGAGGGGGTTACCTTGCAGGTGCACTTCCGAGTCCACCATTCTGCGGCCATAGCTGCCGAATGTATGACTCGGCCCCTCCACCCCCGGTGCCTGCGTCATTGGATTTGAGTGACAGCAGCGGGGTGCATTAAGGTGAAAAAACTGGAAGATTTACAACCCCCTTAATGTTGAAAGAGTGTTGCATAAGAATCTACCTTTATTTTTTCCTTATAAAGTATATTATGTACTAACACCTGTGGTTGTAAAGAGCTGCAGAAATTGACATTTCATTAACTTTGTGTTTCAATTTGATTG
Organism: Lithobates pipiens; assembly: GCF_037356315.1. Classification (NCBI taxonomy): domain Eukaryota; kingdom Metazoa; phylum Chordata; class Amphibia; order Anura; family Ranidae; genus Lithobates; species Lithobates pipiens. Next base: position 183,828,452 of record NW_027507903.1, read on the forward strand.
CATGGTCTAGAAAAAATAATTAGGCATTGTTAGTGTCAATATAATTAAAACCTATTAATTTCATTATAGGTTAACAGAAAATATGAGACGGTTAAGTAAGTACTGGCATTTACCTTGATGAAATCACAAGATGAGTGCTAATTGTTATACTGGTGTGGTTTTATTGTATCAGGAATGTGATTTTTAATATGGAGTTTAAGAACCTAAAAAAATGTATTCAGTGACTTTGTAATGTTCTCTATTATTATCGCTGACTTGTGGTAGTTGGAGGTAAATCTAAAGGAAATTTAACAACAAAAGTTGTGCAGTGTGTAGCCAGCTTTAAAGTGTTACTAAACCCACAACAGTAATATCAGCCTATGTATGCAGTAAAGCATGCTTGTTATACTCACTGTGGAACCTAAGGGGTTAATCTTCTGCATTGTGTAAAAGGGCTGTTTGATCATGTATGCACAGATCCTACCCTTCTTGCATTGCCCCAAAAACATGCCCGAGTAAGATAGTTACTGGAGTCGGCCTGCACATGCTCAATTTTGTGTGTACTGATTGTGTGTTTTTTTTTTTTCTTGGGAGAGTTTGTGATCAGCACAGGGCCAATAAACACTGTCTGGACAGAGGGTAGAGGGTCGGGGCTCCTGCATCTTGATAGGTCAGCCAGTGCAGTATAAAAGCTCCTCCTGCAAGCTTTAACCAGACACTGCAAGAAGTAGCAAGACTGCTATATACTGTAAATAACAAAAGGTATTTAGCAGTTTATATTTACTAAAAAATACATTTCCATATTCTGTGTACTGTAGGAGACCAGATATAGTGAATTCATGGTCCTGGGTTTAGTAGCACTTTAAAAAAAAGGATGCATTTTGAAGTTTAAAAAATGTTTTTATTAGGATGGCATTATTGATATTGCGTGTGTTGAATAAAATGTTCATTAAATACAATCAAAGTGGTGGTAACATACTGTATAAGTGAAACCTGCATTCTAGGACATGTTTTCTACATTAATGACCTGTAAATCGCAGCAATCCTTTTAAATTTGGCACTGAACATTTAATAAGACTATATGTATATTCTGCCTTTCAAACAAAGCCAGTCACACAAGCCCTAAAACGGGAAGGAGCTGCAATTAGGTGAATACATTTGGGCTGACATTTTGGTGAGGTGCAGATCACGATTTTCCCAGCATTGAGAAAGGTGGGCTGTCCCCCACCGAAATGGCAGACCAAATAAATCTACTTAATTACTGCTTTCACCTGTTTGAAATGTTTTGCTTTTCTGGACTGTTTCAGTCACTGCATCTCTGTCTCTCTCTATCTTTCTCATATATATATATATATATTTTTTTTTTTAATTCCTGTTTCTATCAGCAGGATGACAAATATGGTCTATTGAGGGATGCAGCTTAATAGCAACATATCTGGGTTATAATACTGGAGAAATGGGGAAAAAATAGTGCATGGAAAACTGAAAGCCATACCCATCCACCGTACACCTGCTGATTTCTGTTTAGTTTCCTAAAAGGGAGAAGGGTTTTTTTTTTCTGCTAACAGCTACTGGTGGATTCAGGCCAGATGGTGGAAATCCTGGAGGTCCCTAAAATGAACCAATGAGTGCAGATTTACCAAGTTCGTTAAGTATACTAGTTTTCCTGCAGTCATCACTGACGAGACCCGTCTGTGTTCCCTTTAGTACAGCACTCTAAGTCAGGCCGCTACATCCTGGAGATTCCTTGTTACATTATCAGAACCAAATGGGGTGGGACAGCTTTTTCTGACCATGTCTTCTCAGTGGCTTACAAGGTCTGTGCTTGTGTTTTTCTTAAAATTGTATATGAGTATTTTTTGCTGTGGAAATTTTCAGAGGCACTATATATAGGAAAAGAATGTTCTTTTCATGCTGCATAACTTTTAGACCCTTTTCACACTGAAGTGGTTTTCAGGCATTTTAGCTGTAGAAATAGTGCCTGTGAAGCGCCTGAAAATGACCTCCCAATCACTTTTAGTGTGACTTTTCACACTGGGGCGATGTGCTTACGGGACATTGGGAAAAGTCCTGCAAGCAGCATCTTTGGTGTGGTGTGGGGACACTGTATAGAAGTTGCATGGGAGTGCTGGGATTGATAACTTTGACCTTTTTTGAAGCAGTCCCATTTGCTCAATTTTACTGCAGAGTTTTGCAATAGAACATTTTCACAGTATGGGAAAACGGCAGTCTTTTTTTTTTTTTTTTTTTTTTTAAGAAGTCGATCATCTGGTTCCATTCTTGACCTAGATATTGGTCTTGGTGGCTTCAGTCTCTGGCATTGTTGGAATGAAATGGTTTGTCCTCCCTTATATTGAAAGATTGTCCTTAATGATTCCAATCTTCTGGGTTGGGGCACATTTCTGGTTCAGATGTCTGTTTTAATGGTTGCTGGTTTTAGGAAAAATTTAAGCTTCCAATCGTCTCCTTTCCAATTTTTTGGGGGAAAAAGGTTGTTTTGAAAACAAAAACATCCTATTTACCTTTATATAGTTTGTTTTTCACATTATTGAAGAATACTGTTGCCTCCCCTGTGCCTGGCACCAGTTCACCCCAAGAAGGTTTATCTCCATTGCCTAGATGTGGTGAGGGCTATCGAGGTTTATCTTTCTACTTCATTTTTTATTTTTTTAAGCAGGCTGATTCCTTTTTTATCATTCAGAAAAGTCCTAAAAGATGCTCACCATCTCAGGTTATTGTGACAGCCTATGAGTTAACAGATAAAGTGCCTCAGTTTCCAATAAAACCCACTCCAGTTTTTAATGAGCGTTTCCAAAATTGTATTTCCACTTTTGCAGCCAAATTAGATAAAGCCTACTTTATATTTGTCACATGTTCTCATTACTGTAGCATAACCTGAATCACACAACTTGATATTTTCTGAAAACTCCAGAACTGACATTTTTGCATTTGTCCACAGCTTGTTAGTTTGGACTGCTTTTGGATTTCCTATATCTCATACTTAGGGACGGGCATATCCAACACAGTTGAGCCAGCCCAATAAGTAATCATTAGAAACGACCGGAAGCCTCCCTGAAAAGAGACGAGCAAAATTGACAAGGAGGGACATCGTTTTCCCTTATTAACATACAAGGACAGCCTCTAGATATTAACCCTTTTTTTGCACAGTTTACAACTGATGTGATCGCACAGACAGGGTTAGGTATGGTAAACATTATATCCTCGGCCACCTTTACATAACAGAGGAAAATAGAATTGTTATACTTAAATTCTTATCATGAAGTCTATTGAAGGAGACTGCTCTGACCACCCCAGCCACCCCCCCCCCCCCCCCAGTTTGGTCTACTTGCTACAACTGAACAGGTGTTAGGTGGGTGGAATCATAGCCTTAAGAGAGTTGGCCTTAAGTTTTCTGTGTGCCTCATGTTCATTTCATCTGTAGGTAGCAGTATAACCCTTCATCTCGTAGGCATTGTTTACACAGGTATACTAAAGAAGAAACCCATGCAAAGGGCTGGGTTTGCCCCCACAGGATGCACAGGTGTTCCATACATCCACATCCAGCCAGTCCTATTCCTGTCAGTTGGGATGCAGCAACTGCATGGACACAGCCGCTGCTCCCAGTTTGACATCCGTGCCAATGCATGTCCCCAAACACAGACAATGTGAGTTCAGGGACATGTACGTGCACTGATGTCCAATTTGGAGCAGCAGCTGTGTCTGTGTCATGACTGTCCCAATTGACATGAATGGGACTGCCTGCAGGTGGATGAACGGTACAGTTGTGCAAGTGTATGTTTTAGTATGCCTGTGTGAGCAAGTCCCTGCTATCCAGCTGTGTCCCTCAATGGACTAAAATTATTTTACTTTAAATAAAAAAAGTACATTTTTTTTATATATGTATAAAATGCTAAACACAATTTTCCTCTTCTAGAGCGAGGTGCCAAACCTGTTACAAATTTTGTAAAGAACCTTTCTGCCTTATCAGACTGGCATTCTGTCTACACTTCTGCTATTGCCTTTATTGTAAGTAATCACACTAGAATTATGTAGCATTTTAAATGCAAATGCAGTTCTGTCAAATTGTTGTAAGTTGCACATTTCTATAGTGTCATTGATTTGAACATATTTCGCTCATTCTATTGATGGCTGTAAGCACGAAAAAGAGAGCAGAGGTTTGAACGGAAAACAATATGGCAGCTGCTATTGCTGACTTGTATCTGAAGCTGTATGCTCCACTGCAGTCACTACTATTCATACTTCATTACATAACATCACTGACCCAGAACAAGGATTAGCATTTTTTGACACAAGGTTAGTTACTTAAAAGGTAATGAAGATATGTGAAGATGACAGCCCTGGAACTTAAACCAACAAAAACAGTTGGCAGTGGCAGCTTCAGTATTTTTATACTATATGCATCCTTGTAAATCCTAAAACAAAAATATCCTTTTTAGGGGACTCTGCCTAATCTTGCCTTTAGACACCTATTGTATGTCACCCTGGGTCAGAATGTGTACCCGCAGTGGTATCCTTACCACACTATGGTTACCATAGCATTTTTACAAAGGTTTGCTTTTGTTCTTAAAATCCTATTTCTTTTATTTCAAATTTACTGTTCCCATCTAAACATATTTTTTAAATTTCACAATTCAAATAAACTCAACACGAGCTTGACTTGTGTGTCAGAAAGAAAACTGTGTCAGACAGTCTGTATCGGACCCAGAGCAACCAGCCTGATTTAAACATGCATTGGCAAACATAAGAGCTTGAATCTTTCCTAAAAGGCAGTACAGTAAAACCTTGGTTTGAGAGTAACTTGGTTTGAGAGCATTTTGTAAGACGAGCAAAATTTTTAAATACATTTTTAATTTATATACAAGCGTTGTCTTGATATAAGAGTAGCGTTATGTCACAACTGAGTATAAAAGAGAAGAGAGGTGACTCTAAGTGTAGCAATATAGTTGCATTTAATGAAGGTAAAACATTTAGCAACATAATGCTACACTTGGAGGTGCATTTCTTTTCTCTTTGGCCTCTTTCACACATGCGGACAGTATGTCCGTATTTCATCCATCTGTTTGCAGATGAAATACGGACATACATGCATTCCTATGGGATAGCGGGTGTCTGCAGATGAACATCCGCAGACACCCGCCATCATCCGCCTCTGCAATTGTCCGATTCTGCAGACGGAGGAAAATCCTATTTTTCTATCCGTCTGCAGAGCGGATCGGATGAACACGGACAGACGGTCCGTGCTCATCCGATCCCCATAGAGGTGAGCGGAGATCTGACAGGGCGGTCCCTGCACAGTGTGCAGAGACCGCCCTGTCCGCTGCCGGCTCAAGCGATCCCCGCTGAGCAAGCGGATCATCACGGGGCGGATCATTACTGATCCGTCCCATGTGAAAGGGGCCTTATACTCTGTAGCTCCTGCTGGATTTTGCTTCTAATCCCCTTGCAGAAGCTGCTGTTTGTGGATGGACATTTTACAGTTGCACAACCTATCACATTACTATAATCTTGTTATATGGACTATAAACTGAAGAACCTATGAATAAATGGTTGAGGAAAAAATCATCTGAGTTTCCATTATTTCTTATGGGGAAATTTGCTTTGATATACAAGTGCTGTGGATTACAAGCATGTTTCTGAAACAAATTATGATCGCAAGCCAAGGTTTTACTGTATAGGCTTTGTACTATAGACTGTGTAATGTTGTAATACTGTGATAAAGCAGCTACTCCTTTAAACAAACTAGTCAATTCAATCCATTATTATATTTGAAAAGTATGAGTTTACTATATTCAGTTTCCAGTGGATTATAAACTCCACTTATTCATAGTGTACGTTAATAGCCATGTGTGGCCTGCCTCTTAAAATTGGATCTATTACACAATCTGTGCATATACTTGCTGTGTACATATACACCTAATAAACTACTCTGAGAACTAACCAGCTAAATCATTGATGGCATAGTTGGACATTTTGAATAAGTGGCTCATACTCGTCAATATTTTCTGTGTCTTTCTTGACGTTTATGTTGCATAATTTTGTTTTCTGTCTTTTTTATTTTTTTTCTTAGATTTACATGAATGCTGTATGGCATGGCTGGGCCATTCCTATGTTTTTATTTTTAGCTATTTTGAGGTTATCCCTAAATTACCTCATTGCCAGGTAATGTTTAAAATGTTGCTTTAAATGCCCCCTTTCCTGCTTTGCCTAAAGAATTGCTATTACTAAAATTGCACAAGAAAAAAAACGACCTGCAAAAAACTGGTGGCAGCAGTGCAAGAAGTTTTTCCTTTTTTCAAAGTGCTAAATGCTACACAGCAAACGTGTTTGTACAGAGCAATTTACCTGTGCCCTAACCATGGTTGGGAAAAAGGGTTAGGAAATAAATCCGTCATGTTTTTTGTAATAGCCAATTGTGTGTAATCGTGCCCTTTACAGGCAGCCCAGATGTCGCCCTTTTCTCTGCAAAACAGTAGTGATAATTCCTTCCCGGATAGGGATGAGCGAATCTGCCCATGTTCTTAAAATTGAGAAATTGTACACTTTTTTCTTTTTTTTTCCCTGAGTCCCATTAAAATCTGTAGGGGGGAAAATCCTGATATTCAATTTGTTCCTTTTTTGGGGCTAATGGACCTTGTTTTAAATGGCAACTCGCCTCCTCATAGAAGGTTAATAGATTGGTTTGGCAAGAACGATTCTTCATGAATCCATGCTGATTACTGCTACTAAAACTGTTCTCATTACTAAAATCTTGTATATAGTCCCTTATCATCCCCTCCAAGAGTTTACATACTTTTTATGTTAGGCTAACTGGTCTGTAATTCCCAGGGATGTATTTTGGGCCCTTTTTAAATATTGGTGCTACATTGGCTTTTCTTCAATCAGCTGGTACCATTCCAGCCAGTAGACTGTCAGTAAAAATTAGGAAGAATGATCTGGAAATTACATGATCGAGTTCCCCAAGTACGCCCGAGTGCAAGCCATCTGGTCCCGGTGGTTTATTAATGTTAAGTTTCCCAAGTCTAATTTTAATTCTGTCCTGTTAACCATTAAGGTGCTTCCTGTTATGTGTCATAAGGATAAACACTGCAGTTTTGGGTACTGTCCATGCTGCAACAAGTTATGATGGGTGGCCATAATGTAATGGCTGATCAGTATATATACAGTAAAATGTGAATATTAAATCAAACATATAACTGTGGGTATAGCGGGGTATCTCTACCTACAAAAGATTACTTTGACCCTCCTTCCCCAAGATCATTGGGCCTGCAGATTTCTGTAAAGGCTATGGGCTGACGCCATCATTTTGTCTAGATTAAGACCCAGGCAATTTTATGCCAGGCTTGTAAGTGAATGCCCCACTCGCTTGGTTTTTAACACCTTGTACAACTTTAAAGATGATTTCAAGGAAACCTGTCAGCATAGAAAAAACAACAAATAACACTTTAAAACAATATGAATAAATGAGCTGCTGCTATAATAAACAATTACTGAAAGCAAGTAGCCCAAGAAGTTCATATATGTAAATCATAGGTTAAAGCAGCACTAAATAAATATACACCAGTTGGTGATAAGTAGCCCTATGAAGGTTGAGTGCAACAAAGACTTTAATAATCCTAAAGAGTGTTTATTCTTGGCCAAAAAGGATGACAGGCCTTTACCGCACCACGTGACACCGTTACCCTCAAATTTAACACTCACTGAAAGTATCTGATAAAAATCTGATGTAGATCTTGTGTACAAATGGATATTTAGCAAGCAGCGACTCAACTTCCTTAAATCCTTATTGATAGTCACAAGGGGTCAGTGCATCTTTTCCGACAGGTGCAATCAATCGATTGTTGCCAACAGAGACAAAAGTCGCCTCCTATGTTCTGTTTTTAAGAGCTCCTCTTTTTGTAATGTGTGCAGGAGCTAATAACGCCAGCTACCGGTCACCATTTTTTTTTTATTTGCAAGATAAAGTTACAGGAAGCTCAGGAGCAAAATCCAGAGTGTAGCCTGATGATGGCACAGACCTGGAGATTGAACGAGATGAGGAGGACAGGCAGGAGGGACACATAGAAGCCAATAAGCCAGCAATGAGCCTGTAAGTGGAATTCCTATTTGATTGCACCTGTCGGAAATGATGAACTAACCCCTTGTGACTATCAATAAGGATTTAAGGAAGTTGAGTCACTACTTGCTAAATATCCATTTGTACACTAAAGCTGTTTTATCAGATACTTTCAGTGAGCGTTAAATTTAAGGGGAGCGGTGTCACATGGTGCGGTGAAGGCCTCTCATCCTTTTTGACAAGAATGAACCCTCTTTAGGATTATTAAAGTCTTTGCTGGGCTCGCCCTTCATAGGGCTACTTATCACTATCTGGTGTTTATCACCTTTTAGTGCTGCTTTAACCTATGATTTACATATATGTACGGTACTTCTTGGGTTACTTGCTTATAGGAAAAACAAATCTGCCGTTCTTTGCTGGTTTTTGAGGGTTCATGCACCAGGCCAGTCATTCTCCTTTTTCTTTTGGTGAACTGCTGAATCATGATTTTGTGTAACTTAAATACATGACATGCTCCTACTTGTTCTGAATCACTGACCTGCCAAGTTGTGAGCTTTGGGAGCATGTACCTTCAAAAAAAAAAGGCAACAGCTCCCTGATCCTGCTTATAAACATGAATTTACAGGCATTCAGTTACGGGCTTGGCATATAAAATATAAATTAGCCTGAAGACTTTTATCCTATTGGAAAGGCTTAGTCACTGAGCACTGAAAGAGAAGCAGCATGCCAGCCACATAAAGCTACAAGGGCAGGGTATTCTGGCAGAGAAGGGAGATCACATTGCAAATGGCTCTAGTAGCATCATGAGTGGATTGCTCAGAGATATGCCTCAGTTTTCTCCTCAGCAAATGAGCCATGTAGCGGCCAATATACCAAACACGTTTACACAGTAAACAATGATCCTGGGATTTGTGTAGAAATTACTTCCATTGCTATCATCAGTTATTTTCAGATTTATTATTTTTGTGCATTTTTACTGCTGCTACTATTTTATACTGTGATTTACCCAAAATGTTATTGAAATCAAAATTGCCATAAGAATTGGGCTTCCTTGCTTCGGCTGTCTTCTGTTGTGGTGTGTTGCAGAATCTGCTGCTGATTCACCAGTCTTTCATTCCTCTGCAATTTTATTTTCTGTTAGCAAGTGCTTTGAAAAAATATGGAGACTTTGCTCCCTAATGGCAGATGCTTGGCAAGTCTGCCATACTGTTTGGTAAACCCATGGAGGACTGCAAGCTCGTACTCATTGCAGTCTGTATGCCCTTCATCATTTGAAAATTGTGAAATGTTTTCTCCAACATTCGTTTTTGTTTTTTTTTCAAATTCCTTTTGGAGCTAATGGGTCCTCTTGGCAGAATTCCTAACCCCATATTTACCCTGCTGTATCATGCCATTAGTGGTTTGCAGATGTCAGTGTAAACCAGTGCGTGATGTGGGAACCGGCACCAAATCCACAGGGTTTCCCGCATCGCACTAGTGTGAACCTGGGACTAAAGCCATTGGTATCCAGGGTTTTTAAAAGGGGGGGGGGGGGGGGGTCAGCTGTGACAGCCACCATGATTTTGTTATGATAGGTTAGCATTAATAAAAAAATAACCCCCCCCCCCCCTTAACAGGATATTAAAGTGATACCAAAGCTAAAAACAGGTTTTATCTTAATGCATTACCTGCATTTAGGTAAACCTTTTCTACTTCTTAGCCTCCGCCCTCCCTGTGTAAAGGGAAAAAGAGGGGAGAATAGATCCATCACTGTGCACGGTTCATCTCTTCTCCCCTCTCTTCCTCTTCACACAGCATTAGAGCAGCAGCAGGAGCCATTTGGCTCCTGCTGCTGTCAATCAAATGCAGTGAGGGCGGGGCTAAGTCCCGCTGTAAGTCTATGGAAAGCGGCTCCATAGACACGCAAATCGGGAGCGCACAGATACTTTGTGCCTCAAAAGTAAGTGGCTTGCTGAGGGGATGTGCAAAGAGGAGGAGGAGCCAGGATCAATACCGGGGGACCCAATCAATACCGGGGGACCAGAGAAGAGTATCAAGGCAGTACCCCTTTCTCCCCCACCATATTACCTCTTCTAACACAAATCCCCTATACCCTCCCGCCCAGCGCAAATCCTCTTCCCCCATCCCTCTTCTTAACACAACCACCCCCTGCCCCCAAATCTCCTTGTGGTGCCCCCTGCACCTCACACGATACCACAGTGCCCAGGGCAGCCACCCCTCCTGGCCACCCCTTGACCTTAGATCAAGGTCACTCTGTGAATTTCCATTGCGCAGAGCAGGTGAATATAACATGTTTGTTATTTTAATTAAGAACATTTTTTGACTTTTGTAACACTTTAAAATCATCTGCTAGTAGTGTTAGGTTCTCAAGAGAATAATTAATAATCTGTTGCCAGACACATTTTGCCTGTTTGAATTTCTATCTTTAAATGGTAGGATGAGGGCTGATTCTGACTGCAAGATTTGTTCTAGGCGAATATATACAGTACATTTTATTTTTTTCCTGATGCAGAGAACATCATCTAGTAGTAAGGGCTGGAGACTTTCTGAGAAGACCATTATATTTCTTGCACATGCACAAAGCCCCAAGAAGCATGGTCAGATTACCACAAACCCCTGTCTTAAGTAGCATTCCAGTCTGAAGCTGGCGTATTACAAGCTTAGCCAGAAGATTGTGCGCGGCTGAGTGTTAGTGACAACTATTATTCTGTGCTGAGCGATAGCTGTATCTATGATGCATCTCAGTACATAATCTTTTGTGTGAATGAATGATTGCGTATCTGGGTATATTTTAGAATTTATACCCAGAGAATGAGAATGTCAAGGACTTCATGCGTTTTTATGATTTGAACATGTTATTTGAATAGAACCAGAAACGGCATCAATATTGTCTTAGCTTGTCACCATACTTACTACCCACATTGAAAAATTATGAAGTTGTATTAAAAAAAAAAAACTTTATAATGGGAGTTTTGTTGAAAGAACTGTTAATTGTAAATTGCTACTTTATTTGTGTATTACAGTAACATATATATGTACACGAAACAAACCCCTTAGAAAATGATTTATAAGCCATTGTTTTCTCTTTATAGAATAGCATTGGCTTGGTGTGGAGACTTCAGTTTAAAGCGGTGATCCCTGAACTGCTGCCCTGGGGCCAGATGTAGCCCTTTGCCTGCGTTTTATCTGGCCCTTGGGGATACCTCACAAAGATATAAAATGCTATTCCCCCCACTGCTATAAATGTTGAAACATTTGTTTCACCAACAATAATGATTGGGCAGTATTCCTTCCACTGACACCAACAATGGGGCACTATTCCTCCCACTGACACCAATGATAGGGCATGTTTCCTATCACAAATACCTATTATAGGGCACAGTTCTTCCTCCTACTGATTATAGGCACTATTTATTTATTTTTTGCTGCTGCTGACCACAGTCCAACCCCCTAAAGTTTGAAAAACCATAAACTGGCCCTTTATTTAAAAAGTTTTTCGACCCCTGGTTTAAAGGATAAGTTCATCTTTTAGTTACATGTTACACCCATATTTGGGTTGTAACATGGTACATGTTAGTAAAGTACCTGCTGGCACCACAACCCGATCCCCAATTGTGACAGTGAGTGGAGGATTCCGTCACCCCCCCCCCCCGCGCTGTCCCAATTCAAATATGGCGGGGCCATATGAGGCTCCACCCGCATGGCTGCGTTATTTATGCATTCGGCTTCCTGTGCATGAACACACTAGATGTACCATTTGCTATTGCAGTAGCTTAAATTTCTCAATGAACATGCGTGCACGCTGGTGAGCGCTCTTATAGTTCATTAATCTTCCTGGATGTATGAGCAAAAAGCTGTACTGACAGAATGCAAGAGTCTGACTTTGCATCCGCGGTCTGCAGATTGCAGGTGAAATGCTTTACCGGCTCCTAAGTTAAAAAAAAAATGTACATTTTTTTTTTTAACCTTCGAATTAAACGTGAACTTATCCTTTTAATTTTGTGTGAAGTTGTTACTTTACTAACTTGCCGATGCATGCCCCAGTCAAATATGGAAACCTTTTTGCTGCAACCAGGTAATTGGTTTGGCTGCTTTTCTGCGCATGCTTTTTAATCTATCAATAATGTTGGTACCCTCAGGTGGCGGTGCATGGCTTTATGGCAGGGGTTTGGTGTACACTACAATATTCCCTATTAATTGAGTAATTGACAGTAGCATCACCAAAGCAGCCAATGAACTGGTCAACAAGTGCTACATATTTTCCTGCAGCTCAAGTTTTCATATTTTCTGACCTATTCAGTAAACTGTATATATGTGCAAAGGATGGTCACACATAGCAACTAATCAAGTTTGCTTGCATAGAGTCATATTGCCCAATAAGTCATTTCTGGTTTCATTAGATTGTTCTTCCTTAATCATTATTCTTCACTAGCTTACTAGGTGCACCCCTCTGCAGGCTTTTATGTTCAATAGGGAAGCAGAAGCTTAGCTAACTTGTAGAGAGTGCTATTTCTGGGTGGGGATAGTGAGACAGTGGTATTGGCAAAAGAAACACTGGTGATGTAAGAAAAGGACCACACACACAAACACACGTCACCTACATATCCAACTGTCTGATGTCTTATTAGCTTTACTTAGTGGCAGTTATAAACCTAGATCTCAGTATCTCAGGTTTAATTTTACCACGCTGTGGGTGGCCATACGTACATTGCTTGCCATCACTCAGATATCCCAAGTAATTAGACCCTGGTTGGTATGTTACCCCTGGTGTCAATCTGCTGCAGAACCTGTGTTTCTGGTCTTTCTATGGCCACCTTTTGACACGCGTTTTTTCTAGCGTGGCGGTACATCTAGGTATCCCAGCAGTCTCTGGTCCCTTTGCTTTTAGAAACACGAAAGGCGGTGTATGCCTCGAATGAACAGCATCCCCTGAGGAAGCCCATTTAAGGGTAAAAACTCGTTGGGAAGTCCATCATTTCTTGCTGTAGTGTTTGAGTTGGAAAATATTTTGCATTAGCCATATTCTGTACTTTCAGTTTTTTTTTTTTTTTTTTCATTTGTTCTTTGGAATAAATGTATTTTTATTCTATCGCTTAAATAAAGGATTTTTTTTTAATATATTTAATGTTTTTTCCTAATTGATTCTACACCTATAAAGTCCCCTTTCCATGTTTTTCAACCCAATTTTTGGGATGTGGTGCTAAAAATGAGCTGGTATGCTCGTGGTCATACATTTTTTTACTTTAGTAATGTTTGCTTGTATATTTAAAAATTGCAGTTCTAGCTGCTTTCTATAGGAGTAGCTTAGTTTACGGTTTCTTTTATCGGATGATTTACAATAACATTTAGGCCAGCTTCACACTGAGCTGTGGCCATGTTGGCGCTAAAGCGCCAGACTTTAGCGCTTTTTAACTGACGCTTTTCAGGTGCTAGTGGGGCACCTTTAATCCCTCTTTGGCCGCTAGCCAGGGTTAAATGCCCGTGTTGCGGTGCTTTGGAAGCACTGTCTATTCATTTCGATGGGCAGGGCTTTTGAAGGCACTGTATACTAACGTCCTGCAAGAGCACTGCCCCAGTGTGAAAAGTCACACTGAAATGAATTTGAGGTGGTTTTCAGGCGGTATTTAGAGGCTATTGGTAGCGCTAAAATTCCTGAAAACTGCCTCGGTGTGAAGCTGGCCTTAGTTGATCATATTTCTGTAAACTTTGAGGTGTACCCATGAAGCTCTGGACTAAAGAGCAAATGTCTTTATGAATAAAGTGCATTACTGTTCTAAAAATCAAATTTCTTAGCATATTGTGAACTAGATAAGGGAGGGATCCTGCCTTTGAATAATTGTTTACAGTGGACACATGGGATTAAGAATTCCTGGCTTAAACTGGCCATAGATGGATTGAAATTTGCCCAGTCCCTGCTGACTCGGTCAAATTTCAATACATCTATGGCCAATTTAAGCCAGGAATTCTTAATCCCATTTGCCCGAGTCAGCAGCGACTGGGCAAATTGTGATCTATCTATGTCTGTTTAGACTTGACGAAAAACAATGTAATGTTCGCCTTCTGTAGAACCAGGAATGTTCGAAAAATGTTCTTAATCAGTGGCTGAAGCTGCTGATTAGTGTACCCTGACAGCGGAGGAGTCCCTCTGTCAGAGTACAGTGGCACAGCTTGGAGGATTCCTCCATCCACCTTGCTTGTATGGATGGGGGAATCCATCAGCCTACTGAGGCCCCATTCCCCCCTTAGCATTTTGTAGCTTGAAGCTCAAACGCCGGAGGAGGAAAAAAAACTATTCTCTATGGAGATGGTTCACATCACTACATCTTGCCTGAAGCCATATTACTGAAGCTTAAAGTTCTTTAGCTTTTTTGTAACTCGAATCGGTCAGACTGGTGTGTTTTTGAAGCGTTTTTTTGTTTAATTGAAATGCATGGAAACGCTTGATTCACATGTTTTTGAGTGTTTTTAGCGCATTTCTGAGCATTTTTCTGCTCAAATGCAGTAGCTAAATAAAAAGAAATAATAATAAAATACATGAATAATCATAAATTTATAAATGCAAAATAAATATAAAGTGACCCTATTCATTATAATAACACTTAAACCAACCCTAATTTTAACCCCTAATTCTAACCTTAATCCTTCAGGACTTTTCCTAACGTCCCGCAAGCACACCGCCTAGCGCATTCCTAGCACTAATCCTAATCCTAACCCCTAACCTAACAAAATAAATGGGTCAATAAAAAAAATTGGCCCCTAACCCTTTACGAAAAAAAAATTAAAACATTAATAAATTAAAGTGGAATAAAAGCTGAAAAACATAGCAACAAATGATAAAACAAATGGTATTTTTCTCTATTGGCTAAAAAAAAAACTGCCAAAGCTCAAAAATGCCTGAAAAAAAACTCAAAACCGTGAAACGCTCACATTTATCCTGACTGGTTGAACAAAAAAAAAGTATCATGGCAAGCCTTAGAAGTGGGTGCACAACCTGTAGTAGTGGTCAGTATCTATATTTGTTGGTCTTGATGTAAAAATAAAACATGCACTATTACTAGTTTCTTAAAACTCATAATTGGTATTCGGCTTTTGTATGACTGTTAATTCTGTCTATTTATTTTAGTTTTACTTGGCACCTACTGTAATGTTGTGTCCCTCATTTTGCTTGCAGGGTCTGTTATTTTAATATACAGTATAGTATCCATTTGTCCCTCTTTTTTTTTTTTTTTTCTCATACTTTGTCTTTGTCTGCCTTTTTGTACTTAGGGGATGGAGAATTCAATGGAGCATTGTGCCTCAAGTATCAGAGCCTATAGTAAGTCTGACATTTCACAGTCCTACAGAACTTTTTTCTTTGTGATAGTTGCAATTTAGATATAACCATACCTTGTAAACCCATTACGAGACTTTCTTAAAAAAATAAATTATATGTGACTTTTTTTTATTTTACATTGTGATTGTAAAAAACTCTCAAAATACCAGTACACTGTAATTTTCAAAGTGCCTGAAATAAAAACGGACTCCTCATTTATGCTTGACGTGAAAACTAGTAGCTGGAGAAAATAAATATGGAACAGTAGAACATTTCTTTAGGTTGGCCTCCAGTAATTACCTGTACATCAGCATTCATTAAAGGAGGTGAAGAGACAGCACTGTAAGCCAATCAAGATATACAGCATTACACACTGCTGTCAGTTTTATGGAACTTTGCTAATAAAATCAGAGAGTAGTTTACAAATAGAAAGTTTTTTTTCTCATCCCTGAGTTGCAGTTTCTTTACTATTCAATCAACAGGTCTGGGTGAGTTGCTGACCAGGCCATATTGCTTCTAACTGCAGTGGAGAAAAATTAGGTCAAGTACCTAGCAAGGCTATCCAGCAGGATAAAAAATCTCAACAGTGGCTGAACAGAAATGCAAATCATTTAGGGTACATGCACACAGCACTGATGTTGTATTTCTTGCTTTTATTAATGCACTCATTTTGTGCCTACATGCATAAAATAAATGTTAGCTCCCAGAATGCAGTTCTAGTGTCTTAACCACTGCATGTCGATATACGTCCTTGCGTTGAAGAGGGATATCCTTACGGCAGCAGCTAGCTGCCAGAACCCCAGTATCCTCTTGTGCGGCCGGTGGTCCAGTTTCCGATAATAGTGGTCTCTGCGGCAGATTTGCCACAAGATCACTTTTATCGGAGGTGGGAGAGGGGCACTGGCGGAGGCGATCGGATCCTTTCTGCTCTGTGGCATGGAGACGAGTGAGTGTACGATGGCCTCCACCCATCTCCATAGCATTGCAGGGCGGAAGCAATGTCAAAACGGCACTTCCGCCCATAGCTCTTAACCACTTCCCGACCGCCTCGCGCAGATATACTGCGGCAGAAGGGCACGTACAGGTAGATTAATGTACCTGTACGTCGCCATTTAAGAGGCGGCTTTTGTGCATGCACGCACTGGGAGCTCCATGACCGTGATTGCGGGTCCTGCGGTCTCTATGTCCGCGGGCATACCAGCAGTCATCTCACGGTGAGGAAGAACGGGGAGATGCTAATGGAAACTATCATCTCCCCGTTCTGCCTAGTGACACTGTCACTGATCTCTGCTCCCTGTGATCGGGAGCGGTGATCAGTGTCGTGTCACACACAGCCCCTCCACCCTTACAGTTCGAATCACTGCCTAGAACACACTTAATCCCTACAGCGCCAACTAGTGGTTAACCCCTTCACTGCCCGTTACATTTTTACAGTAATCATTGCAATTTTTTAGCATTGATCGCTGTATTAATGCCAGTGGTCCCAAAAATGTGTCAAAATTGTCCGATGTGTCCGCCATAATGTTGCAGTCACGATAAAAATCACTAATCACCGCCATTATTAGTAAACAAAAAAAAAAGATCAATAACAATGGCATAAAACTATCCTCTATGTAGACGCTATAACTTTGACGCAAACCAAACGCTTATTGCGTTATTTTTGGTAAAAAAAATATGTAGAAGAATACTTATCGTCCTTAACTGAGGAAAAAAAATATGTTTTTTTTTAAATATATTTTTTGGGGATATTATAGCAAAAAGTAAAACATTTGTTTTTTGTTTTTTCAAAATTGCTGCTATTTTTTTGTTTATAGCCCAAACAAAAAAAAAAAACACAGAGGTGATTAAATGTGACCAAAAGATAGCTCTATTTGTGGGGGAAAAAGGACGTACATTTTTTATTTTTTTTTGTGAGCCATGTTGCACAACAGCGCAATTGTCAGAGCGATACAGTGCCGAATCGCAAAAAGTCCTCTGGTCAGGAAGGGGGTAAATTCTTCCGGGGCTGAAGTGGTTAAAGGGCCTTTTTTTTTAATTTATTGCATTTTAGTGTAATTATGAGATCTGAGGTATTTTTGACACCAGATCTCATATTTAAGACGTCCTGTCATGCTTTTTTCTATTACACCCTTGTAATAGGAATAAAAGTGACACAATTTTTTTTTAAATAAATGATAAAATAATAAGATTTTTTTTTTAACCATGCCTCATCCTGCCAAGCTCGCATGCAGAAGCAAACGCATACGTGAGTAGTGCTCGCATATGAAAACTGTGTTCGAACCACACGTGAGGTATCGCTGCAATCGGTAGAGTGAAAGCAATAATTCTACCCCGTAGACCTCCTCGGTAATTTTTTTAGCATTGCCTGTGGAGAATTTTTAGGGTAAAAATTTGTCAACGCTCCACGAGTGGGCGCAATTTTGACACGCGACATGCTTGGGTATATTTACTCAGCATAACATTATCTTTTACAATACAAAAAAAAATTGGGCTAACTTTATTCTTGTATTTTGTCCAAAAAAAGTGCACTTGTAAGACCGCTGCGCAAATGCAGTGTGACACAGTACACCGGTATTTTATTCTCGAAGGTATTAGGAAAAAAAAAATGTATAACGTTTGAGTGTTTTAAGTAATTTTCTAGCAAAACATTTTTTTAACTTCTAAGCAACAAATCTCAGAAAGAGACTCGGTCCTTAACCACTAGATGTCTGCGCTATAGCCAAAAGATGGCTGCAGCGCGGACACCAATTGCCGGGAGGACGTCCCTGGACGTTCGTCCTGTTTATTTCTGCGAGTCGGGGAAATTCTGTGCTGGCCGTGTCCCTTATACACAGCCAGTCACAGATCGCTGTAAATGGCCAATCACAGCGTCTGTTTACAGCGCGATCGGCGTGTCCAATGAGCGATGATCTCATATGTAAACATGAGATCATCTCTCATCGCCGGCTCTCCCTCCTCACACAGACAGCGTGTGAGGAGTGAGAGATGAACGATGCAGCGGCAGTGAGTTAAAAAAACGAAAACAAAGTGCCCACAATGTCAGTGCCATCTGTCATCAGTGCCAAATATTAGTGCCATCTGTCATCAGTGCCACCTGTCAGTCACGTGCCATCTGTTATCAGTGTCATGTGTCACCAGTGCCACATATTAGTGCCACGTGTCACCAGTGCCACATATTAGTGCCATCTGTCACCAGTGCCACATATTAGTGCCATCTGTCACCAGTGCCACGTGTCATTGTCCTGGTGCTCCAGGGCCTTCAAAAGTGTAATAGGTAGTCAACAAGTTAGATGTGTAATTTATGCTCCTAGAACACGATGGCGCTCTCTGCGTGTTGGGCCTCTCTGAGTGGCTAGGCTGTGGAAAACTCCCACATGTGGTATCGTAATACGATAATATAATAGGAGGAGTAGCAGAATGTATTTTGGGGCATCTTTGTCGTATACACATGCCATGTGAGAGAAATAACATATTACAAAGACAATTTTGTGGAAAAAAAATACATGTTCATTTTGCAAAGAATTGTGGGAAAAAATAACATCAAAAACCTCACCATGCATCTTACTAAATACCTTGGAATGTCTACTTTCCAAAAAGGGGTCATTTGGGGGGTATTTGTACTTTCCTGGCTTGTTCGGGTGGCAAGAAATTAGATAGGCCACCAGTACATCAGGTGTGATCAATTTTTTATGATTTGCACCACAGCTTGTAGACTCTCTAACTTTCACAAAGACCAAATAATATCCACTAATTTGGGTTATTTTTTACCAAAGATATGTAGCAGTATGAATTGTGGCCAAAATTTATGAAGAAAAATTAATAATTTGCTAAATCTTATCACATAAACTAAGAAAAATGCATTTTTTTTTCAAAATTTTCCGTCTTTTTTTTTCATTTATAGCGCAAAAAATAAAAAACCCAGAGGTGATCAAATACCACCAAACAATGCTCTATTTGTATGAAAAAAAGGACAAAAATTAATTTGGGTACAGTGTTGCATGACTGAGTAATTGTCATTCAAAGTGTGAGAGCACCGAAAGCTGAAAATTGGTCTGGTCACGAGGGGGGTTTAAGTGCCCAGTTGTCAAGTGGTTAGGTGGTTAAGATTAACAACATGTGCATCTGTGGCTACACAGACTTTTGTATTTTTTTAAAAAATGTTTTACTGATCTATACGCATGACATATTTACGTGTGTATGTACAGGTACATTGAGAACAATGGTCTACATTTACGTTAGTTAAAAGAAAAAATGTATGCCTAAAATGCTTCATTTTTAGGCATCAGTGTGCAAGAGGCCTAAAGTAAACTTGTGGCCAAATCATGCACACTAATTTATATATTTTATATATTCTCAACAGACATGAAAGCTGGGTTCATGCCTCAGCTTCCTCATCACCTTCAGCTTCTCTAATGCATGTGTTTTTCAGGCATAAGCGTTTTTGTTTTAGCCAATGGAAAACTAGTTACTAGAAAGAGCGGCAGGTCCAAAAAACTTATGACTCTGCCCCAAAGAAGCCCATATATGTTTTCAAGCAACAAACTTTAAGTGATAAAACACTTAAGGCTCATCATGCACACTATAAGAAAATCGGTTTTCATCCAAAGAATTTTCGTAGGATTTTCGTATAGCGTGTACACAACTTTCAACAGCCGAGTCCGAATTTTCATACGAAGATTCCCGGACGGACAAACTTGAAAATGTTTCTGGTGCGGGAAAAGAACAAACAATTTTTATTTTAATGCTTACCGTTTTCGTACAAGAAAAATTCGAAAGGAAAAACTGCGCATGATCAGAAACAAAAACAAAAGATCCTTTGTCGTACGAGAATATTTATAAGCATTTTCGTACAAATTTTCTTTTGTTTCCGATTTGCTGTGAAACATTGAGAAAAATCAGACAAACGTTTCCCCGATTTTCTAATACTGTGTACCCCACCTTAGATGTGAACAGGAGCTGTAAAATACAATGGGAAGCCTTGTGTTGAGGTGCTTTTTCGAAGATCTTCAAATCACTCAGGTGTGAACCAGGGGGAAAGGCTCTTTAAAGTTAGTAATTTCTGTAGAGAATTTTTTTTTTTTTCAAAAAAATTGCATCACAGGCTCAAGTATTGGCTTATTTTTCCCCCTGAGGACAGATCTCAGCAGTTTGTTAGCCTTCTAATGTAAACATACAGCAGGAGTTTCCAAACTGGTGAGAACAGGGCTGTAGCCAGTTCCAACAAGGTGTGGTCTGGTAAAGGCGCATTCCACGCACATTTCCTGAACATGCTTCCCTTGCAAGAGGCATGCAGGTACCATTGAAATTCCAGTGGCACCCCAAACGTATCTTGCAAATGCAGCGCATTTGCGGCCACCAAATCGCTTGGTGCCACAGTATCATACAACTTAGTAAGGCACGCTCTGAAAAAGTAGTGCTTGCAATATTTTTTCCACTGTCCAGCATGTTTTGCAGCCCATTCAAATGAATGTGGTGTTAAAACTTCACTGCACCGCAGGGGCATGAACTTCCCCCAAAATCAAATTTTAGAGTCTTTGTTGTGATCTTTGAGAATGAATAACTTCACATTAAAAGCAGCTACAGATGTCAGGCTTAGGTTTTTACATGTAATGTGCCATACAGGAGCTTCTATGGGGCAGGATTGTGCATTTTATGGCCTCATGGGAGCACCTGAAACATGAGTAATATAATTTTTTTTTTCTTTTTTTTCATGCACGTTCCTATTTAAAGTCAGTGCGTCCAAAAAATGCCCCATTCTGTTTCACAGGTAGCTCATGCACTTTTTTGAGCTTAAGGTCCTGAATACTTAAAGGGACGATTTTAAAAGCATGGGTTTTGGCCTATAGCTTCAAGCAAAAAAATGCTCAGCTGCAAATGGGGGCTTAACATGGTACCGCCACCACTGTAATACCCTGTACACACGGTCGGACATTACGACTACAAAATCTGTCAGATTTTTTTTTTTCCCAACGGATTTTGGCCCAAACTTGTCTCGCACACACGGTCGCACAAAGTTATCAGAAAATCCGATCGTTCCGAATGCGGTGATGTACAACACGTACAATGGGACTATAAACAGGTTAGTAGCCAATAGGTTTTTGTCTCGTTATTTATTCTGAGCATGCGTGGCACTTTGTCCAGACGGAATTGTCTACACACGATCTGAATTTAAACGATCAGATTTTGTTGGCAGAAAATTTTAGATCCTGCTCTCAAACTTTGTGTGTCGGAAAATCAGACGGAAAAAGTTCGATGGAGCCCACACATGATCGGGTTTTCCGACAACAAGATCTGATCGCACATTTTCTGTTGGAAAGTCCGACTGTGTTTTCAGGGCATTAGACTTAGAGTGTTAGCAGCAGGGGGTTTTGCACATACACACTGTTTGCGTTCAGGGACCTGCACCCACACGGATGTCTGATTCAGAGCAACGGCTGTGTCCATGCAGATATCAGTGGGACTGCCTGCAGGGGGATGCATGGAACACCTGTGCTTCCCCCAATGGTTGAAAACTCAGCCCCTGTGCAGGTGTACCCTTCTGTATGCCTGCGTGAACGAGGCCTAACACAGGCTCCTTTAGCACGGTTGCCTCTGGTTATCCGCAACAGTGTATTTTAGGCCAGGTCAGGCATGCTTTGTTTCTCTTCCATAAAATGTTTGAGTTTTACAGAAACTGGTACAGACAATGACAGCCGTATACCATGCACTGGAATAATCAATGAAAAACAACGTGATCGCCTCCAGTCACAGTGTAAAATGGTACAGAAAGAAGGCACTTTTCTGAAAGGCATATATAAGCTCAATGTGATGAGTGGTAGTCAATAAATGCATCTATACCAGCAGTTAGATATGAAGGGGGGAAATATATAGAGGACACTGGTATAGTCAGGGGAAAGGCAATATATTTATCATTTTGTGTTTAGGAATGTGTAAAATGTAATAAATAGGACTTTGAGTTAGAGAAAATCATAAGTGCAAACTCCCTGAATAAGAGACTTGCAGTAATAGAAGAACATGGACCAACACATTACAAAGTCAAACCTTGCTCTAAATTTTATCAATTTTTTTGGGGCACTATCGACTGGTGCAGATAATTTTTATAGAAGGGTAGCACCTCATTAATTTCAGACTTCCCCCTAAGCTCAGAAGGAGGAGATTGAAAAACAGTTTAGACAGCAGGAGGTCTCAGTATTATCAGTAATGCCAAGGTGTACTGGGACATGCCAATAGGATGTGGCCCTTGTGCTGATGGCGCTACTTTTTTGTTGGCATTCTTTTACAGTCCTAAAATGTCCATAAGGTGATTCTGGCATTAATCCCTCTCGTCAATGTGTTGCTCCAAAGTCGCAAAGCATTTGTGACAATTTTGGTTCAGAAGGCGACTCCCACGCAAAATTCAGGTAGTTCTGAAATGCGCCACATTTACATTGTGGTGAAATGAATGCGCCAGGTTAAAAAAAAAAACTTCATATCTTGCGAAAGTGGAGCCCAGGAGGACCAACTCTCTTTTGGCATGCCGAGAGATTTGGGAAAGCATCTTTCCATGCTTTCTGAAAGTGGCACAGCGTGTACCAAATACAAGTTCTAGACTGGTACATGAATTTGGCACATGCTGCACCACTTTTAGCGTGCACACTAGACACTCTCAAAATCTGTTTGCGCCAGTCTTTATGAATTTCTGGGCATGTGTTTTGCATGTTTTTAGGTTCTATTTTCTTAATGGAAAATCCATGTTGCATTTTTCCACTGTGCTTTCTGATTGTACTGTACTGCCACCTTCTGGTTAATCATGCAACTGTGCAGTTTAGACAAAAATCAATAGTATATTATTACGATTTATTTTTGTGTATAGTTTTAGTTCTAATGATTATAGCAGACTTTTTATTTTTCCTGATTATAGTTAAAAAAAAAAAAAACACACATTTTGCAAAAAAATACATGTTTTGCTCCTTTTATGAAGAGACAGTAGCAAAGTAGCTTATACTGCAGAATAAAGTGTACTTTATTTTGTAAGGTCGAAAGGTAATAAAGATTTCCCATTATATTTTTGCTTGTATCTGAGAGCGATAAGCTGAAGGTTACTTGCCATAGACCCCAACAAAGGCATTGGGCTATCATTTATATGGTTTGTCTTTTGATAACTGTTTAGAAATGTTTTACTATATTTATTCATCTAATTGTTTTTACTAAAACTCTAAGTGGCATCACAAGTGTTGTACCAAGAGCATAATTTTGTGTGTGCAGTTTTGAGAGAATTTAGAAAATGCAAAAGCACCACAATTTTAATGGGCAACCTTAAAGGCTCAACATCCGGCAATCTAGTTTTTAGTCCTGCTTCCTGTACCAATTGAACACCACCACTGGTACTTACTAAGCTGTACATCTCAGATCAGTAAACCCGACCTATGTTGCACTTCATAAGTAGACTAGATCTTATAGATTACCAGATCTAACCCTTCCACAACATATCATAGCCGAAAACTAATAACGTTGGCTTCCTCCCTAGGATTTTCTTACTAAACATTTTGTTTTTTTCTAAATAGCAAGCAGCTTCTAAATTCAATAGTGTGTGTATGTCTGATTTTAATAGCGGTGCAATGAACATTTACACAGTGTGTGTGTGTATGTATATGTGTGTGTGTGTGTATGTATATGTGTATATATATATATATATATATATATATATATATATATATATATATATATATATATATATATATATATATATATACATACACACACACACACACACACACACACACACACACACACACACACACACACACACACTTTGTATAAATGTTCATTGAACCGCTATTAAATAATCAGACTTTATTTTTTTTCACCCACTCATATTGAACCTGCATACATCTATATTGCCAAATACACACGGTAAAGCTGCTCTTGTGAGTCAGTCTTTGTTGAAAGTTGACATGTGTTCCATGATGGAATGTGTCAGCTTCATGAGGAGCACTGGCATTTCTCCTAGATGTCCCAGTCACTGCCAACAAGACAAGACACGTCTGTGCTATCATTTTAAGCACAACTAATAACTGTTACAGTAGCAGTACAACAGAACAGCCTAACATTTCAAATGACATAAAGCTTTGCAGTACATTTTCTCCATGGTAAATACTGATCAGGCAGCAAGCAATGTATTTCTTGCATGATTAATGTATTACGTTTTTGGGAATTGCTCAAGGTCATTGTATTTCTGAGTTGCAGGCGCACCATCTTTAGTAGTTTATATTTAACAATTTATCCGACTGATGTAGTCCTTGGGTGTCATGATCTCTGTTCATGCCCTGTGATTTTTTATATAGCAATCCAGAAGAGGAATATAATTTCACAGAGATGTAATTGACCCTTTTGCTGAACATTAGGAAATGTTTACAATGTCAGCCAGCTTTTAATTGCAGAAATGGAACAGATTGGATATGGTAGCCCAATACCACCAAACGTTTATATTCATACTTTGAAACAATCAAAACTGATGATGGCAATTCTTTTGATCATTTCTGTAAAGTTGATTGAAAATACCTGATAATTACTGTGTGCATAACTAGCATGTGACAAGCCATTATCCATCATACAGAGTCCTCCGACATTTTATAGAGCTATAGGGAAGTCAGATTTAGCAGTGTGCCATCCCAGCCATTGGGCTCAGCATGTGGAGCTGATCTGTAAAGTGATCTTGCAGTTAACCCTTTCCTCTTTTTTTTTTTTAAATCCATTAAATCAAGAAAGAGCAGCTGTTTGCTGTTTGATTTACTAGTCAATGAACTCTAAGGCCCCTTTCACACTACCGATTCGTTCAGGTCCGCCTGTCAGTTTTTCAGGCAGACCTGAACGGATGCTCCAGCGTCGGATGTCAGCGGTGACATGCCCGCTGACATCCGACCCGCTTCGATCTGAAAAAGTGTGACAGAAGAAAAAGTTATTTTTCCATCCGTCATCGGATCGGATCTCCCATAGGGGAGAGCGACGTTGTGACAGGTCCATCCCTGTGCAGTGTGCAGAGACAGACCTGTCATCTTCCTGCTCAGTGGAGATCGCTCCGGCGATCCCCGCTGAGCAAGCGGATATCTACGGGGCGGATCAGCACTGATCCGCCCCGTGTGAAAGGACCCTTAATTTGATAAAAGGATTTGTCACCTGGTATTTGTGGTTTTTCCCTTGATTGGCAAATGCATCCTATGCTCTAAGCATAGCAACATACTATGTATGGTTTTATATATATTTATTTTATTTTTAGGAGCCTCCTAAAGAAGACTTGACGGTTTCTGAGAAGTTTCAGTTGGTTCTTGATGTAGCACAGAAAGCACAGGTTTGTCCCTTGCTTAATTTTGCTTGAGACTCAATTATTTGTTTTGTGTACAATATTGTCTTTTGACTCTACTCTGCATTTCGTTGAGCGAATTGTAAGCGGCTTTACGTGTCTCATAGGGGCAGCCTATTCTTGTTTGTCATCTGAAAAGGAATGCCTGTGATTAATCACAGCAGAAGCAGCCCGTCGGCAGCGTGCTCCCCCTAAGCGGGAGTGTAAAATCACGTGTATACACATGTGATGCGGCACAGGAGGGCTGCCATGTAGCAGTAAATCTGCTATAGGGCGGTTTGGAAGTGGTTAATTTAATAAAGCCAGTCTTTACAACCTTCATCGGGAAGGGTCAAAAATGTGCTTGTATGTTCTGATAACTGTACTTCAAGCATGGCAGGGTTTCCAGTTTATACATCTAGGTATTGGGAACACGTACACCAAATTTGGCTGAAACCTTTTCCGCAGTCTTGTTTTCTGCTCTCCCACCTGTATGTATTGTATTGGGAGAAAAAATGAGGGGAAATAACGTGTAGCAGTCCTTTCAATAAAAAAAAAAAAAGGTTCTTGTAGGAAACTTTTACAATCCAATTAGTTTGAATGCTCTGTCTGGTACACACAGACACTTTGGTTTTTGACCTTTTTGCCTTTTTGTTTATTTTCATACAGAACCTGTTTGGCAAGATGGCAGACATACTGGAAAAAATTAAGAAGTATTTATTTTATTTCTCTTTTGAAATTTTGTTTTGCATGAGAAGTATATGAACCATTCCATAGTAATCTACAATTCTGTTATTTACTTTTGCAGTTTGTTTATGTGGGTCCAGCCAGAAATTACTCAAAAACTGTACATCTGCTTGTGGGCAGCTTTCATAGCATCATGCTTCTGTCCATATAAACTGATTGGACTCTGTATGGGTAAGTGTCCTAAATTGAGGATTGATTTCATATTCAGTATTGATAAAATCTTTGAAGTTAAAAGTGATATTAAAAGCAACATTTAAAAAAAAAATTTTTAAGTTACACTTGCCTGCATTGAGCAATGATATTGCACATAGCGGCCTCTCACCTCTTTGGTGATCCCCCGGTGGTGCTATTTGTTACTTCTACTAAGTGCCCCATAGCAAGCTGTGTGCTATGAGGTACACCCGTAAGGGTGCACTCCAGAGCCAGGCTGCGTTGGACCATAGACACACACAACAGGGTTTGGCCATGCTTCCTTCTCCCAGTGTTTAACAGACAGCAGGAGCCAGCTGCTCGCACCGTATCCTGTGAATTTAGGGAGAGCGTTGCTGTAGCCGGGGACAACGTTGGAGTGAGAGAGGAGACCGGAAAGTGTTGGGATGGGCAGAATAGGTGGTGGGATGTTTTTTACCTTTTTAATGAAGGGAGGTAAGGTAAAGCATGTTTGACTTTATAACCACTTTTAGTTTCATGAGTTTTTATTAGAGAAAGGTATGATAACATACAATATACAATACACTTAAAAGTGTAGTACACGTTACATTAGGTAATGACATCAGCAGTCCAAATGAGGACACTGTATATATCAAGAGACCCAACAAAAGATCAGTAAATAATGGAACAAAAAATAACAAGGTTTGAATAGGGATACAGTTTTGAAACAGCAAGACATTGACGTCTTGTAGAACATTAAGGCCTCATGCACACGGACGTTTTTACAGCCGCTTTTTTGAGTGTTTTTTGCAGCTTAAAAAGGCCTGTCCATGTTAGTCTATGGCTTCATGCCCACCTAGGCGTTTTTAAGCTGCAAATGGCATAGGCGTTTTTAAGCTGTAAAAAAAACCCAGGACCAGTGCGTTCCCTGGCGCGGAGCTAGAGCTGTAAAAACGCGAATCGCGGGAAAACGCGCAACATATTTTCTTTGTTTTCTGAGTGCTATAGCCAAGAGATGTGTTTCTTTAAAAACGCTACTTAACGCTAACGCTAAAAAACGCGCAAAAACGCCAATGCAAAACGCGGTAAAAATCGCCCATGTGCATGAGCACTAAGGGATTTTTACAGGCAATTTTTCCGGCCAGGCACTCCAATCAGGTATGCTAAGGATAAGCCAGAAGATATTTAACATGTCAGCAATTATTGATTTTTAGTCCATAGCTTCTATTGACAGTCGAAAATTTGCTTAGTACCTTGTCTGTATGCTAGTATGTTTTCAAATGGAAAGTTATGTTTCACCATATCAATTACCTCTGATACATTAGGTGCAAAATTGGATTTCCATTTCTTAGCTATTTACATTCTAGCAGCTAACAGGATGTGGGTGACAATTCTACGACAATCAGTAGGGAAAAGGTCTATGCCTACGAAAAGGTCTATGCCTACATTGAGAATCGCTAGAGCTGGAGAAGGGGGGGGGGGGGAATTATGCAGAACACCCTATTCCAGAAGCTAGTTAGGTGTTTACACGACCAAATTTATAATCACTTTAAGTGCTTTCAGCATCTGATTTAATCACTTCTTTATCTTTTAATCCTTGCTGTTTTCCAGTTTAAGCTGGTTCAGTGACCATTATAACAGATTTTCTGATTTTCAGGGTGGCTCCTTTGCTTTGCAGCATCCTATGGAGCCACCCTTTTATACTCTCGCAGCTAATCAAGTAGGCAACCCCACTGAAAACAATAAGAGGCTGCCGGCTCTTGCAGCTAATCATGCCTACTTGTTTGTTCTTGTTGCGATCAAATGTGAATGATTGGTCCTGATACAGACTGTCTTCTTTCAGGGTTGAGTACTCACATGTGATCGCAGCATAAGTGATTACTTATGAGTGGGTGCAATTAGCTGGGAGCGCTGGCAGCCTCCCATTGCTTTTTGCATGTAATAGTCAGGGTGCATGGGTGAATGCACCCTAATACATGTAATTTTTATTTTTTTACTGCCAATCAATGGGTCCGTAGTGCAAATGTAAAAATTATTCTGGTCCATCGGAGGTATACAGGAGCAATAGCTGAAGTGGTTAAAGGCCTTATCAAAGTTTGTGAAGAATTGTATTTTTCCCCTCAGCCATTAGTCCGATAAGAAACCTCTAAGTGTGAATCTGATTGCTAAGCACGTTAGCATAAATTATATATGGACTTGTGTAGAAATGGTATACAATTACTTGGTGCCTCAATTCTGGATTGGTAATATGTTGACATTTGAGAAGTGAACAGGTAAACAAATATACTTTGAAACTGACACACGCCTATCAATTTATATTAAAGCAAACTAT